>NW_015173866.1:5267-6622 GCF_001447785.1 Gekko japonicus | reverse complement strand
GCACAGGAGGCTTCAGCAGGTTCCAAGCCGAGTGCCCGCACCTCTGCGAGACCAACCTCGACCCGGCCAGCACCAGCAACTCGCCCGTGCCCCTGGCGGCCTCCGTGGTGGGGCTGGGGGGCCTGAGCCTGAGCTCGGACTGCTCGGATGCCGAGTCGGAGCCCCTGAGCAGCGGCGGCATGGAGTCGGAGGGGGCCAGCCCCCCCTCCTTCCCCGTGCAGATCCTGCCCAACCTCTACCTGGGCAGCGCCCGCGACTCCGCCAACATGGACACCCTGGCCAAGCTGGGCATCCACTACATCCTCAACGTCACGCCCAACCTGCCCAACCTCTTCGAGAAGAACGGCGACTTCCACTACAAGCAGATCCCCATCTCGGACCACTGGAGCCAGAACCTGTCGCAGTTCTTCCCCGAAGCCATCGAGTTCATTGGTGAGTGGCGGGGAGGGGAGGCCGATCCGGATTGCTGCCCGTTCCCAGGCGGGTGCTGGGGCTGCCTCCCCACTTAGCCCTTGCCCCTGGTCTGGGCCGCTCTGCAGACTGGCAGCGTTGCCCACCTTCGCCTCTACCCTCCCTCACTCCTTCCCTCATTTCCCTCCCTCCCTCTTTCTTTCTTTCTTTCTTTCCTTCTTTCCCTCCCTCCCTCCCTCTTTCTTTCCTTCTTTCCCTCCCTCCCTCTTTCTTTCTTTCTTTCTTTCCTTCTTTCCCTCCCTCCCTCCCTCTTTCTTTCCTTCCTTCTTTCCCTTCCTCCCTCCTTCCTTCCCTTCCCTCCTTCCTTCCATCCTTCCTCCCTTCCTCTGCTCCTCTGACCTACAGGTCAATCCCAACTAGAAATAAAGTGGATAAAGGAAGATTTCAAACCACAGAGGACAGGCTATCATTAGAGAAAAATAAAACTGATGGGGATGTAGGCTTAGGGTGAAAATACTACTTTACACAGAGAGTGCTTAAAATGTGGAATTCTCTGCCAGAGGATGGAGTGATGGCCACCTGAATAGACAGCTTTAAAGGGGGATTAGGTAGATTCATGGAGGAAACGTCTATCACGAAGCCACTTAATCCCAGAGCCAGGAGGCAACCTCAGGGGCTCCCTGCCCTGTTGCTGGCCCTCCAGAGGGACTGGCTGGCCCCTGTGTGAGATGGGAGGCTGGACTAGAGGGACCCTCCCTGGTCTGACCCAGCAGGGCTCTTCTGATGCTCTTATCAGGGGAAGGCCTCGGCCTCTCTGCCCCATTGTTGTCCCTCCAGAGGAACTGGTTGGTGACTCTGTGAGACACCTCTGCTGCCCCTTTTAAGAAATAAAACACCTTTTTGGGAGTTCTGTGTGTGTGAGAAGGTTCAAGCAGCAGCTCCGT
>NW_015173866.1:3388-4166 GCF_001447785.1 Gekko japonicus | reverse complement strand
CCCTGTGGGAGCCAGGATGCTGGACTCGATGGACCACTCTTCTGATGCTCTTATCAGGGGAAGGCCTCGGCCTCTCTGCCCTGTTGCTGGCCCTCCAGAGGGACTGGCTGGCCCCTGTGTGAGACGGGAGGCTGGACTAGAGGGACCCTCCCTGGTCTGACCCAGCAGGGCTCTTCTGATGTCCTTATCAGGGGAAGGCCTCGGCCTCTCTGCCCTGTTGCTGGCCCTCCAGAGGGACTGGCTGGCCCCTGTGTGAGACGGGAGGCTGGACTAGAGGGACCCTCCCTGGTCTGACCCAGCAGGGCTTATGTTCTTCAGATGTCACAGCCTTATTTATTGAAAGCCTTCATTAGCCTCCTTTCTACCTCAGGCAGCTTACGGGATAGATGGCAATAAAATACATAAAACCGCTGGTTGATCTGAAACTGCCATCAGGCAGAAGAACTAAATCTGATCGAATGACATCCAGGATAAAATCGGTGTGAGGTCTAAACTGTTCTTGCTCTCGGGGATCCGTCATGGAGTCCCCAGGTGTGGGATTCAGTTGCAAAAAGCGTTGGGGGTGGCTGAACGGGTGTGATTGGAACCAGTGTTCCCTCTAAGCTGAGTCAGTGTGAGCTAGCTCCCAGTTTTTCAGCCTCCGTCTCACTCTTTTTTGTCTCGGCTCAGGAGGGATGGCTCCAGGGCAAACTGATTTATGCAGCAGCCAAATCGCTTGCTCACAACTTAAGAACATAAGAGAAGCCAATGTTGGATCAGGCCAGTGGCCCATCCAGTC
>NW_015173866.1:1943-3158 GCF_001447785.1 Gekko japonicus | reverse complement strand
CCACTGATGGACCTCTGATCCAGATGCTTATCCAGTTCCCTCTTGAAGCCGTCCATGCTTGTAGCCGCCACCACTTCAATGCCAGTAGCTCACAAAGTAGGATTTATGCTCACAGGACTCCACAGCTTAGAGGGAGCATTGGTTGGAACCAGTGTTTCCCTCTAAGCTGTGTTAGTGTGAGCTAGCTCACAGATTTTAAGCCTCCAGCTCACAGATTTTTGCCTTTGCTCAGGAAGGATGGCTCCAGAGCAAACTAATTTCTGCAGCAGCCAAATCGCTCACTCACAACTTCAGTGCCAGTAGCTCACAAAGTAGAGTTTTTGCTCACAGGACTCCACGGCTTAGAGGGAGCACTGGTTGGGACCCGTGCTACGGCTGCGGCTCTGCGGAGAGCTGGTGAAATCTTCCCTCCTGTCCCATTTTGCTGACTGGGAATGCCTCCCCAAGGTTGTTTTAAGCCCAGGGGAGGCAGAAAGGACAAGTGCGGTGGGGTCGTCTGTTGGAACCGATTCAAGTTTTCAGTCTGCTCCAGTTGGTTTGGGTCAGGAGCGCCCCTGAAGTTCTGCGCGGAGACTCAACTTCCCAGACGCATGAGCCCAATTGAGATCCAAGCCAGCATCCCCCACCAACCCCCTTGTGTTGTCCTCCCAACCACTAATTTCTGCAGCAGCCAGATCGCTCACTCAGAACTTCAGTGCCAGTAGCTCACAAAGTAGAGTTTTTGCTCACAGGACTCCGCGGCTTAGAGGGAGCACTGGTTGGGACCCGTGCTACGGCTGCGGCTCTGCGGAGAGCTGGTGAAATCTTCCCTCCTGTCCCATTTTGCTGACTGGGAATGCCTCCCCAAGGTTGTTTTAAGCCCGGGGGAGGCAGAAAGGACAAGTGCAGTGAGGTCGTCTGTTGGGACCAATGTTTCCTCTAAGCTGAGTTAGTGTGAGCTAGCTCACAATTTTTTAGCCTCCAGCTCACACATTTTTGTCTTAGCTCAGGAAGGACGGCTCCAGAGCAAACTAATATATGCAGGAGCCAAATCGTTCGCTCACAACTTTAATGCCAGTAGCTCACAAAGTAGAATTTTTGCTCACAAGACTCCACAGCTTACAAGGAACATTGGTTGGGACCGATTCAAGTTTTCAGTCTGCTCCAGTTGGTTTGGGTCAGGAGCGCCCCTGAAGTTCTGCGCGGAGACTCGACTTCCCAGGCGCATGAGCCCAA
>NW_015173866.1:0-1859 GCF_001447785.1 Gekko japonicus | reverse complement strand
ATGCAGCAGCCCAGTCGCTCGCTCACAAGCTGAATGCCAGCCACTCACAAAGTAGCATTTTTTGCTCACAAGACTCCACAGCTTAGAGGGAGCGTTGGGCCTGGTTCACATTTGGGAAATGGTGCAGGCGGCCGGGGGAGGGGGGGAGGCTGAAGGCCACAGCTCCTGACGTCACCGGAAGCTCAGGCTCCACTGGACTGTTTTGGATGGCTAGCTATGGGGGGGTGCAGATCTGTCCTCGCAGAGGAGGGAGAGCTTGTAGCTGAATAAAACTTGGGTCTTAAACGTGCCACTGGACTGATTTGGGCCGGGGGGGGGGGGGCTCTGCAACTTACCTGGCTGCTTCTTGCTCTGACTGAGGGCTGCTGGGAGCAGGGGGTGGGGCTTGTTGCATGTGCCCGCCCTCTGGGCTCTTTACTGCCGGAGCTCCGCTCCTGTGCGCTCCTGCAGGAAATGACCCCTGCTCATCTTAAAGGGAACACTGATCCAGACTTAAGAACATAAGAGAAGCAAAATTCCCTTTTGAAGCTGTCCATGCCTGTAGCCGCCACCACCTCCTATGGCAGTGAATTCCACGTGTACTGTGAGAAAGGGAGAAAAGTACCTCTTTCTCTACCTGCTCTTTCCCATGCATAATCTTATAAACCTCAATCATGTCACCCATGTCTTAATCATGTCAATCATGTCTTATAAACACTCAATCATGTCACTTCTTTCTTTTTGCCATCCAGTGTGTTCCCATTTATTAGGACCGTGCTTAAAAGGAAGAACGCTCGGTCCTCAGATCCTCAGGATGACCTAATACCTGGAGATTCCAGGATGCAAGGCCGGATTTCAGTCCCTTGGAATCCAACTGGATTTATCAGCTAGCTTCGACAATTGGTTTTGGTCTTTTTTTTAAGTGCCCCTAAGCATAGTCAGGCAGCCGAATGTCAGTAAAAAATTAACTATTTTGAACTCAGGTGTGTGCAGAACAAATTTTGAGTCCAGTGGCACCTTTAAGACCAACAAAGTTTGAGTCTGGGTCAGTGTTCCCTCTAAGCTGAGTTAGTGTGAGCCAGCTCACAGTTTTCTAGCCTTCGGCTCACACATTTTGTGTCTTAGCTCAGGAAGGATGGGGCTCCAGAGCCAACTGATTTATGCAGTCGCCACATTGCTCGCTCACAACTTTAATGCCAGCAGCTCACAAAGTAGAATTTTTGCTCACAAGACTCTACAACTTAGGGGAAACATTGGTCTGGGTATAAGGTTTCCTGTGCGGTCGCACTTCTTCAGATAGATTCAGGTGGGTAGCTGTGTTGGTCTGAAGCAATTGGACAAATTTTGAATCCAGTGGCACCTTTTAAGACCAACAAAGTTTGAATCTGGGCATATGCTTTCCTGTGTGTGCGCACTTCTTCAGCAATTTCCCTCTAAGCTGTGGAGTCTTGTGAGCAGAAATTCTACTTTGTGAGCTACTGGCATTAAAGTTCTGAGCAAGCGATTTGGCTACTGCATAATTTAGTTTGCTCTGGAGCCCTCCTTCCTGAGCGAAGACAAAAATGTGTGAGCTGGAGGCTAAAAAACTGTGAGCTGGCTCACACTGACTCAGCTCCGAGGAAACACTGTTCTTCAGATACGTGCAGGGAACACAGGTGGGAAGCACTACCTTAGGTCTCAAATAATGCCCGTAAAATGCAGGTCGCTGGCTCTTGCAGCCTCAGTTTGCCTTGGGGCAATGCAGGGAAGGGAAGGGGGATTAACCCTTTAGCCTCCCTTCTGTTGCTCCCCTTTCCCTGCATGGAACGTTCAGTAGCCAATCCTTCCTTCCTCAAGGGCGTTCCTTCCCCGGGCCATTCAACACACGCCAATTCCATTTT
>NW_015173865.1:41722-44863 GCF_001447785.1 Gekko japonicus | reverse complement strand
CTGATCTTTGTAGCCTGGAGATCAGTTGTCAATCTGGGGGGGGGTCTCCAGGCCGCACCTGGAGGTTGGAAACCCTAGTTAGTGCATAGAGGGCCTGTGGCTGGGGGGGGCGGGCAGGGGCCGCTGTCGTGCCTTTAGCAGCCGGAGACCGAACCCGGAACCTTCTGCATGCCAAGCAGATGTGATTTCACGAAGCCTATATTTCTCCGTAGAGATCCTTGAAAACGAGACCCGCTGGGTTAAGTGGGGTTCATTCCTCAAGTAAGAGTATCCGCCGGGAATCGTCAGTTGCTAGGTTTTGGGGGCACAGGTGAGTGGAAGAAGAACACCTGCGCTGCCAGCACAGGGTCCCCCAGCTCAATGCTTAGTTCTTGGCGCCGTTAAGAGGATCTTAAGTAGTGCTGCTGAGAAAAGTCCTTCTGAACGGAATGGCTGCCGCTGAGCGTATCTGTTTAAAATACGTCCCACTTTTTGCGAATGCCAAGAGACCCCAACCCCCCCAAAAAGCACTTTACGGTAATAAAATGATACATTTAAGACACAATACATTTAAATTTAGAAGAAGAAGAAGAGATTGGATTTATACCTCACCCTTCACTACACAAAGGAGTCTCAGAGTGGTTTACAACCTCCTTCCCCCTCCCCACAACAGACACCCTGTGAGGCAGGTGGGGCTGAGAGAGCTCTGACAGAAACGGCTCTTTTTCAAGAACAGCTCTTGTCAGAACTATGGCTTGCCCAGGGTCATCCAGCCAGGTGCAAGTGGAGGAGTGGGGAATCAAATCCGGTTCTCCCAGATTAGAAGAAGAAGAAGAGATTGGATTTATACCCTGCCCTTCACTACCCAAGGGAGTCTCAGAGTGGCTTACAAACTCCTTTCCCTTCCCCTCCCCACAACAGACACCCTGTGAGGTAGGTGGGGCTGAGAGAGCTCAGACAGAAACTGCTCTTTTTGAAAAACAGCTCTGACAGGACTATGGCTTGCCCAAGGTCATCCAGCCAGGTGGAAGTGGTGGAGTGGGGAATCAAACCCGGTTCTCCCAGATTAGAGTCCGCGCACTTATCCACTACACCAAGAGAGAGCTCTTGACGGAAACGGCTCTTTTTCAAGAACAGCTCTGACAGAACTACGGCTTGCCCAAGGTCATCCAGCAGGTGCAAGTGGAGGAGTGGGGAAATCAAACCTGGTTCTCCCAGATTAGAGTCTGGAGACCTCCGGGTGACATCACCAGGCCGGGCACGTTTGCACGATCCAGGCATTTTGGGGGTGGGGTTCCCCCTGGTGCCCCAATCCGGGCAGGCGGGATCATCGAGCAGGGGTTTCCCCATCCCCCCGGGGGGGGGGGACCTGGCAAGCCTAGTATAAATTAAATACATCAAAATAAGTCTTTTGTCCTGACCTGAATGGTCCAGGCTAACCCGATCTCATCAGGTCTCAGAATCTAAGCAGGGTCAGCCCTGGTCGGTCCTTGGGTGGGAGACCACCAAGGAAGCCCCGGGTAGATGTGCCGAGGCAGGCAAGGGCAGACCACCACTGTTCATCCGCCCTGACCTGGATAGCCCAGGCTAGCCTGTTGTGTACCTGCCGCAGCTCAGTTCACACCAGACGCTACAGGAATCCGACTTTGCACAGATAGCAGCTCACCTTTTCAACCTGGCACGTGCAGATGCTTCGTAGAGGCGGCACCCCAGTTTCAGTGTGACCCTGGGCGAGTAGAAAGTGCCACAGAGGTTTGCATCAGTTGATCGGGGCGGGGGTGTGTGTGTCAGGAGAAGGAGACTGGGTTGCTGGATGCACTCAAGGACTGTGCCGTGAAGCAGATGGACACAGAACCTACCAGGGGAGAGGCTATCCCTATGTCGGGAGGTGAACGTTCCCTCTAAGCTGAGTTAGTGTGAGCTAGCTCACAGTTTTTTCCGCCTCCAGCTCACACGTTTTTGTCTTCGCTCAGGAAGGGATGGCTCCAGAGCAAACTGATTTATGCAGCAGTCAAATCTCCCGCTCACAACTTTAATGCCATTCGCTCACAAAGTATAATTTTTGCTCACAAGACTCCAAAGCTTAGAGGGAACATTGGTCGGGAGGTGAATGTTCCCTCTAAGCTGTGGAATCTTGTGAGCAAAAAATTCTACTTTGTGAGCTACTGGCGTTAAAGTTGTGAGCAACTGACCTGGCTGCTGCGTAAATTAGTTTGCTCCGGAGCCCTCCTTCCCGAGCTGAGACAAAAATGTGTGAGCCAGAGGCTAAGAAATTGTGAGCTAGCTCACACTAACTCAGCTTAGAGGGAACAGTGGTGGTGGATGCTCCTTTGCTGGACGTTTTCAAGCGGAGGCTGGACGACCATCTTTCGGGTATGTTGTAGGGCTATCTTTTGGGTATGCTCCTGCAGAGTGCGGGGGGTTGGACTAGATGACCTTCAAGGTCCCTTCCAACTCTACATTCTATGATTCTATGATTCTGTCCCGGACCTGGTCCTAAGTAATGCTAAGTAAGACCTGAAGAACAAAGTTCGAGTGCGGTGGCACCTTTGAGACCAACAAAGTTTTATTCAAGGTATTATTAGCTTCCGTGAGCACGCACACTTCCTCAGATACAGTGAAATGGAAGTTACCAGTCCATAGGTAGGCAGAGGGTGAGCAGCAAATCAGCATACAGCGTACTTAACAGATGCAAAGACCAAACTGGAATAACAGACTTAGTTTATATGGTCACCATTTATTTGGGTTTAATTCGGGGGGGGCGTTAGTGAAGGAAATACATATATCAAAATCGGAGACTGATGAGCAGATTAAAGGATACACCTGCCCATCAGTCTCTGATTCTGATATATTTATTTCCTTTTTTAAAAATACAAATCAATTTTTAGTTTTTTTAAAGACAAAAACAGACACGTAAGAGGGAAAAAATATTCTTACAAATTCTTGTTTAACATACTCATCCCTAACAACTAGTATCTATATTTCACCATATATAATCGATGATCAGGGGTCATTTCCTGCGGGAGCGCACTGGAGCGGAGCTCTGGCAGTAAGGAGCCCAGGGGGCGGGCACATGCAACAAGCCCCACCCCCTGCTCCCAGCAGCCCTCAGTCAGGCCACAAGGAGCAAGAAGCAGCCAGGTAAGTTGCAGAGCCCCCCCT
>NW_015173865.1:40073-41139 GCF_001447785.1 Gekko japonicus | reverse complement strand
GACCCCCCCCCCGCCCGCCTTCAGGTACCAGCTCTCCCTCCTCTGTGAGGGCAGATCTACACGTTACCCCCCCCTCAATAGCTAGCAATCCAAAACAGTCCAGTGGAGCCTGAGCGGTGGGTGTTGCCTTCTGACACATTTCTGGTGGTGTCAGGGGGTGTGGCATATGCAAATAAGTTATGCTAATAAGTTATGCTAATGAGCTCCTGCACCTCTTTTTCTACGAAATGACCCCTGTCGATGATGATATATGATACATATTTATTTCCTTCACTAGCCCCCCCCCCCGAATTAAACCCAAATAAATGGTGACAATATAAACCAAGCTTGTTATTCCAGTTTGGTCCTTGCATCTGTTAAACGCCTTTATTATGCTGTATGCTAATATGCTACTCACCCTCTGCCGATTTGTATGGATTAGTAACTTCCATTGCAATGTATCTGAAGAAGTATACCCAGAATTAAACTTTCTTGGTCTTGCAAGACCCGGGCCAGGATGTCGATTACAGGACATTTTGGAGGTCGCGAATTCATAGGCTCACCCCAAGTCGGAAGTGAATTGATGGCACGTAGTACACATGCGATATAGGCAGGGGTCATTTCGTAGAAAGAGAGGTGCAGGATCTCATTAGCATAACTCATTAGCACAACTCATTTGCATCTGCCATGCCCCCTGACATCACCGGAAGTGTGTCAGAAGGCAACACCCACCGCTCAGGTTCCACTGGACTGTTTTGGATTGCTAGCTATTGGTGGGGGGGAGGAACGTGCAGATCTGTCCTCGCAGAGGAAGGAGAGCTTGTACCTGAATAAAACCTGGTCTTAAAGGTGCCACTGGACTGTTTTGGATGGCTAGCTATTGGGGGGAGAATGTGCAGATCTGTCCTCGCAGAGGAGGGAGAGCTTGTACCTGAATAAAACCTGGTCTTAAAGGTGCCACTGGACTGTTTTGGATGGCTAGCTATTGGGGGGAGAATGTGCAGATCTGTCCTCGCAGAGGAGGGAGAGCTTGTACCTGAATAAAACTTGGTCTTAAAGGTGCCACTGGACTGTTTTGGACTGGGGG
>NW_015173865.1:35989-38883 GCF_001447785.1 Gekko japonicus | reverse complement strand
GGGGCTCTGCAACTTACCTGGCTGCTTCTTGCTCCTTGTGGCCGGACCGAGGGCTGCTGGGAGCAGGGGGCGGGGCTTGTCGCATGTGCCTACCCCCTGGGCTCCTTACCGGAGCTGCTCTCATGTGCACTCCCGCAGGAAATGACCCCTGAGCACTGCATCCCTAGAGTCGGATTCGACTGGCTTTTGAGGAAGGGAAACCTTTACCTTTACCTTAGGAGCTTTTGTGAGTCCCTGCTCACTCCTTCAGAAATGTGACTCCTGAATGCTCCTGTCCTGCGACAAATATTGTTAGTCCTTAAGGTGCCACTGATTGCTGTCTTGAAGTATCTGAAGGGCCGTCGCTTAGAGGAGGGCAGGGAGCTGTTCCTGTGGGCAGCAGAGGAGAGGACTCGCAAGAATGGGTTTGAATTCAGGGCAGGAAGGTAAAAAGGTAAAGGTTCCCTTGCTCGAAAGCCAGTCGAGTCCGACTCTAGGGTTGCGGTGCTCATGTCCGTTTCCAAGCTGAAGAGCCAGCGCTGTCCGAAGACGTTTCTGTGGTCATGTGGCCGGCGTGACTAAACACCAAGGCGCACGGAACGCTGTTACCTTCCCACCGAAGCGGTACCTATTTATCTACTTGCAATGTCTTGCTTTCGAACTGCTAGGTTGGCAGGAGCTGGAACTAGAGACGGGAGCTCACTCCGTCATGCGGCACACTCGGGTCTTGAACTGCTGAACTACTGACCTTCCACAGCCTGCAGTTCAGCGTCTTAACCACTTGAGCCACCACAGCAGGAAGGTACCAGCTGGATATTACTTTTTAACAGTACGAGTAGTTCTTCAGTGGAATTGGCTGCCTTGGGAGATGGTGCGCTCCCCCTCCCTGGCAGTCTTTAAGCAGCGGCTGGACAAACACTTGTCAGGGATGCTCTAGGCTGATCCCACATTGAGCAGGGGGGTTGGACTAGATGGTCTTGAATGTCCCCTTCCTACTCTGTGATTCCATGATTCTATGAGTCTTGCTCTTTCTTTTCTACTGTCTTAAGGGGTAATTTTTCTTTAAAGTAAGTCTCTAGCCCTTTCTATTGTGAAGGTATCTCCCAACAAAAAGGACTAGAGATTTATTTAAAAAAAACATTGAAAGCTAGGATCTCAGAGAAACTAGTCCACGGTCACAGTAGATTGTTATAAGGCTAGAACATTTGAGAGTCAGTGTGGTATAGTACTTAAAGCGTCGGACTAGCATCTGGGAGACCCAGGTTCGAATCCCCGCTCATGCCATGGATGCTTGGCTGAGAGACCTTGGGCCAGTCGCACGCTCTCAGCCTCGCCTACCTCACAGGGTGGTTGTGGGAATAAAAATGGAGGAGAGGAGAACCACGTGAGCTGCTTTGGGTCCCCCTTGGGAAGAAGGTCACGATAAAAATAAAGGAATAATAAATAATAATGCTATAATGATACACCAGTTTCCATTTTAAAAGCCTGAGCAAGTTCCCAATTCCTGGTCTGCCTTCTGAATCCTGTGTGGTCGGTTCTTTATACTCCCTCTAAGCTCTGGAGTCCTCTGAGCAAAAATTCTACTTTTGTGAGCTCCTGGCATTAAAGTGGTGAGCGAGCGATTTGGCTGCTGCATAAATTAGTTTGCTCTGGAGCCATCCCTTCCTGAGCGAAGACAAAAACGTGTGAGCCGGAGGCTAGAAAACTGTGAGCTGGCTCACACTAACTCAGCTTAGAGGGAACACCGGAGCCATCCCTTCCTGAGCGAAGACAAAAATGTGTGAGCCGGAGGCTAGAAAACTGTGAGCTGGCTCACACTAACTCAGCTTAGAGGGAACACCGGAGCCCTCCTTCCTGAGCGGAGACAAAAATATGTGAGCTGGAGGCTAGAAAACTGTGAGCTGGCTCACACTAACTCAGCTTAGAGGGAACACTGGACAAGCCCAGCCAGTTTCTGAACTCGGCCTCCGTAGCCATGCCTTTAATCGCAGTTCTGCAGGTCGGAATTATTTCCCTGTACCGATATGAAAGGTCTCACAGGATCCGGTGGCTGTGGATCAGAGCAAAGTTGCCACAGCTGGTAGGAAACTTGGCCAGCCCTTGAAACTTTGATGCTGGCGTGGAGGAATTTAAAATATTTTCTTTTTCAGTGCTGATGCCAGAAATGTTTTCTTTTTCCCCCCTTGCTAGGCCTAGAATGGGAAGCATTCCTCCAGGACTGCCGTCGGCCACGCTTCCCGGCTCCCTCCCGGTCCTGCCGGTCTCCTTCCCCCAGAAACAGCATCGCCTGTGAACTTGACGGAGGGGGGGGGGACCCGTGCCCAAAGAGAAGCAGCAGCCAATCTGCACTTAATCCCTGGACCCCAGTCTGTCTGAACTGGGGGGAGGGTAGTTCACATTTCAGGTAGCAGACTGCAGGGAAGTCTGGGAGGGGGGCTGGTAGTGGAAGGGGGTGGGGAGCGGAAAGCAGGGGAAAGTTTTTGACATTCTCTCCGGCAACTCCTTCCTCCTATTGGGGGATGCAAATGCTCCATTCCTGCCCTGCAACCAATGACGTCCCCGGGTGGGCGGGGCCTCCCATTGACAGAATGAACACCTTGGTGTTTACTCCGAGCGGCAATGCATGCAGCCCCTAGACTGTACGGGAGGGGAGGGGCCGAGTGCGTCTGGGAGGGGAGGAGGGGGGAGGGGGAGGAGGAGGAGGGGGCTGCCAGCGAGGATGGGCTATAAGAGAAGGCAGCAAAGAGGAGCTAGGCGACAGGGGTGGGCGTGAGCAGGCTGTGCTAGCAAAGCGAGCGGCGGAGCAAAGAGGCGTGGAGGGCACCCGAGGGGCACGGCGGCTTCCTCCTGACCCTTTCATTCATTCATTCGGAGGCCTTTCGCTACCTCCGGGACCCGGTGGGGGAGGCCGCCGC
>NW_015173865.1:34840-35812 GCF_001447785.1 Gekko japonicus | reverse complement strand
GACAGAGTTAAAAGGGGGGCGTGGACGAGGGGGAAAAGATCTCGCCGGCAGCCAGAGACGCTCGCCCACCTACCGGACGAGCGGCAGATCCGTCCTCCGCCCAGACGATGAGAAAATAACCCCGGCATCTGGAAAGATTCTCGAGGAGCGGCAATCGGAAGCAGCGGCGGGGGAAACATGGTCCAGCAAAGGAACGTGAGGAACCGGGGGGCGGAAACCAAGAGGGAGGTGTGTCCCAAAGACACCTTGCTCCTGAAGGATGCGAAAGGCGAGCCGGGCTGGTGCAAGACCCCCAGCGGGCACATCAAACGTCCCATGAATGCCTTCATGGTGTGGTCCCAGAACGAGAGGCGGAAGATCATGGACCAGTGGCCGGACATGCACAACGCCGAGATCTCCAAGCGTCTGGGCAGGCGTTGGCAGCTCTTACAGGACTCTGAGAAGATACCCTTTGTCAAGGAGGCGGAGCGGCTGCGCCTGAAGCACATGGCTGACTATCCTGACTACAAGTACCGTCCCAGGAAGAAAGGCAAGATGGGAAACCCCAAGTCCCGCCCGAGAGTCCCCGTGAAGATCAAGCCCTCTGTCCTCAGCCGTGTGTCCGCCAGCCGAAGACAGCCCGCGAAGCAAGACGCTGATGGTGGTGGCCAGGTGGGACCGGAAATTGACGATGACCCCCTCGAAGCACGACTCCTGGAGACCTCCTTTGACGACAGCCCGAAAACTCCCGGCAAGGAGTTTTGGCACGTGCTCCCAGCAACTGGTGAGAAAGGAGGGTGGGCGGCCATCTCCGGTGAGCCGAAGGACCCCGAAGCTGCTGCCTTGACCAAACCGTTTTTGGAACAGGCGAGGTCCACCGAGGTCCCTTCCCCAGCATCCACCAGGTCCCCGCCTTCCTCCTTTGCCTCTTCGGACGAAGAGTTGGAAGAAGAGCTCTTGAATTTCTTGCCGAGCCGAGCCCAGCCAAACACG
>NW_015173865.1:30131-34766 GCF_001447785.1 Gekko japonicus | reverse complement strand
TTCCCGGATTATTGCACCCCGGAGGTGACTGAGATGATAGCGGGGGACTGGCTGATGTCCAGTATCTCGGACTTGGTCTTTACGTACTGAGTCCCCGCCAGGTAACTCTCTCTCTCTCTCTCGCTCGCTTCTCCGCAATCAGGTTGTTATCAAAAAGAGAAAGAGGGAAAAAAAAGGAAAAGAAACCCAGCTGTTTACATGCAGGAATCAGGTATCTCCATTTTCCTTGCCTTGGCTGCATTCAAAGGCAAGCTTCCCATCAGCCCATCCCCCAACCCGGCACACACCCACTTGGCGAGCGTCTGCCGGCTCAGCTCGGAGTGGTGGGGCTGGGCTCCTCGCCGCCTCTCGCCCCCCACGAGCCACTGAGAGCTCCTGGCTTGGCTTGTCGCAGTGCTTATTTACCCATGAAATTTGACTGTCTAATCAGGTTTTTTCTCTCTCCCCATTGTAACCCTCTCCTCCTTAAGACCCCCCAACCGACACTCCCCCCTCCTCCGGCTTGCAGCAGCTGCTCCTCCGCTCTGCCGCCATCCGTGGCTGAGATCCTCCCCCTCCATCTCGGCTTCCATCCCACCCCGTTCCTCTCCTCTCCTCCACTGCTTCCCCCTTCCCTCCATTTGGTCCTGGGCTTCACACCTTCTGGTTAGGGGAAGACCCCCCCCCTTGAGCATCTGGTCTGCCGCTGCTTCTCTCGGCTTTGATTTCGCTGCCATTTCCTTCTCGGGTTTTCCCCCCTCCCTTCTCTTCCATTTGAAATGGCTCCCGGGTTAAAAAGAATATCTATATTCCAGTCGGATCCCATCAGGTCGGTAGAGGCGAAGGATCCCCGTCGTCCTTTGCCGGTTTCTGGCGCCCGGTTCGGGTCGGGCTTCCGAATCCTCGTCGGACGAGATTTTCGTCTCGCGAATGCGCGAAAACGCATTCCCGAACTGGGGTGGGAAGGATTCACTTTGGGGGAAAAGAGAGGATGCGCCCACGTGGTATGCACGTGGATCCGAGACAGAGGCGCTCCCCGCACGTGTAGGAGCATTGCGCCCTCCCCAAAAAGGAACCTTCCCCCCCCTACAGAGGTGTGCCACGAGCAGCAGAAAAACCTTTTGGTCCCTTCCTCTTGCATGCCGCTTTGAAATGAGATGATCGCAAAATCGTTGGCAGGTTTTGCTGCCACGTTCCGGCTTCTCCGGGTACCGGGCACCCACCTCCTGGCAGCGAATGGCATGGGCGAGGCTTAGTAGAAACAGAGAGGATTTCTCTTGGCGTCTCTGGGACAGGAAGGCGTGCCTTTGAGGCCCACCCGAGAAACGATAGGGCATTCCCGTTCCCCTCGGAGGGCTGTGACTTTCCTTGAAGGTCAAATCCAGGTGCCCTGCTTCCTGCCAGGAGGTGCCTCGCCGTGGCTTCTTGCCAGTGGGGCAGTGCCAAAGGCAGGGGACTCCGCCGAAGCTCTCCAGCAGGAGAAACGCTGCCGGTCGGCTTGGGTGTCTGTCTCCCTGCCGGGCAGCCGCCGGTTCCTTCCCATCTCCGCCCTGTCAATGGAGTCCAATCCAGCAGGGTGCTGCTGGGGCGTGTAGATCACGAGGCTGGGCATGCCGGTGCCGAGAGGGGAGGGCAGGCATCGGTTTTCTGTGCGCAGCCACCGTGGACAGCAGCAAAGCAGGTCTGGGGCAGTGGCACTGTGGCCGGCACAGGCTGTGGAGTCCGGGGACCCCCTTTGCCGTCGCTCCTAGCAAGAGAACGGCAGGGCTTGGCCCGTCCGTCCAGAGATGCGGAGTCGAGACGTGGGGCAGGGTGGGAAGCCCTTGCCAAAAGCTGAGCCTCCCTCGCCCAGCTCGGAGGGGGCTTGGGTGGTATTTGACAGCCGACGACCGGAAGGGTCGAGATTCTCACAGACCTTCCGGGAAGCGAATGGGAGCAGAAGGGCATGACCTACCCTGGTAGGAAGGCAGGTTCGTTTTTCCTCATTCCCGCCTCCCCGCAAAATAAATCAGGAGCTCAGTGGCATTTTGTGCGCGTCAATTCTGACTTACAGTGACGCTGTGGGGTTTTCAAGGCAAGACACGTTCAGGCACGTAGCAGCCCTGGAGTTCCTTGGTGGAATTCTCCATTGCCTGCCTCTGCGTAGCAACCCTGGGCTTCCTTGGTGGCCTCCCATCCAAGCACTAACCAGAGCCGACCCTGCTTCGCTTCCAAGATCTGATGAGATCGGGTTAGCCTGGGCCATCCAGGTCCGGGTGACCCTCTAAATTAATGACCTCCAAAGCATCCTCTCATCCAGGGGTCCTTTCGTAGAAAAAGAGGTGCAGGAGCTCATTAGCATAGCTCATTAGCATAACTCATTTGCATATGCCACACCCCCTGACATCACCGGAAGTGTGTCAGAAGGCGACACCCACCACTCAGGCTCCACTGAACTGTTTTGGATTGTTAGCTGCTGGGGGACGGAACATGCAGATCTGTCCTCGCAGAGGAGGGAGAGCTGGTACCTGAATAAAACTTGGTCTTAAAGGTGCCACTGGACTGTTTTGGGTGGGGGAGGGGCTCTGCAACTTACCTTGTTGCTTCTTACTCTGACTGAGGGCTGTTGGGAGCAGGGGGCGGGGCTTGTTGCATGTGCCCGCCCCCTGGGCTCTTTACTGCCGGAGCTCCGCTCCTGTGCGCTCCCGCAGGAAATGACCCCTGCTCTCATCAACAGCCTTGCTCAGGTCTTGCAAAAGTGGCCCTGGTGGACATTATCGGACTGTATCCCACCGTGAGCCCTTCCTTCACTTCATCAGATGCATTGGCTCCTACATGGACATACGCATCGTGCACCTGACTAAGCGATCCTTGACTCCCGGAATCTGAGGCAGGAGTCAGTCTCTAACGTGCCACTAGACTCCTGATTTACTTTGCTGCCACTGACTAACACGACGACTTCCCCGGAACTAACCCCCGGGCCGGGAATCCTGGGAATTGTAGTTTTGTGAGGCGGCAAAGAATTTCTTGTTGGATCTGCTTGCGCCCCTTTGCAGAATTACGCTTTCCCCCAGATTCCATGCGCAGAAGCCGGGTTAGTTCAACCATTTGAAATTGAGTAGGGTAGACAAGCCGTTGCGTCGTATGGACAAAACGTTTTTATTTTCCGAACCCTGCCATCGGCTTCACAAATGTGGGCCGCTCGGTGTGCAGTAATTAGGGGGGAGGGAGGCGATACGGGAATTCTCCCCTACCCCTATTCTGTAGTTCTGCTCTTGCAAATTCTTTCACGGCATTCTCATTCCCAAACTAGAAGTCTCAGGATTCCTCGAAGAAAACTATGGCAATAAAATCGGGTTTTAACTTGATTTTTCCTCTTAAGGCATTTCCCCACCTTTGAGCCTCTGTTGAGCTATCATTTCCTGGCAGAAGTCATTCATCCTTCCCGCTGAGTGTATTCTGCCCAATGGGAGGCTTACATTTCCATCACAAACTGGATCCGGGAGAAAGGGCTTTAAGACTCGGGTGCAAAAATGGCTGCGACACAGGTGGGTCCATGGAGGGGGGCGGGGCGCATAAGCTCATCCAATCAGCTGTTCGCAGAGGCGGGGCTAGGAGTCAGCCGGCAGGCCTGGAAGAATGCTTGGGCAACCTGGGACCGCACCGATGGGTGCAAAGGGTTGCAACTCAAAAGTGTCCTGCTTTTTGGACCTGAGTGCGAGAGGAGGTATTCTGGCCCGAAGCGGGATCCTGGCCCTCTTCCCCTTTCGGGCCAACGTTCCTTTTGCTGGGATTTTCTGCACTACAGCAGTGTCAACAGTCGGACATTTTTTAAAACACCTCCGCCAAGGGTGGGAGAGGGAGGAATTTCTCCCCCCTTCCCCCGAAACGGAATTCAGAATTGGAATTGGAGGGAAACAGGTCTGAAAACTATTCATCCTTTCTTTGACAATCAACCCCAAACTTAGCAATAGCTTTTGAACTCAGAAAACAGGGTTGCCAACCTCCAGGTGGGGCCTGGGGATCTCCTGGAATTGCAATTCGTCTCTAGGTGACGGGGACCAGCTGCCCCAGAGGAAAGGGCTGCTTTGGAGGACGGACTCTATGGTATTGAACCCAGCCCAGGACCTTCTTTGCCTCAAATCCTGCCCTCTCCAGGCTCCACTCCAAAATCTCCAGCTATTTTTCAACCGGAGTTGGCAACCCTATCCAGACATGCTACGCCAGACGGCCAGATATCTGGGTATTTGGTATATTCAGGTTCAGGCGGGGGGGTGTGTGTGTCTCTCTCTCTTTTTAAAAAAGTTCCCCCCCTTAGAAATACCAGCATTTCATTCTCAGACCCCAGGGGAGGAGAAAAGGGAGGGAAGCCGTGAAAGCTTTTCATCATTCATCAGAGAATCCCTTTGCAACTGTTAGGGACAGGTCCCCCCTCCTCCCCTCCAGCACATAGATTCCATGCGCAGTGGGTTGCAAGAATCCACTGTGGAGCCTGTTTAGTGTAGTGATTAAGTGCGCGGACTCTAATCTGGGAGAACCGGGTTTGATCCCCCACTCCTCCACTTGCACCTGCTGGATGACCTTGGGCAAGCCATAGTTCTGATAAGAGCTGTTCTTGAAAAAGAGCAGTTTCTGTCAGAGCTCTCTCAGCCCCACCTACCTCACAGGGTGTCTGTT
>NW_015173865.1:25923-30062 GCF_001447785.1 Gekko japonicus | reverse complement strand
TCTTCTTCTTCTTCTTCTTCTTCTTCTTCTTCTTCTTCTTCTTCTTCTTCTTCTTCTTCTTCTTCTTCTTCTTCTTCTTCTTCTTCTTCTTCCCCTCCAGCGCTTAGATTCCATGTGCAATGGGTTGCAAGAATCCACTGTGGGGCTGTACACTGTCTCCCCCCTTTCCCCCGTTAAATAGACCCTGCAGCAAGGTGAGTTCCAGCCAGTCTTTTGGCAATGCAATATAATGCACAGCCCAGCATAGCTGGTGACCCGCTCAGCGGGATGCCGTGGGGTGGCCCAGAAGGACTTCAGAAACCCAACTGCTTGGCTGTTAACCAGTAACCAGTTGGACACCTGTCTGGTTCCCACGCGGAGCTGGTGTGCTGGGATGGAAACAGATTCCCAGCCTTCCCTGTTAAGTTTTGCCCACTTGCCCACTTCAGGCCTCAGCCTGTCGGTGTCTCTCCCGCCCACCCCTGTCCCTAAAAACAGCTGCCCCGGGACTTCCCCGAAGCCACCTCCATCCCTCGTTTATTTTAGGCACAGCGGTTTTGCTAAGTATGTTGGCTAATCTTAGCAACCCCCTTCTGTGTTTTCCAAATTCTCTAGGCACTCCCGGGCCGCTGTAGTGCTTGGGACTTTATTGCTGGCAGCTAAGGATACCAGGCCGCGCCCCGGTCGGTCGAAATCCTGTGGATTCTCTCCTTTGGAAGCAGAGTAGGAAACGCAGCCCGTGGCTTATGTAGGAAAACTATGCGCCCTAGAGCATGGACACACATGAAGCGGCCTCATGCTGGATCAGAGCATGGGTCCATCAAGGTCAGTCTTGTCTACCCCGACTGGCAGCAGCTCTCCAGGGTCATAGGCGGAGGTCTTTCCCATCACGTCCTACCTCATGGACCTCCTGATGGCACCTGGTCTTTTTGGCCACTGTGTGACACAGAGTGTTGGACTGGATGGGCCACTGGCCTGATCCAACATGGCTTCTCTTATGTTCTTACCTGATTCCCTTTCAACTGGAGGAGCTGGGGATTGAACCTGAGATCTTCTGCGTGCTGAGCAGAGGCTCTACCACTGAGCCACAGCCCCTCTTGACAGCTCTCCAGGGTCTCAGGCTGAGGTCTTTCCCATCACCTACTGCCTGGTCCTTTTAACTGGAGATGCCAAGGATTGAGGCTCTATCACTGAGCCATGGCCCCTCTTGATAGCTCTCCAGGGTCTCAGGCTGAGGTCTTTCCCATCACCTACTGCCTGGTCCTTTTTAACTGGAGATGCCGGGGATTGAACCTGGGACCTTCTGCATGCCAGGCAGAGGCTCTTCCCCTGAGCCACAGCCCCTCCCCTGTAATACATGAACACATGAAGCTGCCTTATACTGAATCAGACCCTTAGTCCATCAAGGTCAGTATCAGCTACTCCGACTGGCAGTGGCTGTCCAGGGTCTCAGGCAGGGGAAGGTCTTTCCTGTTTCCTGCCTAGTCCTTTGAACTGGAGATGCCGGGGATTGAACCTGGGGCCTTCTGCATGCCAAGCGGATGCTCTGCCACTGTTTCATTGCAGCTTAGGTTTGCAAGAAGCTCGTATCCTCTGGCTCATAAGTTCCCACCAGGTACCTGCTGTGGATGGAACAGTATCCAGATGTGCAGCCGGCAGGCCGCATTTCACAACTCCGTTGGCGTAGGTTATTCCAGATTGCAGAATCTGGACTTTCCAGGTGCCGAACTGGGTGGAGGGTGTCTGTGCTTCTGCCGAAATGCATCCCAGTTGCAATAAGAGAGGAGATGCAGCGTGGCAATAGCCGCCTCCACCCGTGCCAGCATGGTGTAGTGGTTAAGAGCGGTGGACTCCAATCTGGGAGAACCGGGTTTGATTTCCCCACTCCTTGACATGAAGCCAGCTGGGTGCCCTTGGGTCAGTCACAAGTTCTCTCAGAGCTGTTCTCTCAAGAGCAGTTCTGGAAAGAGCTCTCTCAGCCCCACCTACCTCACAGGGTGTCTGTTGTGGTGAGGGGAAAGGAAAGGAGATTGTAAGATGCTCTGAGACTCTGAGTGAAGGGCAGGGTATTAATCCTTCTTCTTCTTCTTCTTCTTCTTCTTCTTCTTCTTCTTCTTCTTCTTCTTCTTCTTCTTCTTCTTCTTCTTCTTCTTCTTCTTCTTCTTCTTCTTCTTCTTCCCCCCAAAAGGAACAGAAGTGTTGTTTTGACTGGATAGCACCTCCCTTGGAGCAGTGTGTCATGTGCCTGTAAACTTTGCAGAGGCCAAAACCCACTTTTGAGTTTCATGTATCTTGCCATTTTGCTTTAGTCCCGGTGACGCATTCCCCAGTGTAGCTCAAGAAAGGCTCAAAGGCAGTTTGGTGGGTGTCAGGATCCCGATCTAGAGAGACCCGGGCCTGTGCATTTGGGACGCTGGGACGTTCAGGATCTGGCCTAAACGCCGGCCTGGTGAAGCAATATCCGCCGGGGTGCTGTTGAAGCAGCTCGCAAATGCAAGAGACGGGTTCCCGGTTTGCTTTGCGGCATAAGAGGATGCTTGGAGTGACGGTTGCCATTTTCTGGTTGGGAAATTCCTGGAGATTTGGGGGGGGGACTACAGAGGGCGGGGTTTGGGGAGGGATCTCACCTGTGCAGAATGCCATCGAACTCAACCTCCAAAGCAGCCATTTTCTCCTCCCGGGGAGCCAATCACTGTCACCTGGAGATCAAGTGTAATTCTGTGAGAATTACATCTGGGGGTCGACAGCCATGTTTTTGGGTGGGATGCTATGCTCGGGCGGCTTCCCACAGAGCCACACGGGGCAACGAGGCGTGTGAGTTTGCCTACAGTCGCCTGGCCGAGCTCTTCCACTTTGGAGCTACCGAACCAGCAGAGGACGCTTCTCGCAGCCCAGCGGAAACGGGTTTCTCCCCTTCTGGTGGTTGCACACCAGCCTACTCGAGGCACAGCTGCAAAGCTGAATATCCGGCAACCCAGGCTGGAAATCCAAAGACGCTCTCCTTAGCAGATCCAAGTAGCAGATCCGTCTTACCTCCTGCCGCCGATTCCAGCTCCTCTAGGTGGGCAATACGGAATCCTTTTCTTACTGCCTTGTCATGGGTGGAGTGGGAAGGATTGTGGTCAACAGCCGTCCCTTTCTCCAGTCTGGCCATTGCTCCTGCGGAGCTAGGGTTGCCAACTCCAGATCAGGAGATTCCTGGAGATTTGGGGGGCGGAGTCTGGAGAGGGGAGGGGCTTCAGCAGGGTACCATGTCAGGGAGTCCATCCTCCGAAGCAGTCATTTTTCTCCCGAGGAAGTGATCTCCACAGGCTGGAGATAATTTGTGATTCTGGGAGGTCTCCAGGCCCCGCCTGGAGGTTGGCAACCCTACCCAGAGCAGTCCCCTTCCTCTCCTGTTTCCAAAGCGCGGGCCTTTTCCAGTAAAAATGCCCACGCCCACCTGGGAGTTTCATGATTGTACCCAGAAGCTCGGCCCCACCCAAGTCTTAGAAATGTAGTGACCGGCGGTGCCCTCTGCAAACGTCCCAAGGCACTCTTGCCTTTTATAATCCCTTTGTCTCAGGGCTGGGCCCTGCTTACCAGACTGAGTTCCCGGGCCCTGCTCCATACAAAACCCTATAAGGGGAAGGCCGCAGGGATACGGAACCCTTACCTACAATACAGGAAGGGTGGGATTTGGGAACCCCCTCCGAGCGGGCACAGAAGCCCAGGGCCCATCTGCACAGCCACGCACAGCCAAACCGCCAGCAATGCCAGCTCTTCTGAAGTCTATGCCAGTTTTCTGTCTTTTCTCGCTCCAGTTCCGATTCGGGATTGGAGGATTTCCGCCTTGCCCAAACGGGCCCTCTCTCTTTCTCTCTCTCTCTCTCTCTCTCTCTCTCTCCCCTAATCCACGGGGACCACTCCGGCCTCAAGTGCTATTCGAAATTCTACAAACCTTCAGGCAAAAAAAAAAAATTCCTCAGGACCCAGAGCCGGGCAGGATCGAACCTCCCACGGTCTGACCAGAACCACGGAGACCGGGCCGCCTCCCCGGGGCCCGGCCTCTCTTCCTTCTGACTTTTCAAGCACAAATATTCAGAATGCTTCCTTCTCGTCCTGACTTTCTCTCTGAGCAGTTTATATTTTTTGGGGTGTGGGGCGGGGGGCGGGGGGCT
>NW_015173865.1:17733-25797 GCF_001447785.1 Gekko japonicus | reverse complement strand
GTGATATTTTGAAAAAATTAAAATAAAAGATAATAATAATTTAAAAACAAAAAAAGCTCTCTCTCTCAGGTACAAAACTCCACAGATTGTGGCCAGCAGGGGTCAGGGGGCACGCGCCCCCCCTCGACCCTTTTCCTCCGAAACCTCTCTCCCAACGCTTTACAGTTCTCTCTGTAAGGGCTGCAGCGACGAAGGATAAAAGAATGACGTCCGCCTGCCAATATGGTGCTACGAGCCCTTTGGGTTTTCCTTCTCGGTTAAATGTCGTGTTTAGTGGTGACTGTCGTCTTTGGAAAGAAGTAGGCTTGTAGAAAGGGGGGGGAAGGGGGGAATTAATGGCACGTGATCCAGCCGTGTGGTTATGTGACTAGCTCGGGAAATGGTAAAATGGTGGTTGTAGCCCTGGAATAAAGTGTGTTCTTGGTCTGGAACTTCCTGCCTGGGTCTGTGTCTCTTTCTCTGACTCGCCGCCGTGCCGGTTTCCCACTCGCACCCGTTGTTTTCGAAGGACAGAGTTTAGGAAGGGCACATTAGAGGTCATCTAGCCCGGCCTGCTGCCAGTGTTCTATTTAAAAAAAAAATAAAATTAATATTTCAAAAGACATGAACAATAAAGCTTGAGACAGTCGTACAAATTACTACGGTCAAGTAAGGAATGAAATCAGTATAACGTGGGGACATAGAATGCCAGTGTTCCCTCTAAGCTGAGTGAGTGTGAGCTAGCTCACCGTTTTTTTAGCCTCTGGCTCACACACTTTCGTCTTCCCTCAGGAAAGAGGACTCCCGAGCAGACTCATTTACACTGTAGCCAAATGGCTCGCTCACAACATTAATGCCAGTAGCTCACCAAGTGGAATTTCTGCTCACAAGACCACAGCTTAAAGGGAGCATTACCTGCTGCACAGTGCACGAAACCCAAACTTGAGCAGCGGGACTCAAACAGAGAGTGATTAAAATATGGAATTCGCTGCCAGTGAATGGAGTGATGGCCACAGGAATCAACAGCTTTTAAAAGGGGATTAGAGAAATTCATGGAGGATAAGTCTATCAGTGGCTACTAGCCATGGGGACTGAGGGGAGCCTCCACGTTCAGAGGCAGTCAACGTCTGAATGGCAGAGCCAGGAGGCAACATCAGGGGAAGGCTTCAGCCTCTATGCCCTGTTGTAGGAGCCAGCCTGGTGTAGTGATTAAGAGCTGCGGACTCTAATCTGGAGAACCGTGTTTGATTCTCCGCTCCTGCATATGACGCCTGCTGGGTGACCTTGGGCCAGTCGCAGTTCTGTCTGAGACCCACCTACCTCACAAGGTGCCTGTTGTGGGGAGAGGAAGGGAAGGCGATTGTAAGCCGCTTTGAGACTCCTTAAAGTAGATAAAACCACAACTCTTCTTATGAAGGCCTCAGCCTCTCTGCCCTTTTTTTGGCCCTTCAGAAGAACTAGCTGGCCATTGTGTGAGACAGGATGCTGGACTGGATGGACCCTCACTGGTCTGATCCAGCAGGGCTCTTCTGATGTTCTTATGAAGGCCTCAGCCTCTCTGCCCTTTTTTTGGCCCTTCAGAAGAACTAGCTGGCCATTGTGTGAGACAGGATGCTGGACTGGATGGACCCTCACTGGTCTGATCCAGCAGGGCTCTTCTGATGTTCTCGCGAGCACCCCTGGTAGATGGCTATCCTTCCTGTGCCAGATTCAAGTCCTGTAGTCCCTTAGAGACAATGAGATTTTCAGGGTGTAAGCTTTCGAAAGTCAAAGGGAGTCCAAAGCGGACGGCGGGAACTTTGACTCTTCGAAGCTCACAATCATACTGAATATCTGGGGGGGGGGTAGTTGGAATCGTGGAGTGAGCTCCCGTCTCTAGCTCCAGCTCCTGCCAACCTAGCAGTTCGAAAGCAAGACATTGCAAGTAGATAAATAGGTACCACTTCGGTGGGAAGGGAACAATGTTCCGTGCACCTCGGTGTTTAGTCACGCCGGCCACGTGACCACGGAAACGTCTTCGGACAGCGCTGGCTCTTCGGCTTGGAAATGGAGATGAGCACCGCCACCCTAGAGTCGGATTCAACTGGCTTTCGAGCAAGGGAAACCTTTACCTATGTACCTGTGCCTGGAAGGCATGGCGACCTCTGGTGACTCCTACTGGGGCACGGAGGACATTCGGGGAAGTAGCTTGGTGGCCTGCCTCTGCCTCCCGGCCCTGGTATTCCCTGGTGGTCTCCCATCCAATACTTGCCAAGGTCGGCCCTGCTTCGCTTCCGAGATCTGACAAGATAGGGCTTGCCTGGGCCATATCCAGGTCAGGGCCCACCCAAAAAAAACATGTTGATCTCTAAGGTGCGACGGCACTCGAATCTGGCTCTTCTACAGCAAACCGACATGACGACCCTCCGAAAGTGTCTGTGCTTGTGTATTTCCTGCAGACAGCCCCTCTGGTAGCCGGTTCCATTTGCAAGCTGCTCTTGCTTTTAGGAGTTGCCACATTCCGCAGAAACCTCCCCTCGTGCAGATGAAGCCCATGGGATCGACCTTTGCCCTCTTCCATGGGACAGCCTTTAAAACATTTGGAAGAGTGACCGTGCCGTGACCAATTCCTTCAACCTCTGTTCATAGCCTGGATTAGGTAAAGGTAAAAGGTGCTCTTCTACAGCAAACCGACATGACGACCCTCCGAAAGTGTCTGTGCTTGTGTATTTCCTGCAGACAGCCCCTCTGGTAGCCGGTTCCATTTGCAAGCTGCTCTCGCTTTTAGGAGTTCCCACATTCCGCGGAAACCTCCCCTCGTGCAGATGAAACCCATGGGATCGAATCTTTGCCCTCTTCCATGGGACAGCCCTTAAAACATTTGGAAGAGTGACCGTGCCGTGACCAATTCCTTCAACCTCTGTTCATAGCCTGGATTAGGTAAAGGTAAAAGGTTTCCTTTGCTCGAAAGTCAGTCGAATCCGAGTCTAGGGTCGCGGCGCTCATCTCCGTTTCCAAGCCGAAGAGCCAGCACTGTCCAGAGACATTTCCGTGGTCATGTGGCCGGCATGAATAAACGCCAAGGCGCAGAGAATGCTGTTACATTCCCCCCATTTATCTACTTGCAATGTCTTGCTTTTGAACTGCTAGGTTGGCTAGCCTGGATTACCCAGGCCAGAAACCCAGGACCAGTTTGACGTAGTGGTTAAGAGCGCGGACTCTAATCTGGGAGAACCGGGTTTGATTCCCCACTCCTCTACATGCAGCTGCTGGTGTGACCTTGGGTCAGTCACAGATTCTCTCAGAGCTGTTCTCTCAAGAGCCGTCCTTGAGTGAGCTCTCTCAGGGTGTCCGTTGTGGAGAGAGGAAGGGAAAGGAGACTGTAAACCGCTCTGAGACTCTGAGTGAAGGGCGGGGTATAAACCCAATCTTTTCTCTCTTCTTCAACTATGACAGCAGAGGTAAGCCATATACCTCCGAGAGATTCATAAGTGGATGACAATGAAGACCCTCTTGCCTTGTGGCTCATCCGGGCCAGGAAAAGGCTATGCTGGCTCTTTATTGCTCCCCCCAGCTCCAGGTTGGGAAATTCCTGGAGATTTGAGGGTGCAACCTAGGGAAGGTAGCATACAGGAAGGGGCAGGGCCTCAGCAGGGATGTGATCCTATAGACGCAGCAGAGGTTCCCAAACTCAGGTCTATTTTTGGGCAGGAACGCACAGGAACGGAGTTCCGGCTGGCTCCCGAGTTAGCTTCCCAGCAGGAACTCATTAGCATAATAGGCCACACCCAACAGCAGGAACTCATTAGGATTGGCTACATTAGGGGTGTGTGGCCTAACATGCAAAGGAGTTCCTGCTACAAAAAAAGGCCCTGGGTTTTGACGACAAACAAGATCAACAGAATAAGAAGCAAAAGGTGGGTGTGGCTGGATGAGCACACTTCTCATAACATGGGGGTGTGGCCTACTATGCCAATGAGCTGAGCTGTCAGGGGTGTGGCCTAATATGCTAATAGATTTCTGCTGTTGGGTGTGGCCTATTATGCTAATGAGTTCCTGCTGGGCTTTTTCTACAAAAAGAGCCCTGCCCAAACGTATTTGGCATACCGCCCCCTTTTCAGAAAAAAAAATTACT
Organism: Gekko japonicus; assembly: GCF_001447785.1. NCBI lineage: Eukaryota > Metazoa > Chordata > Lepidosauria > Squamata > Gekkonidae > Gekko > Gekko japonicus. The sequence continues at coordinate 21,704 of NW_015173865.1, read as the reverse complement.
CAGCGCCTCCCTGGACATTTGTGAGAAGTGAACAGAGGGATGCAGTTTGTGGCTCTGCCCCTTGATCGTCCCAGCGCCTCCCGAGGGGGCGGTATTGCCCACTGTGCGAACCAGTGCCATACAGTCCGCGCTTCAGAGCAGCCGTTTCCCCCAGGGGATCTGATCTCTGTCATATGGAGAACTGTTATAATATTGGGAGATCTCCAGGCCCCACCTGGAGGCTGGCAACCCTACCCCAGTGCCTGTAACAGTCACTTCAACTGCAGATTTTGATTGAAAAGCTTCACGGGCTGGTTTTTGCTGGTACGCTGCAGTTTGCGGCACCATTAACCTGTTTTTCTGCTGGCCGGTTGGCAACCCTTGGCATATGTCGTGATGAGCCAACCAAGAATGAAAAGGAGGAGGAGAAGAAGAGATTGGATTTACACTCCTGCCCTTCACTCAGAGTCTTGGAGCGGCATACAAACCCCTCTCCCTCCCCCTCCCCACAAGAGACACCCTGTGAGGTAGGCGGGGCTGAGAGAGCTCTTTTGAGGACTGCCCTCGAGAGAACTGTGGCTTGGCCAAGGTCACCCAGCAGCTGCATGCGGAGGAGTGGGGAGTCAAGCCCGGTTCTCCCAGATTGGACTCCCCACTCTTAACTGCTGCACCAAAGGAGACGACAGAAATGCAGAGGCAAAGCCAAGAAGAAAAACGATGCTGCAGTAAGCAAAAAACCCACAACATTTCACTGTCTTCCACGTGCAGTTGCTGATGTGACCTTAGGTCAGTCACAAGCTCTGGCACAGCTGTTCCTGAAAGAGCAGTTTCTGTCAGAGCTCTCTCGGCCCCACCCACCTCACAGGGTGTCGGTTGTGGGGAGGGGAAGGGAAAGGAGTTTGTAAGCCGCTCTGAGACTCCAAGTGAAGGGCGGGGTAGAAATCCAATCTCCTCTTCTTCTACAGAAATGCAAAGGCAAGAAGAAAAATGATGCTGCAGTGAGCAAAAAACCCCACAACATTTCACTGTCTTCCACACAAAGATCCCAGGGCACATCACACACTGCCTTGTCAGAGGATCTGTAAAGCAGATTACAGTGGGAACATCCCGAGAGAACAAAGTTAGACTGAGAGAGCCTGGCTGTGTGGGAAATTCGAACCCAGCTCTCCCCGGTCAAAATTCGACACTCTCTCAAAGTGGTCGGGGTGTGCGTTTCCTCTGATCAGATGACAATTCGTCTCTTCGGCTGAAAGAAGTGCTGCCTAGCACATCCGTGCTAAGGAAGTGGGATGACCACCTCTTGCCGCACACCCTTGCGCCCTTTTACCCAGGATATGCTTCCCACTCAGGCCTGCCATGGCTTCCTGAGGGGGGGGGGGAGAATCAACACTGCCCAGCCCGAGGCGGTGGGGACACCTGGTGGTCAGCAGGGTTACGGAACTGTCCACATCTACAGGGAAAGCTCGGCGGAGGGGCCTCTTCTGATGTCCCAGGGGCAGGGGGAAATAGTTACGCAGCCAGACAAAGGTATCTATTTATTTATTAAATTCATATCCCGCCCTCCCCCACCATATGGTGGGCTCAGGATGGCTAACAACACATATATCAATGTATACATTGAAACTCCATAATGCACACAAAAAAGATCAGTTAAAATTACAATAGAATCATAGAATGTTTTTATTAAATTCATATCCCGCCCTCCCCCAGCATTTGGTGGGCTCAGGACGGCTAACAACACATATATCAATGTAGACACTGAAACTCCATAATACGCACAAATAAGATCAATTAAAATTACAATAGAATCATAGAATGTTAAGAGTTGGAAGGAACCTTGCAGGCCATCTAGTCCAGCCTCCTGCACTCTGCAGGAGCAGAGCCAAAAGACAGCCCAACAACATACCCGAAAGAGGGTCATCCAGCCTCCCCTTGAAAACGTCCAGCGAAGGAGCGTCCACCACCTCCCCAGGCAGACTGTTCCACTGCTCAACCACTCTGACAGTTAGGAAGTTTCTCCTGATATTTAGCCAGTAACGACTCCCTCATAATTCCCACCTATTAGATCTAGTCTTGCAATCCGGAGCAAGAGAGGATAGATCTGCTCCATCTTCTACATGACAGCCCTTCAGATACTTGAAGACTGCAATCATGTCCCCTCTAAGCCTTCTCTTTCCCAGGCTAAACACACCCAACTCTTTCAGCCTTTCCTCCTATAAGACTTGGATTCCAACCCTCTCGCCATCCTGGTTGCCCTCTTCTGGACACGCTCGGGCTTGTCAACACCCTTCCTCAAATGTGGTGCCCAAAACTGGACACAGGACTCCAGGTAAGGCCTGACCACTGCAGAATAGAGCGGAATGACCACCTCCCACGATCTGGACACAAGGCTTCTGTGAATGCATCCTAAAATTGCATTAGCTTTCTTCGCAGTCACATCGTACTGCAGGCTCATGTTTAGCAATATAAAACAGCAGCTCAGCCCATCCCGTAATAAAAGATGGCGACGTTCCATCAACGTTGAGTGGTCGCCTACATCCTAATCCAGGCTCCTGCCGGGCTGTTAGCTGTCCAATCGATGGTGATGCTAGTGTAAGGGCCAGGGCCATGATGTTAAGGTGGCCCCTACCTGAAAGCCTGGGGGAAGAGCTCTGTCTTACAGGCCCTGGTGAACTGCGCAAGGTCATCCAGGAGCTCATTCCACCAGTGAGGAGCCGCCACAGAAAAGGCCCTGGCCCTCGTTGCGGCCAACCTGGCCTCTTTAGGGCCCGGGAGAACCAGGCAATTTTGGGGTCCTGATCTTAGTGCTCTCTGGGGCACATGTGGAGAAAGGCGGTCCCTTAGGTAAGTAGGTCCCCGAAGGCCAATGACCCATTTCCTTGGGCGGGGGCACACCCGTGCAACCGGTCCTCAACATTTCGGGTTAGTGGCGCCAAGTCAAGACCCTGGTCCAAGGGCGGAGAAATGAGAGCCAGTTTGCAAAACCAAGCTCCGTACCCCAGGAAAATAGAACCGGGCTAGATTTGTCCACAGCCCCGACCTGGAACAGAGCGGGGTTGTCCAGTCTCGTCAGTTCTTGGAAGGTATGCAGGGTCAGCCGTAGTTGGTACTCGGATGGGAGATCACCCTGGCTGTCGGGGGTCACTGTGCAGAGGCAGGCAACGGCAAACCACCTGTGTTCATCTGCCACGTCCTGGATGGTCCAGGCTAGCCCAGTCTCAAAGAATCATAGAATGTTAGAGTTGGAAGGGACCTTGGAGGTCATCTAGTACAGCCCCCTGCGCTCTGCAGGAGCACAGCCAAAAGAGAGCCCTACAGCATCCCCGAAAGATGGCCGTCCAGCCTCCGCTTGAAAACGTCCAGTGAAGGAGCACCCACCACCTCCCGAGGCAGACTGTTCCACGGCTCAACCACTCTGACAGTTAGGAAGATCCTCCCGATCTTTAGCCGGTATCCCTTGTAGCCAGTTTGGTGTAGTGGTTAAGTGTGCGGACTCTGATCTGGGAGAACCGGGTTTGATTCCCCACTCCTCCACTTGCACCTGCTGATGTGACCTTGGGTCAGTCACAAGCTCTGGCACAGCTGTCCTTGAAAAAGAGCCGTTTCTGTCAAGAGTTCTCTCAGCCCCACCCACTTCACAGGGTGCCTGTTGTGGGGAGGGGAAGGGGAAGGAGTTTGTAAACCGCTCTGAGACTCCAAGTGAAGGGCGGGGTATAAATCCCATCTCCTCCTCTTCTTCTTCAAAACAATGTAAACGGTTCTTTGTCTTTGGCGTAGTGGTTAAGTGTGTGGACTCTAATCTGGGAGAGCCGGGTTTGATTCCCCCACTCCTCCACTTGCAGCTGCTGGATGACCTTGGGCAAGGCATAGTTCTGATAAGAGCTGACCTTGAAAAAGAGCAGTTTCTGCCTAGAGCTCTCTCAGCCTCACCCACCTCACAGGGTGTCTGTTGTGGGAAGGGGAAGGGAAAGGAGCTTGTAAGCCGCTCTGAG
>NW_015173865.1:12959-17579 GCF_001447785.1 Gekko japonicus | reverse complement strand
ACAGCTGTTCTTGAAAAAGAGCCGTTTCTGTCAGAGCTCTCTCAGCCCCACCCACCTCACAGGGTGTCTGTTGTGGGGAGGGGAAGGGGAAAGGAGTTTGTGAGCCGCTCTGAGACTCCAAGTGAAGGGCGGGGTATAAATACAATCCTTCTTCTTCTAATCATCCAATCTCAGAATCTAGGCAGGGTCGGCCGAAGTCAGTACTTGGAGGGGAGACCACCAGGGAACTCCAGGGTCGCTACACAGAGGCAGTCAAGGGCAAACCTACCTCTGTTCCTCTTTCGTCCTGACCCTGGGCCTCCTCCTGTGCCACGTTTTCTGGGTTCCAAGGGTCTAGAAAGTGGTACCATCGCCAATTACACGTTGTCCAACTCTGGGTTGGGAAATACCTGTAGATTTGAGGGGTAGAGCCTGGGGAGGGCAGGATTTTGGGTGGGGAGGGACCTCAGCAGGGTATAATGCCATAGAATCTACTGCCCAAAGCAGCCCTTGTCTCAAGGAGAACTGATCTGGGTCATCTGGACATCAGTTTCAATAGCTGAAGCTGAAGCCTTGACTGCTACGTCACATTGGCTGTCATACAGGGGCCATCTCAGCAGGATATAAGGACACAGAGTCCACAATTTTCTCCAGGGGAACTGATCTCTGCCATCTGGAAAGCAGTTGTAATTCTGAGTGGTCTCCAGCCCTCACCTGGAGATTTGCAACCATGGTTTCCCCCAACAGACACTAAGGGGAAATTTATTTTACCTCAGAACATCAACAGCAAACTGTTTAGAATGTTAGAGGGAAAGGCCAGTGAGGCCGCATATGCAAACGACCTCTGTGTTCCGAGGCAAAGGTCAATCAGGCCACATATGCAAATTACCTCTGTGTTCTGACTGGCTGAGTTGTGATTCCAAGGGATCTCCAGGCCCCACCTGGAGGTTGGCAAGCCTAGAGTGTTGGGCAAGAGGTTCGGCTTCCTAACCTGCTAGGTTTTCACTTGTGAGGAGGTCATACACACATACACAGAGGAGGCTTCAAAACTGTCTCGGCATTTGAATTGGTCTACACTAGGGATGGGCACAAACCAGGGAAATGTTTGTTTGATTACAGGGACGGTGAACTTTCAAGAATTTTCCCTGTTTCCCGAACCAGTTCATGGTTCATTCAGTTCAGGAGTTCAGGAGGTGGTAAAACAGCCCCCTTGTGAGGTACAGATGCCTAACTCACAGGGAGTCTTCAGCAGGCTCTCCTCCACCCACCCTCCAAGGTTGGTGAAGATTGGATTTGGGATGTCTGAGTTATAGCCCCCCAAAACAGGTGCCCCTGGGAAAGCTCAGCTCTGGCCTCCCCTTAAATCAGCCACGCAGCAAGCAATTCTTCCCAACTCTCTCTCACTTGACGACTAACTCTCTTCCTGCTGCAAAGTGAAAGCAGCTGAGTCAGGGTGTGGTACATGTACAATTCGCTCCCATAGAGCAGAATGGGAGCTCCGTGGTTGGATCCCAGAGCTGCCAATCAAGCTATGGACAACCGCTGTGGGTGTTTCTGGGGCTCTCCACAAGTCCACCCCCAGTGTTGCCTACGAATTGATTTGATCAGTGCCAGACGGTCTGGAGAACGAACCAAACGAACCCCCACAGGAGAAAGGCAGTTCGTTTTTGGATTTGGGAACCACACGACCCAAGGAAGCCATTCAAAACGAAGCACAAACTGGCCTGGTTCGTGCTCGAACGGTGGTTCGTTTCTCGGTTCGTGCCCATCCCTAGTCTACGCTGCCACTTTGTTCTCCTTCCTCTACAGATCAGGCTGCACTTTCACCAGATTAAAACAGGGGTCCCGAACGTGATGTCCTCCATTTTAAAAGTGGATGAGGCCGGGTGGAGCTTTTGCCCGAGGCTTCTGATTGGCTGTGCAGATTTTTTAAAAAGTTGCTTTGGCAGCAGCTGCCACCATAGCACAAGGATCCTCACTGTGTCGCTGAAGGTAAGCTCCGGCAGCCATTTTGTGGCTGGCTCCACCTCCTGTGGCCGCCATTTTATGGCAGCCATTTTGAGGCTGCGCCCACCACACTGTGTCAGAATTCCAAAAGTCCCCACAGACTCAAAAAACTTGGGCACCCCTGAATTCAAATTTCAAGAACATTCGGTTTCCCCTACCGTCTACCCTACACAAAAGGCTGCCGCAGGAAGTGGAGCCAGCCACAAAATGGCCGGGAGTAAGGTCATGGATAACTCCAGGACTTTTTTCCTGGGCGAACATGCCGGAACAAAGTTTCGAAACCTCTTCGACAAAATCCTTTTTAAAATGTTTAAATGTTTGTGACTTTTCAGTATACAGACCGAAAACTTCATTTCCCCCTTGAGAGTTCTGGCACCTGTTCTTCAAAGAAAGGGAGCCCTGCATAACTCTATTAGGAACCCTTCAAAATCTCAGGCAGAAGTTGCCTTTTAAACAGGATGCCTTTTAAAACGAACACATTATTTAAAAATATGTCCTTGCGTAGACGCACAGTGACACAGCGAAGATCCTCGGGATTCCGTGGCAGCTGTTGCTGAAGCAACTCTTTAAAAATGTTCATGGCCAATCGGTTCTCCAATCAGAAGCCCTGCTGGGGGAAAGCCCCACTCGGACCGCCCACTTTCTAAAAATACTTGTCAGGTGCCAGGAAAGGCGTCGGGCAGGCACCATGGCACCCCAGGCCCCACATTCACCCCCCCCCCAAATCCTTGTCCAATTTAAATGTAACCTTACATTAAATTGGAAGTTTGGTGTAGTGGTTAAGTGTGTGACCTCTAATCTGGGAGCGCGGGGTTTGATTCCCCACTCCTCCACTTGCACCTGCTGGATGACCTTGGGCAAGCCATAGTTCTGACAAGAGCTGTCCTTGAAAAAGAGCCGTTTCTGTCAGAGCTCTCTCAGCCCCGCCTACCTCACAGGGTGTCTGTTGTGGGGAAGGGAAGGGAAAGGAGTTTGTCAGCCGCTCTGAGACTCCTTCTGGTAGTGAAGGGCGGGGTATAAATCCAATTTCTTCTCTGCTTCTTCTGCTTCTTCCCACTTCCCATTTAGGGTTGCCGGGTCGAATCGGCCTGGCAGCAGGGGAGGGTCTTTTTGGGAGTGTGGGGGAGCGCACAATATAATGACATCACAGGAAAGTGACGCAATCATGTCAGTGACGTCGCACAGCGGCGCTCTGGTATTTTGGGCAAAACTCTATTGTTACCATAGGGTTTCGCCCAAAATACCAGAGCATTGCCGTGTGGCATTGGCGACCTGATGACATAACTTTTGTGGGACGTTTTGTCGCATTCGGGGGCAGGATTTCCTCTGCCGGCCAGTTGGGGGGGGGAAGAGGCCCAAAAATCAGGAGATCCCCCGTGTCCAACTGGGGAATAGCACCCCTATTCCCATTTTCTTTTCCCACTGGGGAAAAAGCACAAACCCCCCCACCCTGCTTTCCTTCTCCTTCTCCACCCTCCCCCTTTTTGGACACCCTCTCTATATTTTCTCCACATTATACTTTACAGCTCTCGAGAAGATCTTTAAACCACACCGCAACGTCGGAACGTAGTAAAGGAATCGATCTAATTTATGGTATCGCTATGTAGAACACACACGCATGTTGACAAATAGGAGCTGAGGGGGGTGCGAGGGGTGGAATAACTCAACAGTGAAACAAATTACAGTCTGTTTCTGGACGAGGAAGGGTTTACGTCTCGTTCTGGCATTCTTATTAGTTCTAACAGAGCGCAAACCGTTGCCGGTGCTAAAAAGTATATTAATCCACGGAGACTCTGCCCTGATTTCGCGAATCCCCCCCCTCTCTCTCTGAGAGTCACCGTCTACGTGAGAGCATATTTAATGTATGGATTAATTTCAAGCGTTTATCAGCCGCCTTTCTCCCTGGCGGAACTGAAGGAGGCTTACCATATAAATAAAGCAATTCTTTTAAAAGCCCCATCCAAACGACGTGAGTCAAACCACCGTTATAAAACAGATTAAAATAAATAAATAAAACAGATTAAAGAATGTTACAACTTAAAAATTCGAATCAGGACTGCCAATCAATACAAACTATTCGGGTTCTGTATTTCTCGTGGAATCGATCTCGCGTTCGTTCCCGTGAGGAAGCCGGCGAATCCTGGCGCGGGGCGAACCCGTAACCCCATTTGCCGATTTCCCCTAGAAAATGGTTTCCACGGCCCAGGCGTCCTCTCCGACTGCATTCCCGGTGACATCATCGGTATCCCAAGAGGAAGCTGTCTCCACGGCAACAGAGCGGTGGCATTGGAACCTATTGACTCCCGGCCAAGCCACCAGGCAAGATGTCTAGAAAATGGTTTCCACGGCCCAGGCGTCCTCTCCGACTGCATTCCCGGTGACATCATCGGTATCCCAAGAGGAAGCTGTCTCCACGGCAACAGAGCGGTGGCATTGGAACCTATTGACTCCCGGCCAAGCCACCAGGCAAGATGAGCTGGGGTGGTGGCAGAGCAGGGAGGCCGGCTCGTCCCACGGGGGAAGAGCTGAGCCAGCCCAATCCCCTTCCAAGCGTCCTTCAAGCCCCTCTGTGGATTACAGGCGGGCAGGTGGTCTCTTGTCTCTGTGCCTGATTACAGCTATTGTCCCAGCCGG
>NW_015173865.1:10751-10883 GCF_001447785.1 Gekko japonicus | reverse complement strand
AATCTAACCTGAATACTGAGGTTCTTACTTTAGAAAAAACAACTCATACATTAACTTAAGATGATCCAAAGTAAGGAAAGCAATCCCAAATGCTTTCATTTACTTAAAATTATTTGGCAGAGAATGCGACAC
>NW_015173865.1:5857-10380 GCF_001447785.1 Gekko japonicus | reverse complement strand
GAGAAGAGGTTCTGGTGCCTTGTTCTTTGTATTACATTAGACTAGTAGGAAGGCCCGTTGTAAAACTAATACAACGAGCTCTAGAAAGATGGAGTAGCACCCCCCCCAGGGTGCAGCTCCTCCCTGCGGGCTGCCAGGGCTCTCTGGTCCTGCGTGTGCCACATCTGGGCTGTGCCCAGCACGCATCCAGCCGCTCGGCTCTTCCCTCACTGCCCAGGCACCCAGGCCTGCTGGTGGACACCTGGCTTCGTCCGTCCCACATACCCACAAGATGCTTGTCTCCGACAGGCCGCTGGTAGGCCGTGGCGTAGTGGAACCGGAAGCCGGCGGGGGCGGGCTTTTATTTTAACACGGCGGTGGTGGCAGCTACCTGGAGTGATGGGGTGTGTGGAGCAGAGTGGGTGGAGCACGGCTCCTCTTCCCCAAATGGGCGGTGGGCAGGGGCAGGCAGTGGCGGTCAGTGTCCGTGGGCACTGGCTTCAGTGCAGGCCGAGGCCAGCTGCAGCAGTAGCAGGAAGCAGCAGGGCTGGAGTCTCTGTCTTCTGAGGCAGGCCAAGGCCCGGCCGGGCGCAGCAACAGCGTGAAAGGTCAGGGCCGGAGCCTCCGTCTTCTGAGGTAAATTTTTGTGGGTGCTGCTTCTGTGGGCGGGACTCAGGCAACGCAGCCAGTGGATAGGGACACGTTCTGAGTGACAGATCATTGAGCCAACTGATTTGGGAGCGTGGCAAATGTTCTGGAAAGTGCCACCCCAAATGACAATTATTATATAGGGAGATCAGATTAGCCGGGTGAGATGCGCCGGTCTGGCCTTTTTCATCTGTTGCCCTTAGACAGAGGAACTCCCTGCCCTCAAACAGTTTTCCGGCCCCTTTCTGAAGATAAGCTAAAAGGTCCTTGTCCCAGAAGGCTTTGATGGTTTTCTTGGAATGGCTTATTGAGTTGATGTTATCTTCACAGAGCAGATGGCTTTTGATCACCGACTTTCTCATTTTGCCATCGAAATTATGAATCACTGCTATTCTTGTGTCTCTGGGTGTTATTCATGTAGGTTTTAGGTTCCTGGTGACTGTGGCTTTAGATTATCATCTTAAATTTGTTAGGCCTGGGGATATCTTGGTGGTGCAAAATGCAGTCACATCCCAGGGGCGTCGAACTGATTTGCTACAAGGGTCGGTTCTGACATAAATGTCACTTTGTCGGGCCGGGCCAGGTGTGCCATGAAATGTAGGGCTGCCAAGCCGCGGCAGGGGATCTGCACGTCTTCACAGGATCCCTGCCGCAGGGGATAGTGATATGCGTTGCACCGCCGTCGCCAGGATGTGACGCTACGCGTCGCTCTGGCAACGGGACTCCAAACAGCCCCATTGCCAGAGCGACGCGTAGCGTCACATCCTGGCGAAGGCGGTGCAACGCGTATCACTGTCCCCCGCGGCAGGGATCCTGTGAAGACGTGCGGATCCCCCACTGCGGCTTGGCAGCCCTAATGAAATGTAATGCCAGGTACTGGAGATATAAACTGCATAAAGGACAGCAGCTGGTAAGCCCTGAGTTGGTGTATCCTCACTGCAAGGCACCATGGGCTGGGAGGGGGGTGTGTGCAGAAGAAAACCCATAGCGGCAGACTGGAGATCCAGCCGTTCAGCAACAGGCAGACGCTCCCACGCTGCTTGACTGCTGCAGACGTGGTTGTTCCGCCATGCTGAAGCCACCTCCGGAGTGGCTCCGCCTACTTTCCTCTGAGCAGTCTCCTGTTCCTTCGCCTTGCACTAGTTGCTCGCGGGTCGCATAAGAGCCCTGGACAGGCCGGTTCCGGCCCCTGGGCCTTATGCTTAACACCCCTGTTCTAGGGGTGGATTTGATCTAGGATTCACTGATTTGTCTTTTGGGCGGTCCACAGTACCCGTGGTTTGGTGTAGTGGTTAGGAGCGGGGACTCTAATTTGGGAGAACCGGGTTTGATTCCCCACTCCTCCACATGCAGCTGCTGGTGTGACCTTGGGTCAGTCCCAAGTTTTCTCAGCGCTGTTTTCTCAGGAGCAGTCCTTGAAAGACCTCTCTCAGCCCCACTTATCTCACAGGGTGACTGTTGTGGGGAGGGGAAGGGAAAGAAGACTGTAATCTCCTCCTCTTCTTCTTGTTCTTCTTCTTCCTCCTCCTCCTCTTGTCAGCTTTCTTCATTGTCCAACTTTCACACCCATATATAAATTGCACCTGTGACAACTGGCTGGTTTTGCATGGGACCACTGCATCTACCCATGACTGGCCTGGCAAACCTGGTAAGAGAGGTCGAATGCTAGGGACACAGGGAGGTGGCTTTTGGGTTGCTGTGGTCCCATTAGAGTTCCCGACTTTGAGTTCAGAAACTCCAGGAGATTTGGGCGTGGAGCCTAGGGAGGGCGGGGTTTGGGGAAAGCTCAGCAGGATAAGGATACCATCAAGCCCACCCTCGGAAACAGCCATTATTGCCAGGGGATCGGATCTCTGCCTTCTGGAGATATCATTCTAGCTGTATATGAAGCATGAAAGCTCATACTTTAAGGTGCTACTGGTGTCGTGGTTAGGAGCACGGACTCTAATCTGGGAGAACCGGGTCTGATTCCCCACTCCTCCACATGCAGCGGCTGGTGTGGCCTTGGGCCAGTCACAAGCAGTGTTCCCTCTAAGCTGAGTTAGTGTGAGCCAGCTCAGTTTTTTTGTCTCCGGCGCACACATTGTTGCCTTCACTCAGGAAGGAGGGCACCAGAGCAAACTAATTGATGCAGTAGCCAAATTGCTTGCTCACAACTTTAATGCCCGGTAGCTCACAAAGTAGAATTATTGCTCACAAGACTCCACAGCTTAGAGGGAAGACAAGTTATCTCAGAGCTGTTCTCTCAAGGGCAGTTCTCAAGGGAGCTCTCTCAGCCCCACAGCAAGTCTGTTGTGGGGAGGGGAAGGGGAAGGGGAAGGAGATTGTAATCTGCTCTGAGACTCCTTCGGGTAGTGAAGGGCGGGGTATAAATCCAACCTCCTCCTCCTCTTCTTCTTCTTCTTCTTCTTCTTCTTCTTCTTCTTCTTCTTCTTCTTCTTCTTCTTCTTCTTCTTCTTCCTTCTTCTTCCTTCTTCTTCTTCATCTTAGAGTTGGAAGGGACCTCCAGGGTCATCTAGTCCAACCCCTGACACAATGCAGGAAATTCACAAATACCTCCCCCCCCCCAGTGACCCCTGCTCCATGCCCAGAAGATGGCAAAAAAAAACCCTCCAGGATCCCTGGCCAAAGTGGCCTGGAGAATGGGGTTGCCATCTCTGTGTTGGGGAATACCTGGAGATTTGGGGAGTGGAGCCTGGAGAGGGCGGGGCTTGCAGTGCCATGGAGCCCACCTTCCAAAGCGGCCATTTTCTCCAGGGGAGCTGATGTCTGTCACCTGGAGATCGGTTGTAACAGCGGGAGATCTCCATCCACCACCTGGAGGTTGGCAACCCTGCTGGAGAAGAAAAGCCAGCATTTCCCTGGGCGTGTCAGAGCGAGCCACGAGAACGAAGCACGGGTGCAGCCTCTTCCTGACCTCCTTTGCTACTGCGACAGAGACAGACAATACAGCTACCCATCTCGTCATTCCGGGAGGTCTCCAGGTCCCACCTGGAGGCTGGCAACCCTGGGTCCCGCACGGGTCCCCGCGGCAACTGTCCCTTGGCGACTCGGCCTCGGCCAATGAAACGCCTGTGGAGCCAGCCAGGCTAGGGCAAGGTCAGGTGCTGCTCTCCGCCTGTTGCTATGAGTGACTGGTACTTCAAAGCCCTTGGCTTCCCCAAGGCACCTTGGCAACAGGCCACACCTTCCCTCTCTCCTGACAACAGGAGTATCCTGGCAACAGGGAGCCAATCTCTCGCCTCGCCTCCTCCCCCCCTCCCTCCAGCAGCGGCATCCCAGCAACAGAGCATCAGCCGGCCCCGCCATTTCCTAGCAACGGCAAAGCCAGGCTCCAGAACCACTATTGACCTGATGAGCCGACCCCTGCTGGGATTGGCTGGGCTCCTTGGGATGGCCTTCCCTCCACAGATGGGATCCAGATCGATTCGGGAGCCTGCGAGACGTGGAAGGGGGCAGACCTGTGGGTGGTCAGGGTGGGGGAGCCAACGTGAAAAGATGTGCACAAACCTTTTGAGCCAGGCATTGGGGGACATTATAGGACCTCGCCAGATGTACGCTTGGAGCGCTGTATCCAGAGTTCCCATAGATTGATTGATTGATTTTTCGAATTTGTATCCCGCGGCAGGGCTCTTTTTGTAGAAAAAGTCCAGCAGGAACTCATTAGCAGGGGTCATTTCGTAGAAAAAGAGGTGCAGGAGCTCATTAGCATAACTCATTAGCATAACTCATTTGCATAGGCAACACCCCCTGACATCACTGGAAGTGTGTCAGAAGGCAACACCCACCGCTCAGGCTCCACTGGACTGTTTTGGATTGCTAGCTATTGGGGGGGGGACATGCAGATCTGCCCTCAGAGAGGAGGGAGAGCTTGTACCTGAATAAAACCTGGTCTT
>NW_015173865.1:3024-5470 GCF_001447785.1 Gekko japonicus | reverse complement strand
ATCCAGCCACACCCACCTTTTGCTTGTTATTCTGTTTACCTTGTTTGTTATCAAAACCCAGGGCTTTCTTGTAGCAGGAACTCCTTTGCATGTTAGGCCACACACCCCTAACGTAGCCAATCCTAATGAGTTTCTGCTGTTGGGTGTGGCCTATTATGCTAATGAGTTCCTGCTGGGCATGGCCAACTCGGGAGCTAGCCGGAACTCCGTTCCTGTGCGTTCCTGCCCAAAAATAGCCCTGATCCCGCCCATCCTGTGAGCGGGCTCAGGGCGGGTCACATCGTCTTTCAACAATACAATAAGGTTTAAAAGCAGAATAGTAAAGGCAAAGCTTTCTCTTGCTCGAAAGCCAGTCAAATCCGGCTCTAGGGTTGTGGCGCTCATCTCCGTTTCCAAGCCAAAGAGCCAGCGCTGTCCGAAGACGTTTCCGCGGTCATGTGGCCGGCCTGACTAGACGCCGAGGCGCACGGAACGCTGTCACCTTCCCACCGAAGCGGTACCTATTTATCTACTTGCAATTTCTTGCTTTCGAACTGCTAGGTTGGCAGGAGCTGGGGCCAGAGGCTGGAGCGCACTCTGTCATGCGGCACATTTAAAATCAGTAGTTATAGCTACTGGTGAAAGTTCCAACCCATTAATACAGATTCATGCAAACCTCCACTCTCAACTGGGCAGGATCCCTAGCCAGTGTTCCCTCTAAGCTGAGTTTGTGTGAGCTAGCTCCCAGTTTTTTAGCCTCCAGCTCACACCTTTTTGTCTCTGCTCAGGAAGGAGGGCTCCAGAGCAGACTAATTTATGCAGTAGCCAAATCGCTCACTCACAACTTTAATGCCAGTAGCTCACAAAGTAGAATTTTTGCTCACAAGACTCCACAGCTTAGAGGGAACATCTGAGAACTGGATTTATTAAAATCACAGAGAGTGCCAGACACAGAACTCCCAGGGCGCATCTGGTTTGGCTCCATTGGACCTCCAGGCCATAATTAAGCATGCTGTCTTCAGGGAATAAAGGCAGAGTGAAATCACCCTCCGTGCAAGCCCAGGGTGAAAAATATGGCACCTAAATAAAACAGCAAAAAAGAGAAGACAGAAAGAGGGAGAGATTTCATCCAGATTTTTTTTTGGGGGGGGGGGATGGCATGACTACACTTTTTCACGACTGTTGCCCTGAGATGAGGAAGTGTTGCAGGGCAGTAGTAGAGCCTCTGTTTAGCATGCAGAAGGTCCCAGGTTCAATCCCCAGCATCTCCAGTTAAAAGGACCAGGCAGTAGGGTGATGAGAAAGCCAGTCTGGTGTAGTGGTTAAGCACACGGACACTGATCTGGGAGAACCGGGTTTGATTCCCCACTCCTCCACTTGCACCTGGCTGGATGACCTTGGGCAAGCCATAGTTCTGATAAGAGCTGTTCTTGAAAAAGAGCCATTTCTGTTAAGAGCTCTTTCAGCCCCACCGACCTCTCAGGGTGTCTGTTGTGGGGAGGGGAAGGGGAAGGAGTTTGTAAGCAGCTGTGAGGCTCCGAGGGAGGGGTGGGGTATAAATCCAATCTCCTCCTCCTCCTCCTCTTCTTCTTCTTCTTCTCTGCCTGAGACCCTGATAGCGGCTGCCAGTCAAAGTAGACAATACTGACCTCGATGGACCAAGGGTCTAATTCAATATAAGGAAGATTCGTGTGTTCATGTGAGCCCTGGGGGTTAAGAGGGGTTGATGAGAGGGGAGTGGCCTTAGTAGGAGTCTAATGCCCTAAAGTCCACCCTTCAGAGTAGCCCTTTTCTCCTGGGGAACTGAGTTCTGTACTCTGGAGATCAGTTGTAGCCAGTGTTCCCTCTAAGCTGAGTTAAGTGTGAGCTAGCTCACGGGTTTTTTTAGCCTCCGGATCACCCATTTTTTGTCTCCGCTCAGGAAGAAGTTTGGCTCCAGAGCAAACTAACTGATGCAGGAGCCAAAACCCTGGCCATATAGGGCTTTAAAGGTAAGAACCAGCACTCTGAAGCGAACCCGGTATGCTATTGGCAGCCAGTGCAGCTCTTTCAGGACCGGCCTGATAGGGTCCCGCCTAGTGAGACCCATCAGCAGCCTGGCCGCAGCATTATAAAGCCAGTTTGCTGTCGTGGTGAAGTGCGCAGGCTCTAGTTTTTGGCCACTGTGTGACGGAGTGTTGGACCGGATGGGCCATTGGCCTGATCCCACATTGGCTTCTCTTATGTTCTTATGTAAAGGAAGACGCTGGGCTCCGTAGCCAGCGTCTCTCCTCCTCGCGGCGCTACTAACAGGCTAGGAGATGCGCCATTCCCGAGAGTGACTCAGACGGCGCTGACACTCCGGGGCTGCGCTTGCAGCTTGCGCGGCTACTAACAGGCTAGGAGATGCGCCATTCCCGAGAGTGACTCAGACGGCGCTGACACTCCGGGGCTGCGCTTGCAGCTTGCGCGCCTGCCTGCCAGCTCT
>NW_015173865.1:2771-2970 GCF_001447785.1 Gekko japonicus | reverse complement strand
GGGAGAACACAAGCGCTTTGGCTTCACCCTGCCCAATGCCGTCAAACACCTGTGCCTGCTGTGAATCGGCGGCTGCCTTGGCTACGCCAAAGCCCTCGATGATCAAGGACGCCTGCCAGCCACCCTGCTGGGAGAAGGGAGCATGATTCACTAGGAACGGATTTACGGGCACCCAGACACAGGTAAAGATGGAGGGTGG
>NW_015173865.1:0-1445 GCF_001447785.1 Gekko japonicus | reverse complement strand
TTTTAACCGGGTGGGGGGGGGGGGGGATGGCATGACTACATTTTTTCAGGACTGTTGCCCTGAGATGAGGAAGTGTTGCAGGGCAGTAGTAGAGCCTCTGTTTAGCATGCAGAAGGTCCCAGGTTCAATCCCCAGCATCTCCAGTTAAAAGGACCAGGCAGTAGGGTGATGAGAAAGCCAGTCTGGTGTAGTGGTTAAGCACACGGACACTGATCTGGGAGAACCGGGTTTGATTCCCCACTCCTCCACTTGCACCTGGCTGGATGACCTTGGGCAAGCCATAGTTCTGATAAGAGCTGTTCTTGAAAAAGAGCCATTTCTGTTAAGAGCTCTTTCAGCCCCACCGACCTCTCAGGGTGTCTGTTGTGGGGAGGGGAAGGGGAAGGAGTTTGTAAGCAGCTGTGAGGCTCCGAGGGAGGGGTGGGGTATAAATCCAATCTCCTCCTCCTCCTCCTCTTCTTCTTCTTCTTCTCTGCCTGAGACCCTGATAGCGGCTGCCAGTCAAAGTAGACAATACTGACCTCGATGGACCAAGGGTCTAATTCAATATAAGGAAGATTCGTGTGTTCATGTGAGCCCTGGGGGTTAAGAGGGGTTGATGAGAGGGGAGTGGCCTTAGTAGGAGTCTAATGCCCTAAAGTCCACCCTTCAGAGTAGCCCTTTTCTCCTGGGGAACTGAGTTCTGTACTCTGGAGATCAGTTGTAGCCAGTGTTCCCTCTAAGCTGAGTTAAGTGTGAGCTAGCTCACGGGTTTTTAGCCTCCGGATCACCCATTTTTTGTCTCCGCTCAGGAAGAAGTTTGGCTCCAGAGCAAACTAACTGATGCAGGAGCCAAAACCCTGGCCATATAGGGCTTTAAAGGTAAGAACCAGCACTCTGAAGCGAACCCGGTATGCTATTGGCAGCCAGTGCAGCTCTTTCAGGACCGGCCTGATAGGGTCCCGCCTAGTGAGACCCATCAGCAGCCTGGCCGCAGCATTATAAAGCCAGTTTGCTGTCGTGGTGAAGTGCGCAGGCTCTAATTTTTGGCCACTGTGTGACAGAGTGTTGGACCAGATGGGCCATTAGCCTGATCCCACATTGGCTTCTCTTTTCTTATGTAAAGGAAGTCGCTGGGCTCCGTAGCCAGCGTCTCTCCTCCTCGCGGCGCTACTAACAGGCTAGGAGATGCGCCATTCCCGAGAGTGACTCAGACGGCGCTGACACTCCGGGGCTGCGCTTGCAGCTTGCGCGCCTGCCTGCCAGCTCTGCCCGCCACAACAGGTAAACGGCTTCCCACCGGTGTGCCCTCTGCCCGGCTTTCGTCGCTGCATGAGTGGGAACACAAGCGCTTTGGCTTCACCCTGCCCAATGCTGACAAACACCTGTGCCTGCTGTGAATCGGCGGCTGCCTTGGCTACGCCAAAGCCCTCGATGATCAAGGACGCCTGCCAGCCACCCTGCTG
>NW_015173864.1:40317-45635 GCF_001447785.1 Gekko japonicus | reverse complement strand
AGACCCTTTATAGAGCAGCAGAAATATGTTAGGATTGGGGAGATGAGGCTCCCCCCCATGGGTGCTGTTATCATACCCTTACTTTTTAAAAAAGGCAAATGTTTATTTTATATTTATTGTCTCTTATTATGGACACACTTGGAGGTCTGATGGATGTAAGATAGGTGGCATAGAACTACTTAAAAGGAATGAATAAAAACAAATTTATTGTGTCATAAGTTTTTGTGAGCTAAGCTGTACGCAAAACGGGTTATCTTCCTTTGTTATAGCAGATACATGGATATTGTGTGTGTGTGTGTGCATTGTATTGCATCTGTGTAATACCAGAGTGTTGCCATGGATATGGGCAAAAATATAGGGGGACAATTGCTAATCTTGACAAAAAAAGAACATGGAGGATATTTCTGCAGACCAGAAACAAAGGTTACCTAGCTTCTCAGCTAAACATGCCAAATCTAGAGACCCAGAATAGAATAGATAAGAAACTAGGGATGCTGCAGATTTCACTGTGAACACATTCGATGGTCGAACTTACTGTGGTCAAGGGCAGCAATCAGATGGGAGCTGATCACATGGTCTGTTTAGTTCAGGTCAAGCAGCTGTGAATGCCTGCTAAACTGGTTTGCATTCAGCATTCCCTAGATTGCACATGTCCAAGGACGCTGCTCATTCAAACCAATCAGCAGCCATTAGCTTCACTAAGGATTACTTAGCCAAACATTGCAGCATTTCTTGATGTGTGATTTATATCATTTGTGAGTGATCTGTTTATTTAAACAATTGCCTGCTGAGCAGAGTAGTTAGGCAGCAAGGATGGAGAGGTAGTAAGACTGTGTGAGAATCCACATTGCAAAAAAGCCAGTTGTGCTGTACTGCATGGTTAGTAAGATGTACAGTGAAACAATGTTGCACACCCACAAACCAATCAATGAATGATTGAACTGATTGTTCAAAAATTGTTCATCTGTTCACAACTTGCAAATGGCACGAGCTGAACTGGTGGGTGTTCATGCATCACTAGAAGAAATAAAGGAGTAATTTGGGCATTCATAGGCCCTGGTCACACAGAACATTAGGCACGCTAGAGAGACGGAAGATAGGCGGATTTTCTGAGTGCGATCTCACCACCACATCTGGGAAGCGTAGAGCTCCCGTGACTCACCCGAGGCTTCACTCCGAAGATGCGCTGTAAAAAACTAGTACCTCCAAGGTACTAGTTTCCGGAAACCACGGGGCAAGGGCGGGCGTCTGATCACGTTTCCGGTGGTAGTTCCGGCGCCTCCCCATGTCCCCTCGCAAAAAGGTTCCCCCCCCCAAGTCTCCACGGATGCGCACAAGCACCCAACGGAGCATGTGCACATTTAAGTTTTAAAGACAAAACACAACCCCATTTGGCGCGCCACTCCGCTTCTTTGCCGCATCTGATCGGCACCTCCCCCCTAACCACGGGAGCTGGACGGGACCTCAACCCGATGCCTGATCGCACAGTTGCGCGTTAGTTTGCTCCAGGAAAAACAGCCACGCCTCCCCCCGCATTTTCCTGCCCATGTGGCCGAGGCCACTGATTAGAAAAAGTCTAATCCAGTGGTTCCCAAACTTTTTCAATCCACTGCTCCCTTAGTTCCATAAACTCATCCCCAGTGTCCCCTATCCTACCCTATAAAAAATCCCTCTGCACAATGCACTAAGGAAGATAATAACAATAACACTGAAAGAAGTCACAGCAAAAACTTGAAAAATGACAGAGACAAAAACAGACGCAGTGGTGACAGTTTCTCAGAATGCATTATGCTGATCTGACTAGAGCTCTGGTGGCATACTTACTAAAAATTCCAATAGTTCCCACCAGATTTCAGCACAATGCAGAGGCAGAAACTTGGCATGCCTGTTGCCAGCCTGGTACCATAGCCTGGTCAATTGTGAAAAAGTGAACATGGTCATCGAGGCCCACCTCCAGAGGGCCCCCCCCGCTCCCTAACCTCTTAGTGCCTCCCTAGGTAATCCCACCTCCCTCCATGGGGTAGTACTGTCCTCTTTGGGAACCACTGGTTTATCCCATATCAAGTGATAATATGTGTTGGGCCCAAGGGCAAGAAATGTCTTGGAATGTCAAGAATGTTCCACATCATAGAATGAAGTTCAAAGATGAAGTATATTGGTTGAGGGCCCACAGATATCCATATGTATGAGAAACTTGTAATCACTATTTTAAATACACTTTGTTATAATAAAAAGCAGCAAGAATGGGCTAACAAATATATTTCAAGAAAATAAATCAAATATAGATAACTTTGTATGATGTTTCAGCGATTAATTAGCTAGCCAAGAATGTGCACCCTTATCATGTGGGACAGAAACTATTTTTAGGAGATGGTTTTTAAAAACCTGTAAATGCAGGAAACTGACCTGATTAGGAGCCTCTTTCTAGAAGGGGCTTCTTGCTTCTGACCTGCTTATAGTTGGGTAAGATATTTTAATGGACTCGCGTAATTCCTCTCCTTTAATGATCTATGTAGCAGTAATGGAGGGTATAATTTTCTTTTGAATTAGTCACTGTGAAAGATGCAGATAGTTATAATAAAGGGATAAAATGGAAGGAAAGATTCTCTGATAGTATTACCTGTGTACTGTAACCAATGTTCCCTCACCCCTACTTAGTGGAGCAGTTCACATCCTGAGCAGAATATAACTGCTGTCATCTTAAAATGGGCAATGGGCGGTACAAGACCCTGGACAGCTCCAGCTTGCTTCTGAGTGGCACTTTCAATGTTAATGAGCAGTCGCTCACACACCATAGATGGAACACTGACTATAACCACAACTAACCAAAAATGTTGTTGAAGTGTACCTCTTGCCAGTAATTAAAATATCTAGTCCAGGAAAGCTAACTAGATGCCTAAGGCTTCTTCAGTGCTCTCCTGAATCAAGCCTGACCAGAGTAATCCAGAGTGGTGTGTATTTGTGGTATAAGTTCTAATGCACCACTTCCTTTACATTTTTGTTTTGCAGCTGGTGTGTGAACAGGAGCCTCTAATTCCGATGTTCTTAGATTTCCACCCTCTGTCAGTCAGATGTGGAATGTGCAATGCTTAATTTGGGATAGGACTGTGGTGCACATGAAGAACCTGCAGTGGCCCTGGGGATGTGCTGTTTTGCTTACTAGAGACCTATTCTGTATCCCCAGGGAATATGTGCATTTCCCCAAATGCTCCTCCAGGACAGTTCCAAGTTTGGGAAATGATAGGGGGGGTGGGGAGGCTGTAACCTGTTCTTCATGTGCATTGTGATTCTGATCCAAACTAGGCACTACACATGCAGGAATTGAGGACAACTCATGACTAACATAGAATGTGATCTCAGACTCAACCCGTGGGCTATATAACGTATGACTTGGAGCTACAGCAATCTCAGTATGCTTCCATTGTGGACTATTCTAAGCAACTGATTACAGGTTTGTGCTGCATTATAGGCAAGGATTTCACAGCTTAAAATGTTCCCTGATCTGTAGAAAATACCTAGTGCAGAAACAAATACAAAAAAGGTGTGGCCTTTTGATGTGGCCAAGGGAAAGAAAGATTAAGTCTGAACTGGAGCTCACTCTGTGTCTTGTCTCATAACCATGGCTCAATATTCCAAACAATAATTTTGCACTATTGATTCCTGAAAACAAGAGGGTAATCATGAGATATCGCCTGAATCTAATACGAAAGTGTATCATGGAAGTAGCAATATTGGCGTGTTTGTGAGATAACTACTGTTCCAAACCAGCTCTGTTGCTCAGGGTAAGTACTTAATGACCTATCCAATGAAACCATCATGGAGGTTTCCATTTAGTTCTATTTATAATGTTATGTTGAAGCTAATGGCTAGTTCATACATGCCTATGATATTTGTTATTAGTTAGAATTTGCCTCTTCTTTCAAACAGCTCACAGAATGATCTCTAGGTGGCTTTCCTTTTCAAGGAAGTTGTAGGACAAGGTTTGCTTAGCTCCAGGAACAAAACTGCCTGACATGTTCAGACTGGTTCCTGGGCTCAATATGTATAATTTGATATCATATCAAGGGCTGACTAGGAGTATGTTGAATATTCACAGCTGAATGTTTTCATTGGCAAAGGGGGAGGGCTTTGGGGCACAAAGGGAGTGACATTTTTCCCTGAAACCCTCCCCAAGGACTCTCTTTTTTTTGTTTGAAGTCAATTTGCTGTTTGCATAGCGGCTACTGTTGTGCGGGGGGGGGGCTTTCCTCTTTTGTCTTAACCCGTGCCAGTTAGGAAGTGTGCATGCATAATGGACAGTTGGGGTGAAGGGCAGAAAGCCCCCTACCCTTAACATAAATGAATGTTGAGGAAAGAGGAGTATTGCTGACATTTTCCTTTCTTTGTCTCACAGAGCCAAACTGCACAATATTTTTTAACAAGCTGAGTCTGAGTTCCTCGTACCCAACTCACTGTCACCTCAGTCACATAGCACCTGCAGGGAATGTTGCTTTTAAAGCCTGCAGGAGTTGATTTAGCTCTGTGATGTGGGGGGAGGGGAGGAAGGAGCTCCTGCCTCCCCCCACAGCTTTTCCCTAACCCAACGGGCTGTGGTTGGGAGTTATTTGTATAGCTGTGGAACTGCATGTGCTTGGAATACTCCATCTGCAGCTCCACAGTTGTGCCGATAACTCCCAACAGAAGCTGTTTCACTTCAGGAGAAAGGTGTGAGGAGAGGCAAGAGCCCGTTCCTCCCATGTGGCTGTCCTGAGTTAAATCAGCTCTTGCAGGATTTAGAGGCTAGACTCCCTACAGCTGTTGTGTGGCTGAGGTGAAATTGAGTCCGGTTGGAGACCCTACTCATTAAAAATCATGTCCACAGCCCACCCAAATCTCCAAAGGGAGCTATTTTCTCAGGTGATGAAAATGCTTAGAGCGCCTTCCTTCCAATTTTGTGTATGAAACAGTCCCATGATGGAGAATGTCAATCTTTTCCCCAGGTGGCTGCTCTTCAGCCCCTTCTGTTTATCCCCCGAATATTCCAAATTTCACTTTTTCATCTATGAAGACAGCTGTATCCCTAGTTTGGATTTCTTATATGAGATTTTACCAATTTTTGGAAGGATACATTAAATGTGAGAGTAATTTCTGTAGCGACTCATGCCCAGAATTGCAAATAGGATTTAGTTCATTTCCCGTCTGAACTGATATTATTATCCAAAGTACAATGCTTAAATAAGGATGAGAAGTTCACAAAGAACCGTTCTCAGCACCAGACTTAATTTTAAGGATTCCATTTAAAATTTGACTTTTTGTGCCACACAGCAGCTTCCTGCCTG
>NW_015173864.1:35657-40292 GCF_001447785.1 Gekko japonicus | reverse complement strand
ACACACAGTCTGTCTGCGTGTGTTCGTTCTCTCTCTCTCTCTCTCTCTCTCTCTCTCTCTCTCTCTCTCTCTCTGAAAAGGGATAATATTCTGTTCTGAAAAAGAAAGGCATGCAGTTGGAATGCTAATGAAAAAATTGTCCCCCTTAAGGAAACTGATATACACCACTTTTCTGTAATCTCTTCTCAAAAAGCACTTTAAGCACGTGCATTATCTTTTCGTATAATAGATTTTCCCAAGGGCTTCCAAGTATGGCCAACATTCAAGCGAAGATATATAAGAAAGCATGCTCATTGTAGAATAGTGTGTACTTTAACAATATGTTTGTACTGCTTCTTGCTTGCATCAAATTACATTCCATCTGAAATAATCATATTGTGTACTGCTACTGGAATATAACTTTCAGTGGGATTTTTTTTTTTAAAGTAGCACACTGGCACCACAAATTTTCATGCAGAACTTAAAGCAGTTTTGAAGCCTGCTCCCCTCTTGGTACTGAGTATGAAATATGGGAGAACTCTGAAACTGTCGTGAATTTTAACTGAAATATTGCAAGAACAGAAACATTCCTAATTGGCTTCTATTTCAGGTCTTAATTTTCTCTCTCTCTCTTTTTTAAAAAAAATCCCATTCAATTTAGTTGTTTGTTTTTAATGATTGTCTTATATAAAACAGGTGCTGAAAGCAAAGCTCCTATATAGATCTCACACTTGCTGAGGACTATTCGGTAGGAGAAATTTCATAGTCATACCATGGCAGCCAGCATGGTTATAGTGATTAGACTACTGGAGTAGAGTCTGGGAAACCCAGGTTTAGATCTTCACTGTGCCATGGGAACTCACTGAGTGACCTTGGGCCAGTCACACATTCTCAGACAAATATATCTCAGATAACTGTTGTTGTGTGGATAAAATGGAGGGCAGGAGTACAACGTTGTAAGCTGACAAAGCCATACTCAAGTCTAGATCTGTCCAGGAAGTGCTCTCAGCATCTCAGGGTTCCCGAGGTTGTTTGTTAGAGCCGGAAAAAATGACACCTCAAGCACAGTAGTCAGAAGCTACTGTTTTCTTGACCAGGAAATGGAAGAAGGCTGGCCAATCCAAAGGCCTCATACTGCTAGCCAATTGCAAAGGCCAGTGCTGTACATCCATATTTTCTTCTGTTCTTTAAGAGGATTCTGAAACTTGAGCAGAATGTCCCAGCTACAACCCATGAAGTTCCTGGTTCAAACCCTGGAGTCTTTGACTAGAGTAAAAGTGACTGCATTGAGTTCCTTAAGTACTGCAGGTGGCGGCGTTTTGACAGAGACTGAGAACAGTCCACAGCAGAATCCCTGACAAACATGAGATGAATGGATAGTCTATGCCAGTGACCACCAATGTTTGTGGGTGTCGTGGTCCCTCCCCCATCTGGCCCTGCCCACTTTCTAAGAATATTTGAAGAGCTCCAGGAGAGGTGTTGGTGGGGGGCCACACTGGGAATCTCAGACCTAAGTGTTGTGCAGCATGATTTTCGTGTGCTCTGATGATAGGACAATACTTTTAAATAAATCCTCAAAGCCAAATTGTTTTAAACTGCTAGGAGTATGCTACAGCCTTGGGAGTCAAAACCGCTGGGTGCTTTTCTTCCCTAGACAGTCTTGTCTGCGGTACTGAAAGCACAAGCTTGTGTTTTAAATTCATGCATTCACTCATATGGTTAGTGATCACCCCAAGGGAAGAAGTAGGGATACACCGGCAATCCCATTTGCAGCCCTCACTGCAGCTGACCGACATGGGGATTTTGCAGAGCCATCGCAGTCACTCGGAAGGCCTGATCTCACCCTGAAGTCCTCACTCAAGCAAAGAGGGAAGGGAGGGGGGTGCCAAGAGGCTGTATTAGCCAGACGATTTTCCTAAGCATATAATTGTAAACTGGATGCCTGTATATTGTTTGAGGTGCCGTGTCCTTTTCCAGTGGAATGTGGAATGCTCTGGTTGTAGTTTGGAAGAAACTGTACTGTGGATATCAAATACTGGGGAACAATAGAGCCTTGATTTTAAATAATCCTTGATTTGTCTCATGTCTGGTGGTGATGCTGGATGGTATGCTTAATAGCTACTCTACAAAAATAAAAAAGATGGATTTCTGCATGAGGAGGTGAACCTGAACCCAGATCTCAGTACCTTGGGTATATGTCCTAGACTACAACAGCTTTCTTTTTCTTTTTGGTATTTGTGTGTGTGTGTGTGTGCGCGCGCCCTGGAAGTCATGGTTGACTTTTGGTGACCCCTAGTGGGGCTTGGACATTTCAGAGAAGTGGCTTGCCATTGCCTGCCTCTGCATCCCGGCCCTGGTATTCCTTGGAGGTCTCCCATCCAAGTACTTGCCAGGGTCGGCCCTGCTTAGCTTCCGAGATCTGATGAGATCAGGCTTGCCTGGGTGATCCAGGTCAGGGCCAACTACGACTCCTATCAACAAATGGTCCATGGAATAAGCCTTCAGGAATTGTGGTTGAGGGCAAAAGAGTTTCAGAACTTTTGCTCAGTATTAAAATGCTCTCTGTCTGGAAGGTGGAAATGAGCTGTGAAAGAATTTTGCTTTTTGGCTGGTTCACAAATTATATGTATATTTTTAATCATGACACTGTATTGTTTTTCCTTTACTGCTCTACAGCTTATCAATGCTATCTCTTTCTTTGATAAGAGAGCAAGTTCTTCAGCCTCATGCCAGTCGAACCCCCTTTATATGGGCAGTTGGGTTTTTGCAGCACAATGCTTTAATTGAAATGAGCTTGTGAAGTAGGTGGGCACAAAACGGAGGAATGGATGAGGCCTGTGATCTTCTTACTCCTGCATCTTGCTGCAGTTAAGTGGTTTGATGGCTGGTAAGAGTAAATCTTTGAAAACCCAAATGGCCTCATTTATAAGGAAATAATTTCAATAATGCAGGCTGTAATGGAGACAGTCCGTACTGTAACAGAGTGTTCTGGCAATTAAGTAATAATTTTTCTTCTCTTCGCACACAAGAAGTGGTGATGGGGATAAGTCTGTATTGGGGGGTTTGCCCAGGCTGCATCTAGCATTTGTTCTGCTGTTTTACCAAACCCACGCTGGAACAGAAATTCACCTCTACATATCATGCCACTTTCACTTTGATTGTCAGATTTTATGGCAGTGTCCAGACCAGGGGTCGTTTCGTAGAAAAAGAGCTAGGGGAACTCATTAGCATAACTCATTAGCATATGCCACACCCCCTGACATCACCGGAACGGAGTCATAAGGCCACACCCCCTGACATCACTGGAACTGTGTCATAAGGCCACACACCCCACCCCCAACTGTCCCAGCCGCCGCCGGCCTTGCAGCTCCATTGCCGAGCCCCATGAGGGGCCCGGCGGTGGACCTGCAAGGCCGGCGGGAGTGCAAGGAAGCCCCGCGAAGGCCCTCCCTGGCCCCAGGCAGGCAGGGGTGAGGAGAGGCAGGGAGGAAGCAACTTACCCTCCCTCTTCTCCTGCCTCCTCCTGGCTGAATGAGGGCCGGAAGCGGGGCGGCCGGAAGCAGGGGGCGAGGCTTCGTCATGTGCCCCCCTGTACCTCACCTGGGGGAACTGCGATCCCCCGCGATCCCCCCCGAAATGACCTCTGGTCCAGACTGCATGCCTCTTTCACTTCCTTCGATCTCTCGGTTTTATGGTAGCCGTCTGCATAGATTTATGACCATTTAATGGCCATTCAGGGGTGACTCTGCAGTCAGTACAGCATTGGCCCCTGGGGTATTTGAATATGGTTTTGAGCCGCATCTTTTTCTGTTCCAGTGTGGGTTTGGTAAAACAAATGCTAGATGCAGATTGGGCCTTTGTTACACAAAGCCCTTCTGTTCCAAAAGTTCCATCCTTTTGTGATTCAGGCCCAACCCCCTTTAAAGTCAGGTCTGGATTTGCTTCTGTCCATGGTGCTAGTCAAACTCTCAGTCAGTTGCTGATCTCCTTGGCAGCAATAAACCTTACATTTGGGAAGAGGGAGGAAGATTTGCTATGTCCAGGAAAAGCCAGTTTGGTGTAGTGGTTAAGTGCGCGGACTCTAATCTGGGCTAACCGGGTTTGATTCCCCACTCCTCCACTTGCACCTGCTGATGTGACCTTGGATCAGTCACAAGCTCTGGCACAGCTGTCCTTGAAAAAGAGCAGTTTGTGTCAGAGTTCTCTCAGCCCCACCCACCTCACAGGGTGTCTGTTGTGGGGAGGGGAAGGGAAAGGAGTTTGTAAGCCGCTCTGAGACTCCAAGTGAAGGGCGGGGTATAAATCCAATCTCTTTTCTTCTTCTTCTTCTTTCTAACTGGAGATGAGGCATCTGGGCAGGCTCAGGTCCATAATTTTCTGGTAGAGAGCATAAGATTTGTTGTTTCCGCTGCCTTCTGGTTCCCAGGTGTCTTTTTGTAGAAAAAGAGCTGCCGGAGCTCATTAGCATAACTCATTAGCATATGCCACACACCCTGACATCACCGGAAGTGTGTCATAAGGCCACACCCCCTGACATCACCGGAAGTGTGTCATAAGGCCACACCCCCTGACATCACCGGAAGTGTGTCATAAGGCCACACCCCCTGACATCACCGGAAGTGTGTCATAAGGCCACACCCCCTGACATCACCGGAA
>NW_015173864.1:24227-35546 GCF_001447785.1 Gekko japonicus | reverse complement strand
CTCCTCCTTCTCCTCCTTCTCCTCCTCCTCCTCCTCCTCCATAATTTTCTGGTAGAGAGCATAAGATTTGTTGTTTCCGCTGCCTTCTGGTTCCATTTGGGAGACACAAAAAAATATAAACCCTGAACTCCCTGGCAGAAATGATACTGGTGACTGGAATACTGGGGGGACAGGTGGTAAGCACACTATCACCCCCCCAAAGAAAGATCTTCTTGCAACCACAATTAAGTAATAATTAGTGTATGGCATTGTGTGTAGCATAGCCAGGAGATCACACAAAAAATTGTTTTGCAAGCTCTTGCAAGGAAACATTGAAAAAAATGATAAAAGAGAAAGTTACCCATCAATGTTGAGAATTATGTTAAGATTATTTATTGGTTTATCTTGTATTGCCGTCAAAGTACAGACTGTGTTAATCAACAGTCTTGAGAGCTGGCCAAAGAGATTAGAACTAATTGCTTGGTGCGGTAGGCATTGTCCTGTGATGCTTATTTTGATAGCAACATGGGGTGAAGAAGTACGAAGCAGTGCTTGGCACCATCTGCATCCTTTCATGGTTCAACTCAGACTTTGATGATTCAAGAGGGTTCTTCCATGCTGAGGGATGAGCTTCAACAAAAATGAACAAGAGCCACTATCTTTGCCAAATTAGGTTGCCATAATAGGAGCAACTGCTGTATTAATGAAGTTAGCATATTGCCATAGAAATCAAAGTAACACAGATGCTTATGTAGATATTTGGAGGATATTTTTGGTTGCTTATTGGATGTGGGGGGGAATCCCATGGATGGGAATACATTTGTGTATTGTATTATACTTTGTCATATGTCTTTAATATGCCTATTTGTAAATGAAAAGTTTGGAAAACAAATTAAAAAATTCACAAATAGATATCAATTCTTCTACTTGCTTTTCAGGATTTGGGGGTAAAGTAGTTATTTCACTAACCTGTTGGTTCAGCATTTTGTTGTTGCTGTGATCCCCACAATGATCTGCTAAATGACGTCCTCAGGTATAATTAAGATTTTGAGACTACAGGAAGGATTCCATCGTGATAGAATCATATGTTTGCTTGCTTTTCATCATTAGGTCACACATAGACATCAGTAACAGGGGAGGGAAAGATGCAATTAAAACGAAGGCATTGAAAGCAGCCTGTGATCAAATTCCATAATTAATTTTGGAATCGCTCCTAGCTAGAATAGCATTGAGGCATGGGACACAGTGTGGAGGAAAATGTTGGAGCCATAAAGAAACGAATCTGGTGGAATGCCCTCGTTGCTAATAATAAGGACATCTGAACAAATTATCTAACTGGAATGGATTCCAAGCGAGGAAGGAAATTGTGGAGCATTTGGGGAGGGAGGGGAAGAGAAGGTATTTCAACATGAAGAATGTATCCCACATAGGTCCCGAAGAGGGGAGGTATATATGGTTCTCTTCTATTTCAGATCAAGGTGAAATGCGAGTTTGTGGTTTATGTCTATGGAAGCCATCCATTTCTATGGTGTGGCTTTTTATTCCCAAACTTGCATGTGGGATTAATAAAAGCAGGACTGGTCTTGAATGCTTGCTGGGAATCCCAGCACTTTGTAAGTGACAGTCATAAAAAAATATTCATCAGGTTTGTTCAATTCATCTGTTTGGATGTCTCATATGTCAAGGCTGCTTCTTTATTGTGATATTGATGCTTGGCTGAGCCTCACAGTCTCTTGGTGGTGTGTTGAATTTCAAACGAGCCTCCCTCCTTACATCGTTGACAGAGGAGCCTTGACTATGTCGCCTGCAGCCTTAAAAGAATAATAAAAGAAAGGCTCACATTTTATGGGATTGCACAGCAGAAACAGTATCAATAAGCATCCCTTTCTATATTAAAGTGGCCTGATATTAAATCATCAGTGAATGCAGATGTTATCTTATGAGAGCCTGTCTTCTTACAACACTTGAATGGCAATAAGGAACATGTTTACTCTGGGCCTTTTCTTTTCTTATGGGATTTCTTGCTCTCTCATGCTGTGTTCAGTATTTAATTGGAATTTTAAAGACGTTTCCAGATGACAGGTCAAATCCCACATTGTTTTAACAGTTACACTAGCATTAATAGCATACTGCTGTGTCATTGCACAATGGGAAGAATTGCATCTCTTGTTTGCTTAAAAAAAATTGGAATATTGGCTGAGAATTAACTTGGCACGTTGTTTAAAGGAAACTTTACTTGTCATTTGTGCACCTTACTCTTAGTTGGGAGTCCCATCCAACTCTTACCATTGCTGCATCTTCCAGGTCATGTACTGGGGTTGCATAAAATACTTCAGAATTACTGAGAGGAGGACGTCAAAATGTGATCTGGTAGGATTGTGTTACCATGGTAGTGGTAAAGGGTTGCCAACCCTGGGTTGGGGAATACCTGGAAATTTTGAGGGCAAAGCCTGGAGAGGGTGGGGTTTGGGGAGGGGAGGGACCTCAGTAGGGTACAATGGAGCAGAGGTCCATCAGTGGCTATTAGCCACAAGGTATAGATAGGGGCTCTGGGGCAAGTGATGCTTTGTCTTCTTGATGCTTGGGGGGGTCAACAGTGGGAGGGCTTCTAATGTCCTGGCCCCACTGGTGGACCTCCTGATGGCACTGGTATTTCTGGCCACTGTGTGACACAGAGTGTTGGACTGGATGGGCCTTTGGCCTGATCCAACATTGGCGTCTCTTATGTTCTTATGTTATGTAATGCCATAGAGTCCACCCACCAAAGCACCTATTTTCTTTAGGGGAACTGATCTCTGTAGTCTGGAAATCTCCTGTAAAAGCAGGAGATCTCCGGGCCCCATCTGGGAATGGCAGCCCTACCTTGGTCTAGAGAAAAGTAAAATATATTTAATAATAGTGTGAGCATGAATAGAAGGTGAGTAAGTTAGTTAGTTAGTTAGTTAGTTAGCTCAAGTGGTTAAGATGCTGAACTGCAGGCTGTGGAAGGTCGGTAGTTCAGCAGTTCGAAACCCGGGTTGCCGCATGACGGAGTGAGCTCCCGTCTTTAGTTAAATAATGCTATTCTGTACAGTTACAGGTGCCCCATGGTAAACTTGTAAGCATGGCCTGAAACTAGAACATCTTAAGGACTGATGCTCTCTTGTATACCTCTGTCTTTAGCCTCTGGCCCATGTTCCCTCACCATCTGAAGCAGGTGAATGGCAATGCCTGACAGGGCCTCTTAGTAACAGCATGAAGGCTGTGTTCCCTTACTTCTGGGCAGGGGTCATTTCGTAGAACAAGAGGTGCAGGAGCTCATTAGTATAACTCATGAACATGACTTATTTGCATATGCCACACCCCCTGATATCACCGGAAGTGTGTCAGAAGGCAACACCTACCACTCAGGCTCCACCGGACTGTTTTGAATTGCTAGCTATTGGGAGGGGGGGTGGAACGTGCAGATCTGTCCTCGCAGAGGAGGGAGAGCTTGTACCTGAATAAAACTTGATCTTAAAGATTTGGAGCAGGGGGCCAGGGGGAGCTCTGCAACTTACCTGGCTGCTTCTTGCTCTGACTGAGGGCTGCTGGGAGCAAGGGGTGGGGCTTGTTGCATGTGCCCGCCCCCTGGGCTCTTAACTGCCAGAGCTCCGCTCCTGTGCGCTCCTGCAGGAAATGACCCCTGCTTCTGGGTATTCAAGAAGCAGAAGAAGGTCATTTATTCAGTTAGCCATTTGTTTAGTTAGCTCATCAACTCTCTTTTGGAAATATTTTTGCAGAAGAATTGTGAAATTTGAATTAATAATTGAGTGTCTTGGAAGGAGGAGTTTTTTGCCATTGGTTTCTGAATATTACAATTTTAATGTCAAATTTGTGTCTGTTTACTCTTTTGCTTTGTGTCTGTCCTGTTTGTCCTATGTAGAGACCAAAAGGACATTGCCACACGTGACAGCATGTATCATATTTGAGGTTGACTCCATGAAAGCTTATGCTGGAATAAATTTTATTAGTCTTTAAGGTGCCAAGAGGATCCTTTTTGTTCAAGTAAATATACACTACAAGAAATGAATGTAGTTCTCATTGGGTTTGTTGGCGAAAAGAACCTGTGGTAATAATCCTTAAAGTCCCGCCTCTCCTCCAGAGTTCTGAACAAGTCCCTGTGATTTTGGCTTTATGTGAATTCAAGGGGATTGTCAGCCAATCAGAGCCCATGGAACTCCACTGGATGGGAGGGGGTGAGCCAGCCTCATCTTAAGAAGAGTGAAGAACCCCCCCCCCATAGGGATTTTGTGGCTCTGGAAAGAAGTGTCAGGTTAGTCAGACTTTTACTTGGCTTTTAGTTAGGGTTGGGGGGGTCATTTTAGGGAATAAAGCTAATTTTAGTGTGACAAATAAGCATCCTGTTAAGGGCCCATCATTCCTAACTTGAGTATGTAGGTTCTGTGAAATGGTGCCCCATGTGGGAAAAGAGCAGCCTTGAACCTGCTGAGGTAATTTGTGAAGAGAAAGGGGAATCAAATCTCCTCAATGTTACTTGAGAGTAGTGTTCCCTCTAAGCTGAGTTA
This sequence comes from Gekko japonicus, assembly GCF_001447785.1. Classification (NCBI taxonomy): domain Eukaryota; kingdom Metazoa; phylum Chordata; class Lepidosauria; order Squamata; family Gekkonidae; genus Gekko; species Gekko japonicus. Next base: position 31,020 of record NW_015173864.1, on the reverse strand, counting down.
GTGTGAGCTAGCTTACAGTTTTTTAGCCTCTGGCTCACACATTTTTGTCTTGGCTCAGGAAGGATGGCTCCAGAGCAAACTACTTTATGCAGTAGCCGAATCGCTTGCTCACAGCTTTAATGCCTGTAGCTCACAAAGTAGAATTGTTGCTCACAAGACTCCGCAGCTTAGAGGGAGCATTGCTTGAGAGCCAGTTTTACTTTCTTGATTGAAGGCATCCATCCTTACCATTTCCTTATTAAACACTTTATTTTTCGTTACATAAATCTTTGTTGTTCACATCCATCAGTGTCTTGTCCGTCAAGTCAAAAACCTAAAAAACCCAACATAAGTGGTCTCTATTTACTCACAAATAAGTGCAGCTTTGGTCTAGCCAGTTTCCCAGAAAGAGACCTTTAGGGAGCACATAGCTCACACTCCTCTCAATACTTTGTTCAAAGCTTGTGTCCCCTGCCTTTTATTTGATTGTGGGAGGCTGGAGATGCCAGAGTGGGAGACTGGATATTCTTCAGTCTTGAAGGCAATTGCCTCAGAGCCTCCAGCCCTTCTCCCACTCCAGAGCTGTCAAAGACGGATCCACCAGTATGAGGAATGTATGACATGACTTGGGGCATTCAGCTTTCTGGATTGGGAATAACAGGATGTCAAGGACCCTCACAAACCACAGAACGAACATAGTTCTTATTGAGTTTGTTAGCAAAAGGAAGCCAATATGGAAGGATCAGGTTTGAAATACTGAGGTCCCTGTCACACAGCAGGGAAAACACCGGTTAAAGTGCGGCTAATTAGAGCCGCACCAAAATAGAGACACTGCGGGCGGGATCCCACGGATCCCATGAGCCGCGTGCTGTTGCTTCCTGGCATGATCAGATGCCGGGGAGGAAGAGACGAGTGGGAGGGGGAGGCTGCCGAACTGCGCATGTGTGAGCATGCGCAGTTCGCCCGGGGGCCGGGGATGCGCCGGCGACAAGACGCGCCGGCGATCCGACAGCCAGCCATGATGCGGACCTACCGGATGAACCACCTAGGTAGGTGGTTCATGTTTGCTGCGGGGCTGTCGGGGGAAGGGCCGGATCGGGAACGGGCCCGCAACACTTTCCAGATGTTGCGGTGGGATCGCACCCGTTTGCTGCGCCCCCGATCCAGCCCACTCCCGACCCAAAATCCCTCGTGAGAACAGGGCCTGAGTAAGTTACGTGTAAAAATCTGTATAAATGTACAGTGTGTGTTCCTATTCTGAAGCGATTGCCTAAAGCTCTGCGATCCACAGCTCTGCTGTCTCCATGTTCTGTTTGTCGCTCAAACCGCTGACTTGCATAACGAAAATTAGTTTTTGCTGCTTTTCCCCCTTACATTTTGTTATCCCTGCTGAGACATCACATCTAAAAAGGAGAAAGGAGTTGCTCCTTCCCTCAGCACTAATGGACTCATTTACCAGGTTCCTCTGAACAAGATGCTGATAGCAGTGGAGTTGCGTGATTGTCTCTGAGGACATCATTTAAAAACAATGGTATTGTACAGCGGAAACTGAGGGCCCAATTTGGCCTGCCAGCCCTTTGTTATGGGGGTTGATGCACTTTATTCTCAAATCCCTAGTCGAACTTGCATGGATGGCAATTGCTTCTAACCTGGGTATAACATTCATGAACACAGGGGCCATAAAGCTCCATCAGGTTTCTCTTTGCTGCAACAAACTGGAACTTTTGCTTGCGCTGTAGAGAAATCAAACATAAATGCTTGCAGTCAAAAATGCATGTAGACAGCTAGGCAGAGGGGGAAAATCCCTTTAGGAAAAAGGGAAAAAAAGGCTTACAAGGTTTCTTACTTAAAAACACCACTTAAAGGTAATCAAATATGTTTCCTGATAAAGCAAAGCTATTAACTAGTTGGGTACTTTTAAGCCCCACCTAATCTAATGGAAGAGATGTATCATGCCATCCTAAGTGGACTTATACCCTTCTAAGTCCACTTATCTCCCCAGGCTTAGAAGTGTAAAACTCTGCTTAGGATGTCACTGTTCAGCACATGTTGTCAGAGTGGCTTTTAAAGTGCTTAATTTGGGTCTACTTACCATCTTCTTCCTTTCTTCTAATTCTTTACATGCTGTAGTCCTAGCAGCATGCTGTGTGACCCCACCTAATGAGTCATAGCAGGTGGAAGTCCAGTGGCATCTTAAAGACTAAGGAAATGTATTTCTACACAAGCTTTTGTGAGACTGAGCTCACTTCATCTGAAGCAATTGTTTTTTACTTGTCAGGGGTTTTTTAGCATTGTAGAGCATGGTCATTTCCAGTGGCTGCCTGGAAAACCATCCACACACTCCAGGAAATGTCGTACTAAAAAGCAAAATAAAATTGGAATTGTGCCATTGTTACAAGTGTATTCTGAATGTTTTGATCCTTTCCCCAGGCTCCTTGGATAAATGACACATCTTAAGACTTGGTACTCTGCTTATATGTTATTGGCATTGGCACAGAGAAGAACTTAATTCATGTCAGTATAACATTTTGTAGCTGAACTTGAGGTATCAGTTTTCAGCGCAGTGAGGCAAAAAGCAAAGATAAGACTTCCATTTTCTGCCTTAGCTCCCCTCATCACATTTTTTTTGTTTGAAAACTCATGTATTGAACCAAAAAGTTTGCTTCTAAAGTTTGGAGTTGGCTACAACCTAGCAGTATGATTATATGGTACATTTCCTGTACAGCTCAATTCTGCAATTCTTACCTAGGGACACATTTCAGAAATCCTCCTCAGTCTTGAAAACTGTGCAAAAAACAGAAGGAGGAAAAAACCTCCAAGCCCTCCAACTTCCTGGTATAAATCAATCTGATGAGAATGTTATCACAAAGAACCAGATCATAAGGTAACATGTGTTGATGTTTCTGTGGCACTAAAACCTTCCTATTGAGCACAAACCCCTTAATCTTGGTTGCAAGATTTTTTAAAAAAAGATATTAATACTCGAGGTTACCAGCCTTGCGAGGCTGATATATCGGAAATTTGCCCTAGGTGGGAATTTGCCAATTTCACAGAGAAATGTTGTTTTCTCTTTTCAGGGTGGAATGAGTTTTTGTGGATCTTTTTTAAACAAAAAAAAAATGAAAAATGCTTTGCTAGGTTTGCATTATCCTTAGAATGAATTTTCACTACTTTTTCTAGCAGCTCATTTTTTGAATATATCTCTAATAAAAATGTGTATGGGGAGGTCTGGGTGTCTCTCATCTGCTCTTAAAGGGTCAGACGCTTGATATTCTTGACATTTCCTCTAGAGAAGATAGCAGTTCTCCAATTTCAACACAAAGTCATGATACCTACCCTTTGAATGCTACATCAGCAGTTTCTCCTTGGAGTGATATGTGAAGCCAGAATATCTGTGGTAACATAGATACAGTAAGGCAAATTTTCTGTTCTTCCATCTGAGATATGTAATCTTAACTGACATGCCATTCCAAATGTTTTAGGTCATATAAGTTTCCACTGGGTAATAAGCTACAAAGGAGAAATAAGTTTTAAAAAATGGTTGTCAGATTTGACACACAGGTCACCAGAAATGTCAGAGATGTCAAAGGCAATACTACAGAGTCTTCCTTCTTACCGCCTGTTGCAACCCACCACCTTTCAGAGCCATCCACATGCATATGACATGTAATGATCGGAATAGATCAAGATGGGTAGCCGTGTTAGTCTGTCTGTAGGAGTAGAAAAGAGTAAGAGTCCAGCAGCTCCTTAAAGACTAACAAACTTTGTGGCAGGGGATGAGCTTTCATGAGTCACTGCTCATTTCTTCAGATACAGCTAGAATGGGAGTCCATCTGTCTCGCTTTTATGGGGAGGAGTGGGGGGGGAAATCAAACCTGGTTCTCCAAATTAGAGTCCACTGCTCTTAACCACAACACCAAGCTAATGGGAAGAGTGACAGGGGAGCGTCAAGACCAGGAAGGGGGAGACTCCAACTGGGAGTGGGGCGGTTGGGTGTGGCCACTCCGAGACGCCAGAGCCAGGTGCAGGTCTGAGAGGGCAAGGCAGGGCAGAGGGGACGAGTTGTTTGTGAGAGGCAGAAATGCCAAGCTGATGAGTCAGCTAGAGGGGTTGGGGAGACAGGAGACTGGAGTCACCCCCAGGACTGGTCTAAGCCACAAGGGAGAGCGAGGCCAGGCTGGGAGAAGGGTGGGGGCGATAATTGGGAAGGATTAGGCTGGGGAGGGAAAGGACCACTAGAGGGTGATGGGTGGATATAAAGGGGAGAGCTCTGAGGATGGCCAGGAGGAGATCAAAGGGGACATTGCTTTTGATACTCCACCAGGAGGAAGAAAGCCGGACTCCCAAGGTGGAGGAGAAGGCTGAGGATGCTGTAAACCCCCTCTCCTCTTTCAGCTGATATTCTGAGGTCTGAAGAGGGAACCCTGTGGTGGAGCCAACTGAGTCAGATGGGGCAGCTAATGGGGCAGGCACCTGGCTTATGCGACTGATGTGATGGGAAAATAATTTTCCAAGTATTTTGTATTCTGAGGATTTTGAGAAGGTCATTGTATGAGATGGGATACGATATGGTATAGTACCCATGAAACCTCCACCAGCCTTTTGGGGGGCACAACCAGAGTAAAACTGGTGATGGCCTCCTGGTTTATTTATTTATTTATTTATACTTTAGATTTCTATACCGCTCCAAACTCCGGAGGGTCTCTGAGCGGTTTACACAGTTTCGAATTATCCCTAACTAAAGCCACATGTTTACAGGGTTCGGGGTTACCTACCAGCACCCAGGTGGCAGGGCTCGCTGTTCTCGGCTTGTTCCCGGGTGGTCTTTTTTGGGCATCGGTGTTCTGATGTTCCTGGCGTTTCTGGTGTCTGGCGAGGTCTTTTCGGTCCGGTGGCTTTCATTCTAGGCAGGCTCCTCTAGTGCATGGTACGTGTTGACTTACAGCCCAGCTAATGTCCGAACCGGCTCCGCTGCGCCTGGGCACATCACCAATGTCCTCCTATGGCTCCGCCTCCGTCTCTGCCTCCATTACTCCGCTGCCTCGCTCCGTCGATCTGATGCCTCGCCATTCCACCGTCGCCGCCATTTTTCCGCCTATGTTGCCGCCACCGCTTTTAATGCTCCTGCCACACACACCCATATGGGGGAGGGTGCCCCCTGCCGCCTAAGGACAGGTACCCATTAATCTACTCGCAATATTTACTTGCTTTCGAACCGCTGGGTGGGCGGGAGCTGGGACTAGGGCCAGGAGCTCACCCTGGCTGCGGTGGGTTTCGAACTGCTGTAGTAGCTGTTCGCAGATGTTACCAGCAGGCGTTTAACCGCTTGCTCCACCGCTCCCATATATCCAGTGAACAACTGGAGGCATTTGCAGGGCTCAAAAATAAAAAAAATTCTGAAGATAGATTTGTATAATAGCTTTGTTAAGCCTTCTGTCCAAGATTGACTGAATTCAATTTCTGTAGTTTCTCTGTCCAGTTCGTGCTCTTATTCTGGTGGTCTATCTGTACAATTTCCAACTCCTTGGATTTTTCCCCCCTTTGAAGTTCTTGCTGTGCTCTCTAGTCATTTTCCATAGCATGTAGGTACAAGAATGTAAAATACCCTAATTCTCTTTTAAATAATGAAAATGACTGTTTGGCACAGTTTCCTGGTCTATGGAAGCTGAATATTCTCTGAAATGTACTCATTTGCCCATCGTGCCACCATGCCTGTATTTCCATTTTAGAGACTTCCTTTATGGGAAGAAGAGCCACTTCTCTAGTAGCATGCATTTATGTTACCATTAGAGAAAGAGTTCTGATTCATTTAATTCCTTTGGTAGGCATATAAGAACTCTAGTGACATATTTCAGAACCAGGTTCAATGCCTGCTCCCATTGAGTACATTTTTTCATGTTATACGTTAAGACTGAGCTGCAATGGAGGGGGTAGTTACATGTCGAATTCACTGCCAGTGAATATTGTGATGGCCAGTGGCATAGAGAACTGCCTAAGGTGATTAGAGAGATTCCTGGAGGATAGGTTCATCTGAGGCTGCTTGCCAAGGTGATTAAAAGAACCTCCACATCCAGAGGCAGCAGACCTCTGAATGCCAGTCCTGAGAGGCAGCATCAGGGGAAATCCTTGCCTTCAATGCCCTGCTTGGCCCTTCAGGGCAATTGTTTGGCCACTGTGTAAAACAGAATGCTGGATTAGATATACCAGTGGTCTGGTCCAGCAGTGCACCTGGTATACTAAATGTGCATTTTTGACAACTTCAAGAGGACAGGGAGGATCACCATTGTTCTTCTCATGAGAGGTGCTGCAGGGAGAAGGCGTGCAACCTCACAGACATGCATTCAGGCATCCTTCACCAACATCCCCTACCTGGTATTGAGGCACTACTGACAGTGCTCCATTGGGAGCAACTTTAATTAGTTACATCCTTGTCTGTTAGCAGCAGTTGTGCCATCATGAAGCCAATGTCGCTGTGAGGACAAACAAAGCCTGTTCAGAAGGAGGTGAATGCCTATTTTAAGGAGGCATTGTCCTTACTTTGAATTTGATTTGTTTGTACTAAATGGTGTTGTGACATATCCTGTTCTGGTTGCCTGACAACATCACCGCTACTAGTGAGAGGGATTTAAAAAAAAATTGTGCCAAAGTTGCTGCCAATCAGGACTATAAATACCAGTGAAAGCAGAACCAGGCCTCCTTGCTTTCAATTGCTTGCTTATTTATTTATTTATTTGCTCACTACATTTATACCTCACTTTTCTCTCCAGTGGGGTCCCAAAATGGCTTAAACCAGGGCTATTTTTGGGCAGGAATG
>NW_015173864.1:4942-24171 GCF_001447785.1 Gekko japonicus | reverse complement strand
CGACCGCCAAAACCGCGGCGTGGGTGGCTACAGGGGGAAGGCCTGGAGAGCCCCCCCCCCCCCCCGGTGACTCCCCAGCCTGTCCATTTAAATGCCGCCCCATGCCTTCCCCAGCCTGTCCAAGGGCCAGCTTGCCCGGGCTCCCTGCAGCTATAGGGTGCCCAGGCAAGCCAAGGGAAGGCATGGGGTGTGTGGCCTAATATGCCAATAAGCTGTGCTTTCAGGGGTGTGGCCTAATATGCTAATGAGTTTCTGCTGTTGGGTGTGGCCTATTATGCTAATGAGTTCCTGCTGGGCTTTTTCTACAAAAAAAGCCCTGGCTTAAACCATTCTCTTGTCCTCTGGTTTATCCTTGCAACAACTCTGTGAGGTAGGTTAGGATATGAGTGTGTGACTGGCCCAAGGTCACCCAGCATGCTGCCATGGCAAACTGGAGATTCAAACCTGGGGTCTCCCAGATCCAAGTCTGACCCTCCAGCCACTATACCAAACAGGCTGTCTTTCGTTCTGCCCTTTCTCCAATGAGCTCAGGTGGCGTATATGATTTCCTCTGTGCCCTGTTTGCTGAGAGATGAATTCTGAATGAGTGGGAAACAAGAAGAAAGGAATACTGCTTGGGCTTAAGACAAGATTTCAAAGTTATCCAGTGTCTGCGCGTTTGTTTGTATTTTGAAGTTTTGCAAATAAACCTTTTGAAACTTGCCCTTAAGTTAATGATTCAATACTCTTCATAAATTCAAAGGCAGAATTCTGGCTTCTATTTAGAAAATGCCATTGACTGCTTTACTTTGAATCTGACTGTGATCTGAAGATCCCAGAAATCAATCATACACATCAGTCCCAGTGTATCCTCTTTATTTCTGAACACAAACGACATAGAAGCTTTCCAGCATAGCCATCATCTGTATTGCCACAGAGGAAGTCTTTTCTCTGCAGCTGCCTCTGTGTGATTCATGCCCGTGACCTCCCAGGAGACTTACCCTCTGAGGATGAGAGAGCATCACCAGGTCCTTCTGCATGCCACCAATGGCCCCTCCTCTAGCTCCCATATGTGGGCTAGAGCCAGAAGCGACACCCTTGCTGGCAAATCTTCCAGAAAACAGTACCCCATAAATATTTGGAAGCTAGAACTGCCCATTGTCGGATGGCAGAGTTCACCTGTCAGTTGAGAGGACCCCCTGCAATGATTCTCTAGGCCCCAAGAACAGGGAATGCAACGATCCTGGGCTGAAGACCTTAGAGAAGGCAGAGTGCTTGCTTGGCAGCATAGGGTCTTTGGACCCCAGTTTTATCTTTGACCAGGAATCTGTCAGTTAATCTACCCAGAAGAGAAGGAGCTCTTCAGAGCTGCCACTTATCTTCCGGTGCAGATGTACAACCAGGCTGGGCATCTCTTGATCTTGCTGTCTTCCTATGTACTATAGAGAGTTGTGGACAAGCAAGATATTGTTCAGGTTTTGTATTCACACCAAATCTTACATGGACACCAGAGAAGCTGCTTTATGAAAAACATAACACAATGTCTGTCAAACTGGCCTCAAGCTGTTATGCAGAGAAGCCGACTATGGGTGTTAAAGACCACACATTATAATCCATGAGAATTTTTGGGGGAGGGAATTATACCAGGGATGAAGCAATGACAGAGGAGGGATTTACATCAGTCATTAATTGGTTTTAATTTCCTCGATTTTGTTGTAAAGCACTTTGAGCTGTATTGAAATATAGTAAGCCAACGTAGTTGCTACTAAGCTGTGTATCTGCCTGGCAATAGGGTACAAAGACATTTTGAACAGTGCAGAAAGCTTACCTACTTCAGTAATACTGACTTTGCAGAGGATCAATACAAAATCATTCTTGCTTCAGTCATAAGTTCTGAATTAGAGATGGGCATGAACTGGCTCACAATCCTTTGTTTGTGACGAATTTTGGCCAGCTTATGGTTCATGAACTGAAGTTCCCGAACTGCAGCCCAGTCACAAAACTCCATGAACATTTAAGGCAGTTTGTGGAGGTTCTCTGGGAACAAAAGGCAGATGTTTAGACCCCACTTTCTCCTCCATGCAAAAGCCACCAAAAGATCAGAAACAGCTGAGCCACAAGGGCAGCGTGCTCCTGCAGCTCAGTTGTTTAAAGGGGCTTTCTTGGGCAGCCAGCCCCTGGGGCTATAACTGCCCAAGAAAGCCCCTTTAAACAGCTGAGCCACGAGAGCAGGCTGCTCCTGCAGCTCAGCTGTTTCCGATCTAAATAGCCGAGCCTTGGGGGCAACCTGCTCCTGCAGCTCAGTTTTTTAGACTGGAAACAGCTGAGCCATGGGGGCAGCCTACTCCCACAGCTCAGCTGTTTAGAGTCTGAAACAACTGAGCCATGGGAGTAGGCTGCCCCTGCAGTTTAGCTGTTTCGTGCACAAACCTCACAATCCGGGTTTGGGTCCTATGTGAGCCAACTAGGTTCATGGCTTGCTTTGTGGTTTGCCCATGAACCACAAACTGAACCACATTTTTGTGGTCCATGCCCATCCCTAATCTGAACATTCTTTCCTCCATACCCCAATTGGTGTGTGTCTCTCTCTGTGTGTAAAGTGCCATCAAGTTGCAGCTGAGTTATGGTGACCCTGTAAGATTTTCAAGGCAAGAGGAAATCAGAGGTAGTTTGCCATTGCCTGCATCTGCATTGTAACCCTGGTATTACTTGGAAGTCTCCCATCCAAATACTAACCAGGACCAATCCTGCTTAGCTTCCAAGATCTGACAAGACTGGTCTAGCCTGGGCCATCCAGGTCAGGGCCAAATTGGTATAAAGCCTCCATTTTCTACTCTCCTTTCAGATATACTCTGTCCATATATGTCTGTTCCTTGGTAAGTCAATATATTTGAATTTAACAATTCATAAATCAGCATTGTTTCTAAGGCTGCATTGTTCCTAAAGCTTTATTGTGGGGAGTAAAGTGTCCTGTTAAGCACAGACCTAATAGGCCATCAAGAATCACAATCCATCTTGGTGCTGCTATTTTCAAATAATAACCTTTTGTCTACCCCAGCTTCATAGCTGTATTTGTGGAGCATGCACAGATCATTGTGTTTTTCTATAAAATTATAGATAATACCCACCAACAAAAAGTATTCTGCTGTTGTATATTTATGATCATCCGTCCCTGTATCATGAAGGGTTTTCACCACCTCTGGCCAGTGCATCTTAATTTGTGAATGGGGTAAGCAAAGGGATAGAAAATGTACTTGGATCCTCCGAACATATAATCAAGTAGATAATCTCATTAGAGTTGCTTCTCCTGAGGCTAAGAAAATCGCAGTTTGCTTTATGATTCTGTGGTTAAACTGTCCTTCTAATCCCAGTTTACTCAGGATGTTCCCATTCGGCTTGGTTGTCATCTTTATTCCCCTTCCAAGAAAATCTCTGGATATCCAATGATCAGGGCTCTAGTCGGGTGGGCGCTCTCAGGTATGGAGCTCGGGAAGAGAACCTCTAGGGGGCGGGGCGGTCACGTGGTGAAGCCCCACCCCCTTCTTTACCCCGCCCTCTGCTTCGATCCTCATTCCGTTTGGGAATGAGGATGAAGCAGGAGGGTAAGTAGCCGGGCCTTCTGACACACTTCCGGTGATGTCAGGGGGTGTGGCCTTCTGTCACTTCCGGTGATGTCAGGGGGCGTGGCATATGCAAATAAGTTATGCTAATGAGTTATGCTAATGAGCTCCGGCAGCTCTTTTTCTACAACAAGACCCCTGCCAATGAGTATTGTTAGTACTAAATGTAGGAAAGCAGAGATAATGGTTTTGCAGGAAAAAAACCCAAAATATTTTTATAATGCAAGTAGTGCATTCCTTCTCTGTTGCCTGATAGCTTCCATGACTGGTGTGTGTGTCTGTGGGGTAACACCTCTCAAGATGCTCCATGACCATTCTTGATACTCTTTAAAGGTTTGGATATCCAGTGAGTATCGTTAGTACTAAATGTAGGAAAGCAGAGATACCGTAATGGTTTTGCAGGAAAAACCCAAAATATTTTTATTTATAATGCAAGTAGTGCATTCAATCTCTGTTGCTTGATAGCTTCCATGACTGGTGTGTGTGTGTGTGGGCAAACACCTCTCAAGATGCTCCATGACCATTCTAGATACTCTTTAAAGGTTTGTTTATAATTCATCAGGGGATTTTAAGGTACAAGAGCCTCAATGTGATCAATAAGCACTCCCTTAGGGAATGTAAAACTGACAGCATCCTCAGCGTGCGAGGTCCAGATTGCTTCTGACACAATGAATCCATGCCGAGTCTAACTGGATGCTCAAGATCCTTGGTGAGACAACCTGAGAGAATCACTGTCCATTTTATTTATGAAACTGTCACTAAGGGGACACTGATATGCTCTTCTCTCTCTTTCCCCCTTTCCCTGTGCAGTGGCGGCTTTAAAAAAAAAAGTCAGTTTCTTTGAGGCTCTTTCATTGACAGTCAATTATCTTTTCAAGGCCAGGAATTAAATTTCCCAAAGATAAATGCATCAAGTTTAAAAGCATGCACTTCAAAAGGCAACTGAGGGATAAGAGGGGAATTCATTTCATTAAAGGTGGACAGTGGTTTATTAAATCAACTCCCGCTGTGTTTCCCTTTGAAATAAAAAAAATGCATCCAGACATGTTGTTTTAACAAAATGCAACCTCCAGTAGAAAAACAGTGTGAATTTCTGACACATCCCATATTTATGCCCGAATTGTTCTGAGAAGGTGGTGTAGAACTTCAAAGCACACGGAGCTTTCACGGATCCATTCTTCTGAATCGGTTTTTGAGTTTTAAGCGTTTTTCCTCCCTGTTTTCATCTCAAGTCAACCATATTGTTAAAAAAAATGGCTTTCCCCTTCAAAATATTACTCTTCCTTCAGCCTTCTTATCTAGAGGCTTGTGTGAAAAAACAAAGAGATGACATTGAGAGCTGTCTGTAATTTCAAGGGCTAGTCTTTAGAACGGTTACCCTTTATCACCGGAATTAATGCTGAACTGTATTGTGAAGTGGACTTGTTTTATCACTTGAGGCCATTTTCTTGCCAATGTAACCACTGATGTGAGTTGGGGGAGTAGGGGAAAAATCTCACTGCATGGTAGATGCCAACTAGTAAGGTGGATTCTGCTTCATAATATATTCACAGGAACTTGTATGGGGAACTTGTCAGGGAGCTGCTGATTACCACAGTGCAAGTTTTAAATTTTAAAGGGACTGCAGAAGAAAGCCCAAAAAACAGCTATGGGGCAGGGAGGCGCTCCCCCTTGCACAGCTATTTCACACTGTCTTCTGCAGTCCCTTTAAACTTTAAAAGGACTGGAGAAGACAGCCTGAAAAACAGCAGCCGACAGAAAGGGGGTGTCTCCCAGGAAGGGACTTCCCTCTCACCTTTCTGCTGGCCACAGTGAGCCCCAGCCAGCAGAGGGGGGGGGGTCAGAATCAGGTGTTTCCAGAATCTAGTGGGATAGATAGATCTGGTCTTCGACTGATTGATCAGAAATAGTGATCACAGGGATATGGTGGGTTGCTCAATATACAAAGGGTGAATTGCTGAGAGGGCTGCCAGCTCCGAGTTGGGATTTTACGGGTGGATCTTGGGGAAGCTGTTGTGATGATTCACACCTATGTACAAATCATGATCATAGTGTCCCTTCTGCTGTCAAATTGTGTTATGTCATGTGTGAAGTGTTGTTGTTTTTAATCCAACAAATAGTGAAACAATAAATTGCTAATTATTTGACCACCTAACACTGTACTTTTGGACCAATTAAAGGCACAACATATAAGTACAACATGGAACAATATTTGAACTTGTCAGTGCTAATCACCATTCTAACAAAGTCTGCAGATCAATGCTGCTGCAGTGATATCAATGGCAGGCAATATTCAGGATAGCGGTGTGTGTTTATTGTGAAGTAGTAAACAAAGCAATTGAAGTCTGGAATGAAGCTCAGTGATATAATGAAGCCGTCATTGATTTCAATAACAGTTTTGTCTGCTTTTATAGCATTTTCTTGAGTTCAGGTGTGATAACAGCAGTGTTTCCCAAGCTTTTGATGGCTCAGACTTTCTTTTAGTGGATTGAACTGACAACACATTTCACTGCCTGTATATGAAAAGGGCCCTGACCTGGATAGTCCAGGCTGGCCTGATCTCAGAAGCTAAGCAGAGTCAGCCCTGGTTAGTATTTGGATGGGAGACCACCAAAGCATACCAGGGTCGCCACACAGAGGCAAGCAGTGGCAAAGACCCCCCTGGATGTCTCTTGCCTTTGACATCCTAAGGGATTGCCATAAGTCGGCTATGACTTGATGATACTCTCCACCACCACCATATGAAAAAAGCTTACTATTAGATTGTGTAAATGCAAGAATTACCCGGCAGATCCCCTGTGATCCTGTGTGAATCATGCACAAGAGTATTTGTTTTCTCTGTAAACAGATAATTCTTCTCTGTGTCCGATAATGATCATTTCAATCACATATGTTGCAGAGATGGGTCAGTTATCCTGTGGAAGAGTCTTTCTTTCTTTCTTTCTTTCTTTCTTTCTTTCTTTCTTTCTTTCTTTCTTTCTTTCTTTATTCAACTTTTATCCCACCCTTCTGCAGAAGCGGCTCAGGGCGGCTCACAACATTAATAAAACCAACATAGATAAAACATTAGTCCATAAAACAACTTACATAAATACAATAAATGTAAGTAAAAGCAGTTCGGTAAATCATTACGACCAGTGTTCCCTCTAAGCTGAGTTAGTGTGAGCTACCTCACAGTTATTTAGCCTCCGGCTCACACATTTTTGCCTTCGCTCAGGAAGGATGGCTCCAGAGCAAGCTAATTCATGCAGTAGCCAAATCACCTGCTCACAACTTTAACACCAGTAACTCAGAAAGTAGAATTTTTGCTCACAGGACTCCACAGCTTAGAGGGAACATTGATTACGACTAGACCTCAACCACACTGTTAACTACTTATACAGAATACATGTCTTAGGAGGTCAATTTCCTGCTTTCCCAAAACATCTCTTCCTGAATGCAAAGAACCAATCCTAGTTTTCCTCCACCTCATTGGAGCAGGAGGTGCTGCAGAAGAACCCCAAAGGCATCACCTTTGTGTTTGCAGGGAGCATCTTTTCTGAAGCAGCTGCCTCCATCATAGGAGGATGTAGGCTTGCAACTACCCAGGGCAGTAGGGGCCATTAGTGCCCCTTTTCCCTTCTCAAAATTCCAAAAGTTCCCACCAGTTCAACAGGACTGGGAATCCAGGCACTTGTGCTCCTCACACTGACAAAATGAATCCGATGTGAATCGAGACGAGGCTCTAATTATATAGCATCCTTGTCTTTGTTTGCTCTGCTGTGCGATCAGCTCCTAGATAGCGAGAGACAGAACTAATTTAGGAGGTGATCTCAGAACAATACAGATCTTGTGAGTCTAGAGGTGCTGACAGACAACTAGAGAAAGCATTGAACTCACACGACTGTCAATAGACTTAAGGCCGTGGTGACTCAAATGCAGGATATGTAGGACACTCCTTAAAGCACTATAGAAAAGGATTTCAGAGTATAGCAGTAAGAGAATCCTGAGGGATCTTGTGGGAGAGGATTGACCTCTAACTGAAGACCACAGAACCAACTTGCTTAACAGCTTAAAGGATTATCTGTGAGTGAGAACGCTAGAAGCTTTGAGATTTATTATGACTTTACAGAGCAGCTTATCTTGGAAAAATCAATCAGAGTATGCGGTGGAGAACACTTTTCAAGGGTTATGATGTTATAGCTTTACCCTTTGCAAGGGGGCTCCTGGGGGATAGCCCTCAGCTGCTGAACTGCTGCCGTGTTTTGGTGTACAACCTCTTTTTGAAAAAAAGAATAATGAAAAGGTTAAGAGGGGCTGTATGTGAGAGCATGAAGACAGTAAATACAAAAAGCAGCAGCCTCAACTTCAGCTGTATCTCTTCGTTCTGATTAGCCCGCCACTATCCTGTGATGAAATTCCGTCACTTAACCTTGGCAGTGTGGTCAAAAGAATGGTCATGCAGGCAATAACTGCAGGTGTGGATTTTATGAATCTTGTGTTGAAGGCAGTTACAGCCTTGGATCTCCCCCTCCCCAATAACTCCCTTTGTGTCTGTCCAACTCCACATAAAAATCATATCTACTGATCAGGATAAACAGAATTTAAACAGACTGAAGGATATTCAAACAGTTTATGTGTGTGTATTAAGTGCCGTCAAGTTCCTTCTGATTTATGGCAACCCTATGAATTAATGTCCTCCAAAACATCCTGTCATTAGCAGCCATTTCTCATGTCTTGCAAAGTAAGGGCCATGACCTCCTTTATTGAATCACTTGATCTCATGTTACAGCAACTTCTTTTCCTGCTGCCTTCAAATTTTCCTAGCGTTATTGTCTTTTCCAGTGACTCTTGTCTTCTTATAAAGTGACCAGAGTACAATAGTCTCAAATTCAGAGGTCATTTCGCGGGGGGATCGGGGGGGAACGCAGTTCCCCCGGGTGAGGTACAAAGTTCCCCCGGGTGAGGTACGGGGGGCGGGGCACATGACGAAGCCCGGCCCCCTGCTTCCAGCTGCCCTGCTTCCGGCCCTCATTCAGCCAGGAGGAGGCAGGAGAAGAGGGAGGGTAAGTTGCTTCCTCCCTGCCTCTCCCCACCCCTGCCTGCCTGGGGCCAGGGAGGGCCTTCGCGGGGCTTCCTTGCACCCCCGCCGGCCTTGCAGGTCCACTGCCGGACCCCTCATGGGGCTTGGCAGTGGAGCTGCAAGGCTGGCGGCAGCGGCTGGGACCGTTGGGGGCGGGGTGTGTGGCCTTATGACACACTTCCGGTGATGTCAGGGGGTGTGGCCTTATGACACACTTCTGGTGATGTCAGGGGTGGTGGTGGCATATGCTAATGAGTTACGCTAATGAGTTCCCCTAGCTCTTTTTCTATGAAATGACCCCTGCTCAAATTAGTCATTTTAGCTTTGAGGGAGAGTTCAGGCTTGGTTTGATCTAGAACCCAGTTATTTGTCTTTTTGGCGGTCCATGATATTCGTAAAACTCTTTTCCAACCCCATATTTCAAAGGAATCTACTTTCTTCCTGTCAGCCTTCTTCATTGTCCAAATTCTGAGTTAACTCAGAAAGCAGATTATTTTGGTTTGACACACATAATAGCATACACAGGGCATTAGCAGTAGAAAAGAGCGAGAGTCCTGTAGCACCTTAAAGACCAACAAAATCTACGGCAGGGTATGAGCTTTCGCGAGTCACTGCTCACTTCCTCAGATGCCTAAACAACCCGAAACAGAGTTCAGACCCTAAGCCCGCTGACTTCCAAGGACTCTGATGGTGTAACTGCTTCCAATCATTGTCATTGTCAAAAGCCCATAATAGCAATAACATATTTTGTTTTGTAGCACTTTGACTCCATGCAGAGGGTCAGGCATTGGGGGGAAATTGAATTTGGGCTACCTGTGGACA
The DNA here is from genome assembly GCF_001447785.1 of Gekko japonicus. Taxonomy (NCBI): domain Eukaryota; kingdom Metazoa; phylum Chordata; class Lepidosauria; order Squamata; family Gekkonidae; genus Gekko; species Gekko japonicus. The sequence continues at coordinate 14,688 of NW_015173864.1, read as the reverse complement.
GCAGTAGAAAGGAAATTCCTGTGGGCATTAGATGTTCAATCCCGTGCGGCTGCTCATGAAGGATGACGGCCATGTCTATACAAAGCTTGTGCTGCATTATGCTGCCCTCTTCCCATTTTCATCATGCCTCCTGTTTTCCAGATTTTAGTAGAGATGGTAAACCTGTGTTTGCACCTGGCTCTGCACGTTCCTTCAACCACTGATAGCGTATGTTGTACGGTAGTGGATTCAGCTGCATAAGCAAGCACATCTTCTTGCGAAAAATTTGAGAGTGGCTTTGAATGCTGGCCGGTTTCCCTTTTCAGTCTGAATGCAGAACTTTTTTTTTTTTTTTTGGCAGTAGGAGGAGGATGAGGGAGGGGAGGAATATGGTCCTGACCTGTTTTCAACTCTGTTTGCTACCACTGTTTCCTTTATCTGTGGATGTTTCACTACCATTCTTTCCTGTTTTCACATCCTGCAATGATCCAGTCCACCAAAGGTCTGCATAGTGCACCTGATGATGATATCATGCAGCTAAATAATGAGTGTGGCTATGTGGTGATCTCATTACAGACAGATGATCTAATTGCAGTCAGGGCCTTCGGCATCCACCCATATGTGCGCTCCTAGCCAATCTGCTAACTAAGTCCCCACCAGCCCACTTGAGAAAGTGTTGGGTTTTTTTAAATTCTGGTTTAAAAAAAATGCTTGTGAAAAGTTTTTACTCAGCCTAAGAAGAAACATGGAGCAGGATTAGTCACTGCAATGGTCTCAAAAGAATTTCCATTCTGGGACCACTGTTCATGGTGTAATGACATTGATACAAATGCCATTCTTGGTGTCTGCCAATTAAACATGAATTCATGACTGCTAAAAATCCACTTCTTTAAAAAAGGAAGGATATGCCTGTGACAAGTTCCCTTTGTGAAAATGGCAATTAAAAATGATCTACTAGGATATGCCAGCAGACAAGACCAGAGATCAGTTAGGGCACAAGCATTACTGCTGGACAATCGACTTGCAGGCCCAAGTAAATCATTATGCCTAATTAAACAATACAGTCAGACAATGGAGTGGATTCTAATAAGTGAGGCTTTGCTTCTGGGGCATAGCTTATGTGCCCTTGGAGAAAGCTTTAGTGGGGACATTTTGTTTTAGTGGGAAAGGGTTAGGTGTAAAATGCTGAATTGCTATTTCAGAAGGTCTTTTTTTTAAAAAAACTATTCTACATATTAATCTTCTCTCTGACACCTTAAGGAATAAAAAAAAAAACAGTTTTGGATTTCCACTGCTAATCTGTCACTTTTATTGTACAGTGGATTCTGCCATGCCCATTTGAAATTGTAATTATGGCCTCAGAAATCACACAAGCACAAGAAGCTGCCTTATACTGTGGCAGACCATTGGTCCACCAAGGTCATTGTCACCTGCTGTAAGTAGCAGCAACTCTTCATGCTCTCACACAGAAATCTTCCACTTCACCCACTGCACGATCCTTCTAATCGAAAGTGCTGGGGACTGAACCCAGGATCTTATGGATGCAAAGCAAATGTTCTTCCACAAAGTCACAGCTCCTCCTTCACAAACTATAGCAAAACCAGTGATTAGCAGACTAAGCCATCAGAAGTCATGATTGCAAGGTGCAGCTAAATCATCAGTAAATGCAGCCTGTTATGAAATTGCAACTTTTTGTCAGTCATGGTGCATTCTGAGTTTATTTTTGACCACTACAAACCGTCTCCCTTTCGGGAAGTAGTTGCTTGCCATCTAACAAGTCTCCAGGTGCCCACAAATGACTTTGACTAAATGGACCCTTGGGGCCAGTTCAGACAATATCACCTTTGTACATAGTGTGGAATAAGAGAGGGTGGAATATGCATCTTATATTTTCCTTCCCACCTGATGTGCTTTGGATGCTTGTTGGGTGTCCATACATTTCATTATTGTCAAACTTGACACACGTGGGCTCCATCTACACAGTTAAATCCTAGATTAAATGTCAGGGTTTGAGTCAGTTGCATGGACCATGTTCTCAACACTGCCTCAGCAAATGCCTGAAGATATGGGAGATAGTGCTTGGGGAAGGCAGAGTTTGGGGAGGATGCGATGTCACATCCTGGTGATGCTCTAGTCTGCCTCCATTAGTAGGGGAAATTCCTGGAGTGTCATTATGTAGAAACCACTTTTCTCCCACTTTTTAATTCCTCAAGAGAAGGCAATTGGGCTGTGAGTGGTTAAATTCCCATCCTGGGCAGGTAAATGAAGAAGCGTGTGCGCAAACAGTCTAGATGTATCTGGTCAATGCCTGTAGGTACTGTAGGAGGAGCCAGTGTCCTGAATGCTTGAAAGGTAAGGTACATAACTGGGATTGCCATACTCCAGGCAAATAAAGCCTGGAGATCTGCTGCTATTACAATTGATATCCAGGCAATAGAGATCAATTCCCATGGATAAAATGGCTGCTTTGGAGGGTAAACCCCACACTTCCCAGGTTCCACCCCCCAAATCTCCTGGAATTTCCCCACCCAGAACTGGCGGCCCTGTAAAATAACCCACTTCTTGTTCCCAGTTATGTGTATTGCTAGCATATTCTTTGAAGTGGCCCTTGGATTTAAGAAAGTTTGTAAGCAACCAAGCAGAAATAGGGGGGCCAAAAGGAAACTTAACACTGGGAGTTTGTTATTGCCCACCATATCAAAAGATAGAGGAGGATTATAAAAAGATGAATGAATTAAAGATAGCAGCTACACAAAAACACTGTGTCGTAATAGGTGATTTTAACTACCCACACATTGATTGGGGCAATATGTGTTCTAGTCGGGAAAAAGAGATTGAGTTTCTAGACACTCTAAATGACTGTGCTATGGAGCAGATGGTCACGGAACCTACCAGGGGAGAGGCGATCCTTGATTTGGTCCTAAGTAACACTCAAGACCTGGTGAGAGATGTAAAAGTGATTGCACCACTTGGAAACAGTGATCATAATGTTGTTGAGTTCAACATTTGTACAAATAGAGAATTGGCCAAAAAGACTCACACAACCACTTTTAACTTTAAAAGGGGTAATTTTTCTGATATGAGGGGACATGTGGGGAGGAAACTGAAGGGAAAAGTAGAAAGGGTCAAAACCATTGGGGAAGCTTGGAAACTGTTTAAAACTACAATTCTAGAAGCTCAAATAAAATATATTCCGCAGGTTAGGAAAGGCACAAACAGGTATAAGAAAAAGCCTACATGGTTAACAAACAAAGTAATGGAAGCTGTAAAAGGTAAAAAGGATTCCTTTAAGCGGTGGAAAGCTAGTCACAGTGAGGCTGATAAAACAGAACACAGGCTATGGCAAATAAAATGCAAGTCTGTGGTCAGGCATGCAAAAAGGGAATATGAGGAGCATATAGCAAAAAATGTAAAGACCAACAATAAAACTTTCTTCAAATACATTAGAAACAGGAAACCAGCCAGGGAGGCAGTGGGGCCCTTGGATGACCAAGGGGTAAAAGGAGTACTGAAGGATGATAGGGAAATGGCTGAGAAGCTAAATGCATTTTTTGCCTCCGTCTTCACTGTGGAAGATGAGAAGTGCTTGCCCACTCCAGAACCACTGATTTCAGGAGGGGTGTTGAAAGACCTGAGTCAGATTGAGGTGACGAGAGAGGAGGTCCTAAAACTGATAAACAACTTAAAAACTGATAAATCACCAGGCCCAGATGGCATACATCCAAGAGTTCTGAAAGAACTCAATTGTGAACTTGTGGATCTCCTGACAAAAATATGTAATCTCTCCTTAAAATCAGCCTCCATTCCTGAGGACTGGAAGGTAGCTAATGTCACTCCCATCTTTAAAAAGGGTTCCAGAGGAGATCCGGGAAATTACAGGCCTGTCAGTCTGACGTCGATACCGGGTAAATTGGTGGAAACCATTATTAAGGAAAGAATTAGTAGGCACATAGATGAACAAAACCTATTGAGGCAGACTCAACATGGGTTCTGTAAGGGAAGATCTTGTCTCACTAACCTGTTAATGTTCTTTGAGGGGGTGAACAAACATGTGGACAAGGGGGATCCAATAGATATTGTTTACCTTGACTTCCAGAAAGCTTTTGATAAAGTTCCTCATCAAAGGCTCCTAAGCAAGCTCAAAAATCATGGGATAAAAGGACAAGTCCTTTTATGGATCAAAAACTGGCTAATTAATAGAAAACAGAGAGTGAGTATAAATGGGCAGTTCTCCCAGTGGAGGGGTGTAAGCAGTGGGGTACCACAGGGATCAGTACTTGGTCCACTGCTTTTTAACTTGTTCATTAATGATTTGGAGTTGGGAGTAAGCAGTGAAGTGGCTAAATTTGCGGATGATACGAAGTTGTTCAGGGTGGTGAAAACCAGTGAGGATTGTGAGGCACTCCAAAGGGATCTGTCAAAGTTGGGCGAGTGGGCGTCAACATGGCAAATGGGGTTCAATGTGGCCAAGTGCAAGGTGATGCACATTGGAGCCAAAAATCCTAACTATAAATACACGTTGATGGGGTCTGAACTGGCAGAGACAGATCAAGAGAGAGATCTTGGAGTTGTAGTAGATAACTCACTGAAAATGTCGAGACAGTGGTCCTTCAACCTTTCCCCACTGTTGCCCCCTTCAGTCACAGAAAAGTGTATCCTGGTTGGGGGGGGGGTTGCCTCCTGAATAGTATGAGGTGCAATGTAAAGGTCTAAATGTTCCCTGTAAGTTTATGCAAAAGAAGTGCATTTTACAGCCCTGTTAGCTTTACAGCTAACCTTTGGGTTACCATTGCTTTATCTTTACCTTTGCTAGATGATTTTACACTTGAGTCAGGAGGATCCAAAGGACTATGCACAGTGCTGCACACCAGGGCTTTTAAGACCCCATGGATATACTTGTACATTACTATCATGGCTACGTATGATCATTCTACTTACAGGTTGTGTTTAGGCACTGTCACAAAAGTGCTGTGGGGATGCATGGAGTCCACTAATCTAGGAGTACAGTCCACTAATACATAGTGGCACTGTCGGAAATATCAACATTCCATTTATGGTCTATGTGGCCGCCGTGTGTTGCAGAACTGCTGGTGTTCTTTTTTGAGTATAGCAGTGTTGCAGATCATATAGCTGAACATACCAACCCTGTTTACAACCAAATTCTGTGAACAATTATGTTCAAGAACTGCTGGGCCACACTTCTGGTAGCTTTCCATGTGCTTCTGAAGTGCTCCCATGGAAGTGCTCACTGCTAAGTCTAAATTGGACTTTGTTTCCGTTGCTTTATGTATGCATGCCCAGGCCTGCTTCCCCACAAGGTGTAGCCTGAACATGCATCCTACAGTGGCTGTAAAGAAAGTAATTCTTTCTTGTGGTATGTTTTACTGAATTAAATACAGTTCTGCCTGACTGAATATGAATTAAACTGGAGTTTAAAATATTTCAGTTCTATAGTTTGTACATGAAGAGTGTCTAACTAGTTTTTAGATTAATTTTGAATTTCTGCATGGGGTTTATGTGACTCAGCAGAGTGTGCTGGAATGTTAGAATGCTAAAAAGGTCATATACATCTGATAAGAATTCTGGAGGGTGAAGTCCCTAGGATGTTGGCAGTCGAGCCAGCCGTATCTTTTGGTTCCTTAACTAACTGCTTAGAGTTGGCTTCCACTCGTTTGAGCGGATTTTTAAAAAGTTCTCTGTGGCTAGCAGAAAGATTGAAGGGCCAAGAGTTCAATTTTCAACAAGGATATCCTTTAAGCTCTATCAGAGCAGATCCTAGCATATCAAGTTCTATCTTGGAACAAGAGAAACATGCCCTGATAATTCTTCTTGTTTTGTTCATTTCTGGACTACAGTGATTGTTCTGTTTCTGGAAGCAGGGTCTTCATCTTGTTTGATCAAACCTGAAATTTGGGGAATTTGACCAATTTCATTCCCTGTGTGACAGAAATAAAACCCACCCCTTATAATGTATTTCCTTCCCATTTTTTTCTTTGTTTTGGGGGACAATGGGGTGGGTGGGTGTGTCTGTTCTAATGTGCAGTATTCTCAAGTCTCCCATGCCTTTCATTTTTCTGCTGTAATCCTGCTTTTAAGATTGATGTATATTTCAAGCATATACTTATGTATTCAGCATATATACACTGAACATTGGTGTGTGATTAATGCATGCTTTGGAAAAGATAGACACTATGTTGGCTGCTTCCCTCCTTGAAACAAGAGGGCACATGGGTTGTTAATGTTGAGAATTGGTTCCATCCTGAGAACAGGGAGTCACTGGGCTTGCTGTAGGCAGCTTATGCTCCTTGAAGTATCACCCTTGTCCAGTAGCCATATTTCCATCCTTGAGGAGGGTGGGACAGAGAAGATAATCCTGTTGGACTGTTCTACATTTGCAAGGAGGATGTGTGCCTGCTGTTCTAGAAGGTGAACAAGAATTAGGTATGAATGAAATGTTTCTCCAGTTCTAATTGATAACTGTGGGTTGGATCCAACCAGTTTTTTCGTTAATTAAAAAGGAGGAGGTAGTCTCCTTTGATCCCTCAAAGGGTTATGCTGGGGACCATGGGGAATTGCAAGGAAGAAAGCCATATGGCTGTGGTAAGGATGAGAATTGGATGAGATTGAGCCAAAAAGCTGGTTGGATCCACCCTGATCTGTATTCTAGAAAACAAATGTTTTGGGAACACTATTTGAAATGAATGGCTCCCTTCCCCAAATTACATGGATGTGACTTTAGATATGCAGAACATTCACATTCTTTTCTGGCTTTGTTCTTTTATAGTATATTTGTTAATCTTACTATGGCTGACAGCGGGAATAGAATAGCTCAATTTCAACTAATATCCATTTGTCAAATATATTTTGAAGAAAGACCACCATGGTTTCAAGGCACTGGGATTACCAATGGAAACAAATGGATGACCAGTGTACAGGTATATCTGTTGTTCCTGTTTCTTTCATTGATTTTCATAGGAGACATTCCAAGCCATGGGGTGGAACATTCAAGCAAATTATTTGGAAGGGGAGTATATAGTGGTTGAGTGGTTTAAAAAATTGACATTTTTTTTAAAAATAGTTATTTTATCCTAGCACCACCAGTGGATGTTGGTGTACAGAATTCTTTCTTGGAGTGAAATGCTTTGGTGAGCTGGAAGATGTTGTGTCTTGTGATTTCTTTCTCTTCTGCCAATGAACCGGGAGAATAGCCAGTGGACCTGGGAGAGCCCTCAAGTCACCTGCTCCTCAGATCAGAAGGTGATTGTGGCTTGGGTTCGATATTAAACAGCCACAGCACTGCCTGGTCAGAAAGAGCAAGTGTACTCGCCTTTTGCCACATATGACCTTGGTTCTCATCAAGCATCGTGTGCAACCTTAAAGGGTTTTTGTGGTCACCTTCCCTTGTGGAAATAACCCCATTCTTCTTACCTTAATTGCACTGTCCAGGAGGATCCAGGGGTTCCCTTGCTCAGGTTGATTTGCAGGTAAGCCTCAGTTTGCTGTTTTCAAGAGCCAGGCAAAGGGTTGTATCTTTGCATGATTTCCAAGAAAACATTATTTTCTGGTTTAAAAGCCATCGTTACCCTTATATACTACCCAGAAAACATACACACTATTATGGTTTTCCAGTTAATTTTGTCACCTATTATTTACACAGAAGGCCTTCTTGGATATGAAGAAAGGTGAAATAAGAATCAACTTTCTTGTTTTATTAGCATAAAGCATTTGGGCATCTTTCAGCATCCTGGTTATTTCGTCTCCCTTATGTAACTTTAACTCATAAATAGGATGCTGTAACTTATAACTGTAACATAAATAGGAACACAATATATATCCTTATAGAGGCTTGGATCCAGACTACCATTTCTGAAGTCACAAGGACTTCTGCCTGTGGACTGTGATTTCCCCCCTGCCAAACAGCCTGGGATGCCCTCTGAAATCATGTTCCCGTGGGCTTCCCTCCTGCTGGGACAGGATTTAGAGGACACTGGGACTACCACTGGAGGAGGAAATCAGGAAAATCAAATGCCATGGCTAGTCCTTAACGTCTGTGGAAATGTTAGTCTGGATCTAAATCACAGGATAGTCAAGAACTACTCGCCTGTGGAGAGTGTGACTTGCTCTCAAATGATCAGGCATGCCAAGCTTTCTGGATTCCCGCAGAGTTGGTTCTTTTATTTCTATCATACTATTGATGTGCATGCCGCAAATGACTTCAGTAGGTGTGTGTGGGCAGATGAAATATGGTCAGTGATCTTGTGGGCTTTACAAGCAAGGTGGTCTTAACGTCTGGCCAGTTTGTACATCTCTACCTCTCTCATATCCAAACTGCTACAGAACTTTGCCCACGTTTAGGGAGTTTTGTCTTTGAGTATCTTTCCTCATGGCTGGCTCTTAGAAGTAATGCTTCCACAACTCTTCTCCTGCCAAATTTAGAGGTCTAAATTCCCTTGTATTGTTTCTGGCATGGAAGAAATGCATTAGACCTTTTCCATTGTTTCATTCTTTTCAAATGTCACACAGAGCATTGTGCCCAGGCAATTTGTTGCAGCTCTTAGTTCTTTCCATTAATTTAAATGAAACAGAAATCTTGTGACAGCTTTTAAAAATTGTCATATTTTTTTTAGCATAAACTCATGCGAACTAAAGCCCACGTCATCAGATATAAGAAGCGGGTGCTCATTAGTCAGATGTATAAATATGCAGTTATGAAGACAGAATGTTGTAAACATCAGGGTCAAGGACCAGATAAAGCATTCAAATGTAATGAAGAGAAGTAGAGCGACCATTTACCTTGTACTTGCTGCATTCCATGGCTCTTTGACCTGCAGTTCATAACTTTTCTTTTTCTTCTTAATCTCATACTTGGTGAGGATCCACTGCATACATCTACTGGACTCTAGTCTACAAAAGCTTATGCTAGAATACAAACATGTCAGCCTTGGAGGGGCCATAGGCCTCCTGGTTATTTTTGCTGTGACAGACTGATATGGATAGGTCTCTGGAATTATTTCCATTCATTCGTGCTTTTTTATCCCTTTTAATTTACTGTTGTAGTCATGTACATTACTAAGATTAATTTTATTGTCTTCTGCAGTGTTTTAATACACATATGCACACTGGTGATATAGAAAGGGGAATGAACACTTTCAGAATCCATTTTAGTGGAAAGAACACTTTCAGAATCCATTTTAGGATGGTTCCTACATATCTAGAATTTATGAGGCATGAGAAGAGCAAAAAAAATCAAAACAAGAAAATCATGGAGGATATCTGCTTATCCTTCTTTTTTTGGCCAATCAAACTGTAAATGGGATTCTTTGAGCAAACTGTGTACCTGGTATTTGGAGAAGTAGTTGTGATGATTACAGATGTAAGCCCTTGCCTTCAATATGAGGTTTGATTCTGTAGTTCCATTCTGACTTGGAAGAACCTCTTGCATCAGGAAAGGATCCTGACACCAGAGGAAAGGGCCACCATTAGCAGAACACATCATAGGGCTGCCAACTCCAGGTTGGTAGATTCCTTGATCCTGTGGAACGTGGGGTTTGAAGAGGGGAGGGACCTGGACAGGGCTTAATTCCATAGAGTCCCCCCCCCCAGACCAGCCATTTTCTCCAAGGAAATTGATCTCGGTTGTCTAGAGATAATTCCAGGAGATCTCCAGGCTCCCACCTGGAGGTTGGTAACCTTACTTCTATGCAGGGGTCGTTTCGTAGAAAAAGAGCTAGGGGAACTCATTAGCATAACTCATTAGCATATGCCAC
>NW_015173864.1:0-2926 GCF_001447785.1 Gekko japonicus | reverse complement strand
AGAGATGAGCTGTAATTCCAAGGGATCCCCAGGTCCTACCTGGAGGCTGGCATCCCTACCTCTGATGTATACAGGGAGTTTTAGTAGGGAGAAGTGGTGGGGGGGAGGAGTGATGAACACTGCCCACCCTGCCACTGTTACTCTGCAAACTCCTCCCCCCCCTCCTCATTTTATCAGGAAACTTGATGGGTATGTGGCAGGACTGGCCAGCTCTGGGTTGGGAAATACCTGGAGATGTTTTGGGTAGAGTCTGAAGAGGGTGGGGTTGAGGGATGGGAGGGACTTCAGCGGGGTATAATGCCATACAGTCCACCTTCCCAAGAGGCCATTTTCTCCAGATGAACTGATCTCTGTCACCTGGAGATCAGTTTTAACCCCAGGAGAGCTACAGCCACCATCTGGAAACTGGCAACCCTAGGATTGGAGATTGCAGAGGAAAAGCAGTGGAGGAAGAGTTAGGCATCATCTACCGCTGTTTCTCCCTTGCACATACTTTGCATATCTCCTCAGCTGGTGCTGACCAATCAGAGAGAAGGGAGGGGGGTGCATACAGGCAGCCTGTCAATCAAACTGTGCGTTCAGTGAGGCATTAACCCCTAATCTCCCAGCTCTCTGCTTTTGATGCACTAAGCATCCTAGTTTTGGAGGTCAGTTTATCTCACACAATACTTTGCATATCTGGGACAAAAGCTGGCTGGGAATCCTACATTTAGATCTAATGTCTAGTTTCTTGTGTATTCCATATGGGGCATATTACATCATTCCAGGCACTCTCCGCTGCATATTGTAGTCCCAGTTATTTTGTATTAACATAGTGTTTTCAGACTTACAACAGCCAGGCTTCTGAATTGACTTTATGGATGTCAGTAGCTGGAGAATGTCAGCATTTAGGGAAACTAGAAAGACTACATTGACATCACATTGCAAATCTCAGCAGCTTCTCTATGGACTGACTAGGGCCAATAGGCATGTGGATCATAAAAGGATATTGTAGCGCACTATAGTATTAATCAGCAAAAGTTCCCCTTAGGAGATACTTTTTGTAGCAGTTCTTGGATCTCATTTTAAAAAAAATAAATTTTATTTTCAATTTTTAAGGGATACAGAAAGAAAAAAGAATAGAAAATAAAGCATAGGGGATATAATTACCAGAACCATAATGAATGGGCAATTTGAGAGATATTGAGGACATTCCTTTATCAGAACACATGTGTATATAAAAACAATATATTGCATAATAGTTTAACAAATATATAACATGATATATATGTTGTAATGGCAGAAGAATGTAGCTTAAAATATATATGATATAGTAACTTAAAAGATCAATATAATGACCTATTTGATATATTCTACCATTTTCTCATACTATATTATCATTTTATCTTCTCAATCTTATCTATTATATTGTATAGCATAAATGATCTCATAGAAATTTTTATAAAATTTTCACAAAATAGTTTGTTATAGTAAACAACCCATGCAAATAATACCCTTTATATTTCATATTAAAACTGTCATATAGTATTATCATATGTATAACTAGCAAGATTGGTTAGAATAATAATAAAAAAACTCACCAGTTGTTTTTGAATTCATCTTTCTGTCTTTGGTTAATGTAGTTTGTCGGCTTTGCCATAATTGCATATTCTTGCATCTTATCCAGTTCTCAAGAGCTGGGTAGCCCTCAGTTTTCCACTTAGAGCAGCTCTTGGATCTCCAACTTTGTCAAGTGCCATGTTGTTTTCAGATTTCAATAATCAAGCCTGATAAATGTGAGTGTTTGTGTGTTAAATGATTGTGATGCACTTAGTTTCCTCTTTTAATGTTCTAGTTTGAAGTTAGATCCTTGAGCCCCCTGTATGAGAGGTTGTAAATTTCAGGGGCATGCAGAAATTTCAATAATCAAGCCTGATAAATGTGATTGTATGTTAAATGATTGTGATGCACTTAGTTTCTTCTTTTAATTTTCTAGTTTGAAGTTCGATCCTTAAGCCCCCTGTATGAGAGGTTATAAATTTCAGGGGCATGCAGAAACATTTTATGCTTCTTTTTTTCTACGCTCATGATTTTCACATTATTGGAATATTAATTGAAAATCATGTCTTCTTATTCCATCATTGTAAGGCTTTGCATCGACAGAGTATCTAGAAGGTGAGCAGGATACCTGTGTTGCCCATTTGGCAAATGGTTCTTTTAAGGATTTCAAGAAGCAATGACCAAACTAGTGGTGGAAGGAGTAACAGCTTTATTTTATAAAAATTACAAACATGAAACAGAGAATAACAGAAGGATTATACCCACATCCCTTTCTGCCCTGAAACTATAATCATCATTCACTTTCTCCAGTGTTAAGTGAATGACTGTTATTGGTTTTCACTGGAAGTCCTTGCATACTCACCTGAAAATGTAATCGGCAGGTCAATTCAGCTGTATCATCTGAGGTTTTCTTCTCCCCTTCTCATCTCCTTCCAAAGAAAAATAACCCCTCCTTACTTATAATTTTTGTGATACAATTAAGTCCAGTTGGGATTCATGTCAAGGGTGAGAGAAAACATCACCTGTATTTCAACACCAGGTGCAGTTACTTAAGAAGGAAAACCCCATCACCATTAACCCCGTCCAACCTGGTGCTGTCATCTAAACGCACAGATTTGTGGTCACCACTATCTCCTCATATTAACAATGGTCTGCAATATATCTCTACAATACCCTAGGAGGGAGTGCTGGCAGGGGCTTCTTTCTTCCCATCCTCCCCCCCCAGTAGTTTTTCTGTAGCAAATGCATGTGCTCCAAGCTCATCGAAATTGTAGTGGCAACTGAATCTAGACAATGGGCTAACTACAGGAGGCTCTGGGAAGGGATGGAGTAGATTAGAGAAGCGAGTGGCCTAGGGGCAGTCAGCTCTGGCTCCCATACTGATGCT
>NW_015173863.1:34940-44387 GCF_001447785.1 Gekko japonicus | reverse complement strand
TTTACTAACCAGTGAGGGCTCTAGAGTTCACTGGAAAGGCTCTCTGGCTTATTTTGACAGTTGCTTTTTTTAAAGTCTCCTGTTCCTTTTAACAGGGGCAAGAGGGATCTTTTCTTCCATTACTTTCTACTTAGTTTCCTTACTTTTTGCTCTAGGGCGGTCCAAGCTAGGCTTCGTGACCACGGTCCCTAGAGAATTAAGGGTTTTTGGAACTGGGAGCTCTGTCTCCTCAGACACTGGGCTAACCTCGAACCCTGAAAGCCACCCTGACTTTTAAGTGGGGTTGTGAGAGTGAGGGTGACCTGGGCCTCACTGCTCTGTACGGGAAAACCTCCAAACCCGCTTTGTAGGGTTTTGGGCTGCCTGCCCTTACGGGGGAACCTCTACAACCCATTTGAGTAAGGTTTTGAGCTTTACGCCCTTGCAGGAATACCTTCAACCAGCAGGGTTTTGAGACAATATGTCCCAATGGGATTACCCCTAACCAAAAGTTAAAATATAAGTGCTTTGTTTACAAAGCAAAATGGGGGAGGGTCATGCACACTCTACAGTATGCGTGTGTTTCAAAATGGTGTGGTGTGTGTGTGGTGTAGGAGATGCAAACTTAATACCCTACACTGTTCACTTCGGGTCCCACCCACAAGATAGACCGAGAGATGGCCCAGGAATGGCCATAGGAGGGGGGTGAAAAGGGAATAGCCAACCCAACATAAATTGCTCACTAGAGCCACTCACACACACTTAAACTGGGAGTTCTGGGAAAACATTATCCTATGTCTGCCCACCTGAAAAAACATGTCTGTCAACTCACATGTATTCAGATGTGCAGGGCCTGCCACACATTCTCCACCACTTTGTTAGCCAAATTGCTCTATTATTTAATAAAAGATTGGGGAATTATGATATTAATATGCGATTAGCATAACTATAAGATCAGACCTGTGTATACCAGTGTTAGAATTCCCAAGAACCCAGGAATAGACAAAGAGACTGGGTGGCTAAAATAAGGATTTCTTTACTAAATATTCTCCAGAGCACGAACAATAATTAAACATTTATGCACACAATACAGATCTAATGAAGCAGAGGTGATTGATGGCTAATGGAGGGGATATGGGGTGATACTACCTGTCCATATTTGCAGAGGTTCATGAAGAAGGATTGTGACCCAAAACCCAGAGGGTTCCAGGGGTGGCCTGCCAGGTGGCATCATGGCAGAAAACACACAGTCTGAGGCCATGTGTACACTGAGATATACCCATTGAAAGACAATGCAGACCAATGGGCGGTCCTGGGGGCTGGTCTCAGGTGAGAACAATAGATTTCCTGGACCAATGATGAGTCCCAGGGGTGTGTGGCATCAGGATGGGCAAGGCCTAGATGTGACCAATGAGCTTCCAGAAAGGCAGGTTCTGGATTGAACAATAGAAGAAATGTAGATACTTTACCTGGTAGAACTCATTGTCATTCCATTAGCATAATCTCTGCTGTGTGGACGGGGAAGACTGGAGGCTTGCTCTGAGGTTGCCTGTCATCTGAAAATGGAGACCTCTTTTTCAGAGCTGTGGTTAGCTCTGTGTTTCAGAACCAGGAGTGCGTTCCTTGGCCTGAGTTTTGAGGGTCTATGGGTCAGGTTAGAAGTGGGGTGCCCTTGCTATTGGGGCTACCCAAGAGTAAAAGGCAGTGCCTCTGGCAACATTCCCTCTAAGCTTAGTGTGAACTAGCTTACAGTTTTTTAGCCTCTGGCTCACACATTTTTTTCTTAGCTCAGGAAGGATGACTCCACAGCAAACTAATTTATGCAGTTGCCAAATTGCTCACTCACAACTTTAATGCCAGTAGCTCACAAAGTAGAACTTTTGCTCACAAGACTGCACAGCTTAGAAGGAGTATTGTTTATTAATGCTTTTGGTCAAATAAATTTGACGTGACAACCTATTAATTAATTAAAATCTTATTTCTTATGCTCAATACATAAACTTTTGAAATACAGGTTAGTTAGAGCACACCAGACGTGTGGCTTAGCACCTATGCTGTGTAAAAACACAACTTGTACTGTGTGGCACAATAACTGCATTTTGACTTTTTTTTAAAGTGTATTTAAACTTAAAGTTCAATGGACTGCCAGCTTGTTCAGCAAGAAGAAATCTAGTATTATAGAAACAGCAATTTCAGACAGTCTGGAGAGATGGAATTTAGATATTTTTCATCTGCAAATGTAGCATGAGGAGGGGGAAAGATCTCCCAGAACTGTAAGAATATATTGGAGAATTGTGTTTATTTCTTCCATGCTTTTCCCCAATGCCATAAATCAGCACTTCAGAATAGCAGGTCTGCTTTAGATTTGGATGTCTCCAATTTGGGAGCTGATAGCTAGGAACATTAAGATTAGAAAGAGATTCAAACCATTGTGATAGCTGTACTGTAAAATATATTTAAAGGTGTATACAGCATCCCTACAACATATCCAAAAGAGCAAACTTCCAACTAAACTGTTGGAAAAGTAGAAAATTCAAAAACCTATAACAAAGCACCAAATATATCAAGAGAAATAAATGCCACAATACCCTCCTCACACACAATGCTTTCAGCCATAAAAAATTTATCAGCAGAAAAATGCCTTGTGTAAAGAACATATCCTCTGTAAATGTAATTATGCCCTGTGAATAATTCCACATTCCACTTTATCAAGTTTCTCATATTCATCTATGTCTCTCCTTAAAAACTGTTGTCCTATCTCAGTTGCAGCTGAAATATACCCTAAAATTTCTGATGCTGTTTCTATTAACTTCCCAGAGTTAAAAAGGAGACTGCAAGTATATGACTTACATTTGCATCTGCCAAGTGCTATAAACGTGTAGAGACTAGGATTATTGTGCCATTACATTTCTTTCTATTGATTTCTCTCTCTCTTTTTCTGATTAGTGTTATCTTTATGAGAGAGTCAGCAGTACTTTGATTGTAACTCTGTCCATGAATGTGTTGCAGGATTCAGTGAATTTAAAATGTTATAAAATGTATACCAGGGGTGGCCAAATGTGCTTAACATAAGAGCCACATAGAATAAACATCAGATGTTTGAGACCCTGACATAAACAAATATTACAGACATGTTTTATTGAAAAATATGCAAGTTTGCTTTTTATTAACAGTAAATGAGACTGCCAAAAATAGATATTGATAATGATATTTATTTGTCCAATGTTATTTGTAGGTTTGAGGGGGGGGGGCTTTGAGAATGCATTTAAAGCTTTCTTTCTCTGCTCCCCCCTGCCTCAAGCCTACCCAGGAAGGGGAACATTGGTTGGGGAAGGGAAAACCATTTGGGGAGGCATGCCTCCCCTTTGCTTCCCCAGCTGCTCTGCTGGGAGCCACACAATATGTGTGAAAGAGCCACATGTGGCTCCTGAGCCACAGTTTGGCCACCTCTGATGCATACCATAACATGAGTATACTGGAAGACTCAGAGTAAGGACTTATTTGGGATAAGAACCCCCATGTAACAGTGTCATGGAAATGTCACATAAAGCAACAGTTAAAGTGAAGTTGAGATGTTCTCTTCAGGCAACACATGGACTTCTAGGAAGCCATAAAGTGAAGTTGAGATGTTCTCTTCAGGCAACACATGGGCTTCTAGGAAGCCATAAAACCATTTATTAGGAGTAGGGAAGCAACTGTTTGTTTCTGCAGTTTTTGCCTATAAAAACCTGACAGGAATGTGAAGGTTCTTGAGAAAAATGCTGAGGAAATGCTGGAGCAACAACATTTCTCAAGGCAAGGAGGGATGGTGGTCATACATCCCTATTAACAATCTGATTTTACTTTCTTAATCTGACCAGATTCCCAAACTATGGCTTCCTGGAAATAAGTTCCCAGAGAATTTGTTGCTTGCTAAACTTCCTTTAGGAACTAGAAGGAATGGTAGCATACACCAACTTGAGTTATGTGAAAATCCTAAAATGAGAGGGACATTTAAGAACAGCTTGAGTAGGAGGGGGGGGTATTCATTCATGAAATGACTTTTATCCAGCTGATTTTCTCCCAATGAGGGTTACTTCCATTCCCAGGAGAAAAACAGGTAGGGCTAAGGGATTGGGGGGGGGGCAAGTGCAGGAAGTGCATTACAGTAGTTTCACCAGTATGTGATCAGGATATGGTTCACCATGGGTAGATCATGGTTTTCAAGGAATGACCATTGCTATTGTTGCCAATACGCTAAAGGCGTTTAAGGTTCTTTGACTTATGTGGCTAGCCAATAAACCACACAGTGAAAACAAAATTCCAGGCAGTAAAGGGTAATAAAAAGTATTTATTTGAATAAGGAACCCTCTACAGCTTAATTCAGCCTGAGAGTTCAACAAGCAGATGGAAGGAGCAGACTTATATACTCTTTTTGCTCCTCCTCACTTTACATCATCACTGACATCATGTAGACATGCTCAGTTAAATTTTCTTTGTCTGGTCAGTCATCAATCACATACTTGGCACACAGGATAGTAACTGGCTGAATTTCTCACTCCTACAACACAGGTGAAGTTTATTATTTCTAATACGGCAGATCCCAATAGATAAGTTGAGGCCCTGGTCACATAGGCCAGATAACGTGGGGGGAGGCATGGCTGTTTGCCCCGGAGCAAAATAAAGCATGGTAGCCCAATCACGTGGTCCCCCGAGTCTCCGTGCTTAGGCTGTTAGCTGACAATCACATGGTGATGCTGGAGCGTGGCAAAGAAGCAGCGCGGCAAGCGTTTTGCATTTGTTCGCATGTGCAGTTCTGCGGAGCAGCACTGCTTTCAGTTACATGTTTGTGTGCATGTGCTTACAAAAAACATCTGGTTTGTGATGGGACGTGGATGGGCACCGGATGCCACAGGATACTAGCGCTCCCGTGATCAGACGCCCGCCCCTACCTCGTGTTTTCCAGATACTAGTGCACTTTCCGAGGTAGTTTTTTACTGCATATCTTTGGTGGGATGCCACAGGTTGGCCACAAGTGCGCTACGCTTCCCAAATGTTGCAGTGTGATTGCACCCCGAAAATCTGCCTGACATTTGTGCCTTTAGCGCAGCAAATCCTCTCAGTATTACATTTGGTAGTTCAGTTACCACCATTGTTCTTCTTTACACTTAATATATGCATATAAAGTATCTTAAAAACATTTTAGAAACTTATTTTCACTTGCAAATACATCAGAATATAAAAGACATTGTCACACTGACATTCTAAAGCATTAAACTCTTAAAATAAATTATTTTAGTGTTTCAAAATACCTTATAGCATTAAGCTCTTATAGATGTACTGATTTGGCCACCTCTGATGCATACCATAACATGAGTATACTGGAAGACTCAGAGTAAGGACTTATTTGGGATAAGAACCCCCATGTAACAGTGTCATGGAAATGTCACATAAAGCAACAGTTAAAGTGAAGTTGAGATGTTCTCTTCAGGCAACACATGGACTTCTAGGAAGCCATAAAGTGAAGTTGAGATGTTCTCTTCAGGCAACACATGGACTTCTAGGAAGCCATAAAGTGAAGTTGAGATGTTCTCTTCAGGTAACACATGGGCTTCTAGGAAGCCATAAAACCATTTATTAGGAGTAGGGAAGCAACTTTTTTGCTGAACTATAGTATTTGGATCACTCCCTTAAGCTTCAAAGACATAATTAATTATTCTGTTTTTTTAATTTAAATTTGTTATTTTTAAGTCATAATTGTAACAGATAAAGCTACAACATAGTGCAGTTATACATGTTAACTTTTGAAATATGACAAAATTAAACATTGTGTAGGATCATGAATGCATACATAGTCTAAGAAATGTAAGGATATAGACAATTTATATTCTTGTAGCAGTAAAAATACTGATGCCTGATCTTTGAAACAAAATAAAATATAATAAATATGATAGACATAGTTTCTAACTGAAATAAAGCAATACAGAAATTAAGGGTATTTCCACCGAATCAAAAGCTTTTTCAACATCAAGTGATAAAAATATAGCTGTTTTTTTTAGAGTTGTGGCAATGATTAAGAAGGGTTTTGATAGTGTTGTCAGCAAGATCTCTCCCAGGTATAAAGCCTACCTGGTGGAATGAGTTCCCAGAGGAGATCAGGACTCTGCGGGACCTTTTACAGTTCCACAGGGCCTGCAAGATGGAGCTCTTCCACCAGGCTTTTGAGTAGGAGCCACCACCGCCACTACCACCACCGCGTAACTGCGGAGCAGAACCGCCGGGTTAGGCCGATGGAGTAACTGGAACATCGCGGCCCATGGCATCCCCCCCCTTTTTGATCTTTTGACCTCCTCCTGATATGCAATGGGAAGTGCATAATTTCAGTCTTTCATGTATCCTGTTAGTTGTGAATTTTGAGCTTCAGTGTTAAAATTTTAAAATCCTGGTTTAGGAGGGAAATAGGTCAATATGATCCTGGATTTAAAGGATCTCTACCTTTTTTTTGGTATCACGACTGTTTGCGCTTCTCTCCATGATGGAGGTAGTTTTCCATGCAGAAGGACATCATTGCATGCTGCAATAGAGGTCCTACTAGGGATAAAATCCTGGTTTAGGAGGGAAATAGGTCAATATGATCCTGGATTTAAAGGATCTCTACCTTTTTTTTGGTATCACGACTGTTTGCGCTTCTCTCCATGATGGAGGTAGTTTTCCATGCAGAAGGACATCATTGCATGCTGCAATAGAGGTCCTACTAGGGAAGACATAAACATTTTATAAAAATCTAACAGGAAGCCGTCTGGGCCCGGAGATTTTGAACAGTTAAGATATTTGATTGTGTGCATTATTTCATTTTCTGTAAAAGGTTCCTCCATTATAGATTTGTGATGTAATTTCAGATTTGGAAGTTTGCCATGGTCTTGTAGAAATTGATCTATCTGTGATTGTGTGGGATTAGTGGAAGAGTATAATGCCTTATAGTAATTTTCAAAGACTTTACATATTGAGTCTGATTGGTTGAATGTCTCTCTTTGAGAATTTTTGATAATGGGAATCAGATTAGAATTCATTTGCATCTTAATTTTGCGTGACAGAAGATTTAAGTACCTAGGTGTTCTAAACCAGTATTTTTGTTTTGTAAAAATCAGATGTTTTTTTATTTTGGCTGTTTCCAATTGTTCTAAGCTCCTCCTCGCCCCTAGAAGTTGTTTATAGACCTTTTTACTGGCAATTTGTTTGTGTTTTTGTTCTAATGTTCTGATTTGTTCTGTAAGCTCAGATTCCAATTTTTGTCTCTGTTTCTTTAGAAAGCGGTTTTTGAAATCAGACTGCCCCTGAGAACCGGTTTAAGAGCATCCCAATGTATAGTCGAAGATGTATTTTCCTGTGGATTATCTTTAAAATATCGTTTAATCTCAATATCTATATCATGTTTCAGTACTGAATCTGTTAATAAAGAAGTATTTAATGACCACTGTCTACTTTTCATTGAGTGATCATTTGGAGACAGAATACAATTCAGCCATGAGTGATCCGACCAGTCTGCTGGTTCAATTGATGCTGAAATAGTTCTCTGTTTAAGTGAAGATGAAATTAAAATAAGATCAATTCTGGTGTGGATTTTATGATAGTCTGAATACAGCATATAATATTTGACATTGGGGTTTATAACTCTCCATATGTCAATTAAGTCATTTTCTTTTAAGACATCACCTAATCCTGTGTACCTGTTACAATTTTTCTTTGAATGTGTTTTGAAATGAGATCTGTCCATTTGTTTATCAATGACAAGGTTGAAGTCACCTCCTAGTTTCACATCGCCAACATAGAAAGAATTCAGTTTGCTTATGGTGTCTCTTATAAATGCTAACTGATTGTCGTTAGGAGCATAAATAGTTGCAATTGTGGTTGGTTTATTGTCAAGAATCCAGGGGTCGGTTGGGGGGGGATGCGGGGGGATGATTTTCCCCCGGCTGAGGTGCCAGGGGGCGGGGCCTGGAGCTCCCTGCTGGCACCCGCTGGAGGTTGCCGCCGGCTGTGGGGACGAGGCGGGGGGGGGAAGAGAGAGCAGTTTTCCCAGCCTCCTCCCAGCTTGCCGGGTGCAGTTCCTGGATGATACGGACCCCTTCCAGTGCCTGGCCTATGGCGCAGGGCCCGTCCAGGGTGCCCACTGCCTTGCCGCCATTGTTCTAATGTTCTGATTTGTTCTGTAAGCTCAGATTCCAATTTTTGTCTCTGTTTCTTTAGAAAAGCAGTTTTTGAAATCAGACTGCCCCTGAGTACCAGTTTAAGAGCATCCCAACGTATAGTCGAAGATGTATTTTCCTGTGGATTATCTTTAAAATATTGTTTAATCTCAATATCTATGTCAAGTTTCAGTACTGAATCTGTTATTATGAAGTATTTAAAGGAGAAGGATATATTTTTTGATAATAGTATTGCCACACCCCAGGATTTGGATGCCCCTGCTGCTGTATATTGAAATGGGAATTTGGCTGATTTAAAAACTTGGGTTTCCTGTTTCTTAAGATGTGTCTCCTGGAGAAGTACAATATCTGCCTGATATTTGAGTTAAAATGCGTTTTCTTTTGATCACATTTCCCAGACCTTGAACGTTGGATGATATTACTTTCAAAACGTTAGAAGCCATGCTGGATACTTGTTACTTTTAAAATCAAGCAAGCTATCAATGTACAATGCTGACTGACTTTCTTATTGTAATACAGCTGGAAGTTAAAGCTGTCTAGATTTCCTTATGTTTTCTAGCAGAATGCCTGTGATTATGGAAAGTGGTTTACGCAAATAGCAGGAGTCTTCTATATTACCCTTCTTGAAGGTACCACCCTGGTCTCTTTTTTATACCTCTGAATGGCCCCTAAACAAATGGAAAGAAAAGAGGTTATGGAAAAAGTAAAGAGCACACTAAATTTATAAAATAAGATAAAGAGTGTTGAAGTATTAAGCTTAGCGTTAGAATGCTATGTCTATTACATCTGTTTAAACCAGACACCAGGTGAAAATATCCTAAGTGGTACACGATTTCTTTAAGGTTTATGCTACAGTTCACTGCAGAATTAATAAACAGAAATTGATTAGATTAGTTTCTCCCTTTTCTTAATTTGTGGTTTCCTTACAGCTTATATGATACAAAAAATCCCTCTTTTCTTATAATATTAATTCCTCTCTCCTTTATTGCTCTTATACTTTTCTTAACGAACTGAAAAATTAATTAAACTCCGGTGGACGTCTCTCTGATATGCTGGATTTATATTACAATGGTTTGAAGTTAATTAGATGAACTGAGTTAACACTAGTAATTAATTATATCTTATTTACCAACAATATACCAGCAATTTTTCTGTGTGTAATCAAAACAATTTTTGCAATTAATTCAGTTACAAAGATAATTACCAGATAGTAAGTTTATTTGTAAATAGAAAACCAATTCCCCTCGAGAACTCCAGATAAGTCTATCTTATCACATTATTA
>NW_015173863.1:28478-34705 GCF_001447785.1 Gekko japonicus | reverse complement strand
GGCTGGGTCTTCCACGACGTCTGGCAGTGGCAGGCGGCTAAGGGCGTCCGTGTGGCCCATCGCTTTTCTGGGGCAGTGCTCAATCTGGTAGTCGTAGCCCGCCAGGAAAATGGTCCACCGCAGGATGCGTGGGGAGAAGACTTGCGGCATCCTGCGATCGGGCGCGAACAGGCTGAGGAGCGGGTGGTGGTCAGTGGCGATCGTGAAGGGCCGGCCGTAGACGAAGTCGTGGAACTTCTTGACCCCGGCCACGATTGCAAGTCCCTCACGATCTATCTGGGTGTAGTTCCGCTCTGCTGCAGATAGAGTGCGCGAGTAATACGCAACCGGGACCTCTCGACCATCTGGTAAGCGATGTGCCAGCACTGCTCCCACTCCGTAGGGCGGGGCGTCGCAAGCCAGAACCACCGGCAGGGACTCGTCAAAGTGGACCAAGACCACGTTGGAAATTAACAGTCCCTTAACATTCCGGAACACGGCTGCCTGCTGGGGCCCCCACACCCAAGGGGCCTGTTTGTCCAGCAATCGGTGGAGGAGTTCCGCTACTGCTGCCTTGTGGGGAAGAAAGGCGTGGTAAAAGTTCAGGATCCCTAAGAACGCCTGCAGTTCTTCCTTAGACCTCGGTGGCGGTGCCTCGACTATTGCTTTCACCTTTTCTCGGGTTGGGTTGAGGCCCTCCGCGTCCACCGTGAACCCTAAAAAGTCCACTGACGGTACTCCCAGGCAACACTTGTCCAGTTTTACTTTCAGGCCGGCATCCTGGAAATGGCTGAGCATGGCGCGGAGGCGATCAGAGAAGTCGGCCGGCGTGGCGGCGGCGATCATCACATCATCAAAGAAGGGTGTGACGCCAGGGATCCCTTTGAGGAGAGAGTCCATCAGTTGCTGGAATAGCCCCGGGGCCACGCTCACCCCGAATTGTAGTCGTCTAACACGGAAGGCCCCCCGGTGGGTAACGATTGTTTGTGCCTCCGCTGTTGCCTCATCTACTGGCAACTGCTGGTATGCTTGGGCGAGATCCAGTTTACCAAAGATCTTTGCCCCGCCCAAGGTGGCCAGAACGTGGCTGACTACAGGGACCGGGTATTCGTGGTCCTGTAGCGCCTTGTTCAATGTACATTTATAGTCCACGCAGATGCGGACTGCCCCATTCGGCTTGTTTACCATGACTACCACGCCGCGTGGGAGACTGGTTCCAGGATGCCTTGAGCTACTAGGTGGTCCAGTTCCCCGTCGATCTTAGGCTTGACCGACAACGGAATCATCCTGGCACGCATTCTAATGGGGGCCACTGAGGGGTCTAAGCGCAAGGACACCGGGGGGCCCGTATACCAGCCCAGAGAGTCATCAAACATGGCGGGAAACTCTTGGCAAATCCCCTTGAAGTCCTGGGTCGTGCACGCTTGTACTCCCTCTACCGTGATTCCCAGGGGTTCGAACCAGGCCCGCCCCAGTAAACTGACTAGGTCGCCTTCGACCACGATTGTTTGCGCCTCCGCTGTTGTCTCATCTACTGGCAACTGCTGGTATGCTTGGGTGAGATCCAGTTTACCAAAGATCTTTGCCCCACCCAAGGTGGCCAGAACGTGGCTGACTACAGGGACCAGGTATGCGTGGTCCTGTAGCGCCTTGTTCAACGTACATTTATAGTCCATGCAGATGCGGACTGCCCCATTTGGCTTGTTTACCACAACTATGGGAGTCTCCCACGCCGCGTGGGAGACTGGTTCCAGGATGCCTTGAGCTACTAGGTGGTCCAGTTCTGTGTCGATCTTAGGCTTGACCGACAACGGAACCGTCCTGGCACGCATTCTAATGGGGGCCACTGAGGGGTCTAAGCGCAAGGACACTGGGGGGGCCGTATACCAGCCCAGAGAGTCATCAAACACGGCAGGAAACTCTTGGCAAATCCCCTTGAAGTCCTGGGTCGTGCACGCTTGTACTCCCTCTACTGTGATTCCCAAGGGTTCGAACCAGGCCCACCCCAGTAAACTGACTAGGTCGCCTTCGACCACGATTAAGTCCAGGTTCCTTTTAAGGTTCTTGAACTGCACCCGGAATGTTCCCACTCCCTTGATCGGCACCTGGTTTCACTGGAAGTCCATTAGCGTCACCTGGGCTGGCCGCAATTGGGGTCCCCCCTTTGGGCAAAGGCATTTCAGCGTTGCCGTGGAGATTATTGAAGCTGCAGAACCCAAATCCACCTCCATTTCACAAGGGGACCCCTCTATTTTTATGGTGGCCATGAACTTAGGGGTGGGGGATTTGCCGGGGAGTTGCGGTACCTTCTAAGCTGTGAGTGAGGAGGTAGAGGTCCTCGGCGCCGGCATCCTCCTTGAAGTGGGCCTTGGCTCTTTGGCGTGCTGGCTGGGACCGTCCCGTTGACTTGGCTCGGCAGACCGTTGTGATGTGGCCTGTGCGCCCACAGCTGCGGCAAGCGACATTTCGGAACCGGCAGGTCTTCCGATTGTGCTGATCTCTGCAGCTGGCATACGCGGATACGCTGGGATGCTGGCAACCGGTGCTTGCGTTCATTGCTGGGATGCGGTGCGGTGCTTGGATGCGCTGCCGGGCCCCTCCGTAGGCCCGGTGGATGTCCTGCTTGATCTGGAGGGCCGCGGCCAGGGCGGTGTGCAACCTTTCCCACGCGATGGCGGTGGCAAGGGCCTCTTTGAGGTCGACCTTCTCCTTCTCCATGATTCTCCATCTGAGCTTCTCCTCATGCAAGCCCACGACGAAGTGGTCACAGAGGGCATCATCCAAGTGTGCCCCAAAGTGTAGTCAGTGGTGAGATGGCGCAGCTCCGCGAGGAACTCCGCGGCGGTCTCTCGGCCCTGCTGGTTGTGGGTGTAGAAGGTCACCTTGCAGGTCAGCTCCGTTGGTTTGGGCGCGTAGTAATTTTGCACCGCAGTGATGATTTGCTCGAAGGTGCAGGCGTCAAGGTCCGTCGGGGACAGCAATCGTTCGGCCAGGGACACGACGGAGGTGCCACAGGAGGCCAGGAGGAATCCTCTCTTCTTGCTGTTGTCCGTGACGTCGTAGAAGGCCAACGCGGCCTTGATGCCTCTGACCCAGGCTGGGCAGTTGTGTGGATGGGCTATGTCGAAGGGCGGCAGCAGCACTAGCCCCGAAGTGGTCACCATTGTACACGTTGGAGCTGGTGGGGAAGAAGCGGCCTCTCCGGCTGGATCGCTCATCGGATCGCTGCGGTTTTGCATTCTTCCGTTCTCTCACGACGGCCCGGCTCTCAGTTGCGGCTGAATCCCACCTTCATCGCCATTATTGTGTAGTGGGTTGCCACATGGATGAATGATAGAGACTGGCGTAGTGCATAGCACACTTTATTAGTACACAACAAGAACATACAACAACGGCCGGCAGGCCAACTATATACACACCCTAGGGACACACCCCTGGGTCCCATTGGCGGGGTTGAATCTCACGCCACGGTCCCATTGGTTCCCCAGTGGGGGTCCTAGTCCCTATTGTTATGCCGGGTTCAAGCTCAGGAGTGTGCGCTGTCCTCTGGTGGCGGTCAGCGGACACAACAGCCATTTTAAACCAACTCTGATCTCCTTCAAAACTTCCTTTGAATACTGCTGGCGTTTTCATCTCCGTTGCTGCTCAGAGTTCATGTGTCTGAGCGAATGAGTTTACTAGACTCAGATGGGGGAGGCAATGCGTCTCCTCCCCCTCTTTTCTGTTTTCTTAAACATTTAAAAACAGCAACCAAGATTTATATCTCTTACAGTTAAACAGCTTTGCAAACAATACTAAGTAGATATACATAACTGTTTAAAACTAACAATCTATTAAACCACAGATTTTATGTCTAAAGAAAATACACAACATGCATAGCCATTTTAAACCAACTCTGATCTCCTTCGAACCTTCCTTTGAATACTGCTGGTGTTTTTCTCTGCGTTGCTGCTCAAAGTTCATGTGTCTGAGTGAACGAGTTTACTAGACTCAGATGGGGGAGGCAACGTGTCTTTCCCCCAGCAACCAAGCTTTATATCTCTTACAGTTAAACAGCTTTGCAAACAACTCTAAGTAGATAAACATAACTGTTTAAAACTAACAAACTATTAAACCACAGATTTTATGTCTAAAAAGCACACACAACAAGCATAGCCATTTTAAACTGATTTCCTTCGAACCTTCCTTTGAATACCGCAAGCGTTTTCATCTGCGTTGCTGCTCAAAGTTAATGTGTCTGAGCGAACGAGTTTACTAGGCTCAGATGGGGGAGGCAACGCGGCTTCCAGCCTTCTCTTCTGCGATTTTAGTGTGACATCCATAGGGACCTCCAAGTTTAATGATCTAAGCAGCATTTTTCCTTCTTCTAGTGAGGTGATCCTATGTATCTTCCCCATGTGAGTGAGCTGCAATACGAAGGGTGAGATCCACTTATATCGTCGGTTGGCCTCCATAAGGCGAGCAGTGATCGGCTTTAGTTCCCGCCTTTTCTCTAACACCTCCAGTGGTAGATCTTGATAAATTTTGATTCTTTCGCTGTTGTATTTGAGGTGGCCACAGTTCCTTGCCTTCTATAGAATCAGATGCTTGAATCTCAAATCTAAAACTGTTATTAAAATGTCCCTCGACGCTCTGGTCTTCAGTGTTTTTATCGATCCCAGTCTGTACGCTTTAGTTATTACAGGTAGCACATCTCCTTCTAGTTGGATTTCTTGCTTCAGCCATTTTGAAAGGAAAGCAGGGAGATTTCCAGACTCTTCCACGTCCTCTGCCATCCATCGAATGTTAATATTATTTTGTCTCATAGCCAGATCCATTTTTAATGCACGTTCTGCTAATACAGCTTCGCTCTGATGTATATCTTGAATCGCATTTTGATTCAGAATGCAATTATTCATTGCCGTTTCAGCTATCCCTCTATTTTCCTGAATTTATTTTTGCATTATGCCTAATTTCTCGTACATAGGATTTAACATCTCAGATATGCTTTCTAGCATGGTTTTTCTGTTCTCCACAAAAGCTGCCGCTAGATCAGCAGTTGTGACTGGATGGGGTTGCTTGTCTGTGTTGGGGTTAGTCAGCGCCATCTTGGCAGGTATTAAGCATCTCTGTCCCGGAGGAAACAAACGCGATAAGTCTTTTATTTTGGATTGTACCTTTATGATTGTAGGTTCTTTATGTTGAGGGGTTTTTCTGCTTTCTTCCCCCATGTACTGGATCAATAGGTCGCTCCGATTTTAGGGTTGGTGATCAGAGGAGGAGAGGTTGCCCACAGAGATGCTGTTTTAGGTGGCCATTTTATTTCTAGCTCCGCCACACACACCCTCTGTTTTTTACACATTTAGAACATCTCCCCCTTTGTTCTTTCAACTTATTTTAGCTACTGGTCATTCGTACACCTGCTTAATGATTTATCTTTTCCAGCAAACAGTTTGGTTGCCTTGAGTTTAAAACCTTTTTACAACAAGTTTAATACTTAATAGAAAATATTTGCCTTTTATATATAACTTGCCTTTACCATAATATGAATATTTGCCTTTTATATATAACTTGCCTTTACCATAACATGAAATTCTAAAATACACACAGGGATTTCTTCTGTTACAATGCATAATAACTGCCCTTTTTCTTAGAACTGGCAATAGTTTCTTTCTAATTAGAATTGCCAACATTCAATTCATTAAGCACAGCCTTCTGCTATTATAGTTAAAAATGCAGAGTAGAATTACTATACAGCACTCAGGAAAACTTAATATAGAGAATATAAGCATAACATGAAGTCTTCACTTCTATTAGGCTCAAGCTTTTCCCTTTAAAGGAAGGAGAGAGCAATTACCAATAATTGCTATCCTTCATTACTATCAAGCAGAGCTTTTGTTATAACTTGATCAAAATATAAAGTTTACAGTACATATATATATATTGATAGAGAGAGACATTGCTTAATAAAGCTCCTATTGAGAGCTGTTTTCCACAGAGCAGAAAAGTTGCTTCAAATCTTTCCCCACCTTAGCTGGCTAATGGTGTCAGGTCATCCTGACCTAAGCCAAACACCTGCATTTCAAAGGAACACATAGCGGTTCTCATGACTATAAATCTAGGACTCTCGACAAGTCTTCAAAATTGGCTGCACATCACAAGACACACCTTTTCTTTCAGAGCTGAAAACATGTCAATTAGAAGTGATTTACAGTTACAGCATTTTAGGACTCTAAAGCAGGGTGTTAATCCTCCAGGAGAGACCCAAA
>NW_015173863.1:10920-26843 GCF_001447785.1 Gekko japonicus | reverse complement strand
CACCAGAAGTGTGTCAGAAGGCAACACCTACCACTCAGGATCCAACCCAAAAATCTGCAGGTATTTCCCAACTCAGAGCTGGCGAGCATACCTGGAGAAAAACTGCTTCAAAAGCACAAAGGAAATCTGTGGCAAGGGATCAGCTTTTGTGAGCCACTGCTATCTTCTACAGATACTTCATAGCTGAAGAAGTGACCAGTGACCCAGTTATGAACAGAGGCTACAGTTCTCGCATTTGCAGAAGTCTACAGATATCGGCAGCAGCATTCTCACTTGCTACCTACATGTAATGGTTGATGACTCTGTTTCAATGTATCTGAAAATGAGTGCATGAACACAAAAGCTTATACCCAGAATTAAACTTTGTTGGTCTTAAAGGTGCCACTGGACACAAACTTTGTTCTATTGCTTCAGACCAACACGACTACCCACCTGAATCTATGCAAACCAGAATTATTCAAGAGGGCTCTTCTACACAGGCAATAGGGTTACACTGTACAAAAGACTTCACAAAGTTACTTGAACAAATTATTAGGGTACACCCAACACCTCTTGTCCACACATGCTTAAGGTAGGATAGCAGCTCAATATTTCATTATCAGAGGTACTTAAGAATATCTGTTCCAGTGCAACAGAACAAAGATTGAGTTCAGTGGCACCTTTAAGACCAACAAAATTTATTCACATGAAAGCTTAGACCAAGAATTAAACTCTGTTGGTCTTAAAGGTGCCACTGGACTCAAGCTTTGTTTGGCACATTTTGTGTTTATTGACTGTTAACCTTTATTTAAGCTGGTTATAGCCTAACATTATGTCAGGAGGGCACTATCAACCCCCTCCTGACTATGCAGGAACCCACCCTGTCAGCTCTCACCAGAAGGGAAACACTAGTCTGAGGCCCTTTCCCGGGGGACCTGGGGTATTGGCACCACAACCACAGAGGGGTGGAACACCTAGAAAGGGAGGGGGTTGGGGCCGTGGTAATCACTGGGCCAGTCGTCAGGGACACGATCGATGGAAAGCGGGATGGCAAGTCAACCGAGACCAATTCCCCTTTGAGCTCTGGCTGGTGGCGCGGTTGCTTTAAGAAGTGGGTCATGGGAGGGATCTCAGGTGCAAAGGCTGAACAAATAAGATGAGAGTCAGGTGAAACCAGGGAGGAATGAGATGGAAGGAGTGACGGATAAAGACAGAGAGGAGTGGTGAACAACTCGAACTTGTCTAGCGTCTCCCCATCATTGTGAGTGAGTGCTGTTAACTCTATCACAACAATTCTGAGGTGATCCAGGGGTCATTTTCTGCAGGAGCGCACAGGAGCGGAGCTCCGACAGTAAAGCGCCTAGGGGGCGGGCACATGCAACATGCCCCACCCCTGCTCCCAGCAGACCTCAGTCAGAGCAAGAAGCAGCCAGGTAAGTTGCAGAGCTTTCCCCGCCCCCCTGGTCCAAAACAGTCCAGTGGCACCTTTAAGACCAAGTTTTATTCAGGTACAAGCTCTCCCTCCTCTGTGAGGGACAGATCTGCATGTTTCTCCCCCTCCCAATAGGTAGCAATCCAAAACAGTCCAGTGGAGCCTGAGCGGTGGGTGTTGCCTTCTGACACACTTCTGGTGATGTCAGGGGGTGTGGCATATGCAAATAAGTTATGCTAATGAGTTATGCTAATGAGCTCCTGCACCTCTTTTTCTACTAAATTCCCCCTGGAAAAGCTTATCACCTGGCGAGGTATTGGCTGCATGGAAATCTGAATCTGCTTTTGTTTCCACACATGCTTGTTTAACATGCCTGTCCTCATACCAAGGACCTCTACCTAGTCACCCGCTTTGTGATCACAGGCTCTATTCCCTCGGTTGTACTCATTTGCAAGGTACTGCATGTACTGCCCTGCACTGTTTTAAAATCAAGAAGGTGTGTATTCTTTACATTTGATAATTTTATGGGAGGATAGACATAATGGTTCCATGATTATTAATCAACTAATATATACCTCGTCAGTTGCAGTGTACGTAATTGCAGCATGGGATCTGCATGGTGCCTTTGTGTATACATAGACACATGAAGCTGCTTTATATGGAATCAGACCCTTGGTCCATCAACGTCAGTATTGTCTCCTCAGCCCAGCAGCGGCTCTCCCGGGGTTTCTGGCAGAGGTCTTTCGCATCAGCTACTGCCCGGTGCTTTTAACTGGAGATGCTGGGGATTGAATCTGGGAACTTCTGCATGCTTAAGCAGATGTTCTACCACTAAGCCACGGTCCCTCACCTGGACTAGACTACAGTGTCTATAGACAATAGTGTACTAGAGACAATATGCATTGCTGTCCCCTTTCAAGACCAAAGATTTAATTCCTATAGATACTGGGTTGGATCCAGACTTAATTGCTCAATGGCAGAAAGGAACTTTCCTGCCTTCCCCTCTCCCACAGTAGCCCACTGATCTCCATGAAATGCTGGTCTTCCAGGATAGGGGACCGTGAGGAATGTCATGAGGCCAGTCTGCAACAGCAAGGGAGAATCAGCAGAGACTCGGACAACGACATAAGAAACACGCGTTTACTCAGTACTTCACACTACAAAGACAAAGACAAATGGCCAAGTGGCCAACTATATACATATCCAAGGGAACACCCATGGATCCCATTGGGTTTGAATCTCCCGCCAAGGTTTCTATTCGTTCCCCTAGTGGACCTTAGGAGCCTAGCCTCTATTGTTCTTTAGGAATCAAGCTCTGCTCACCTGGCCACTGCCTAGTGGCGGTTCCCGTGGACCGGGGGGCGGGAGGGCTCTGCAACTTACCTGGCTGCTTCTTGCTCTGACTGAGGGCTGCTGGGAGCAGGGGGTGGGGCTTGTAGCATGTGCCCGCCCCCTGGGCTCTTTACTGCCCGAGCTCCGCTCCTGTGCGCCCCTGCAGGAAATGACCCCTGAATAAAACCAACTGAAAGCGGGGGGAGGGGGGAGGAGTGATGGACTTCCTCCAGTATAAACTATGAGCTGCGGTAGGCTGGCTGGAGAAGGAAGAGGAGGAGGGGAGACATGCCTGCCTTCCCTGCTCGATCTTCTCCAGGTGCCTTGCAGGGGGAAAGGAGGCTTAGGGGGAAAGGAGGGCATGTCTGCCCAGCTTCCCTTCCTGTCTCCAGCCAGCCTGGGCTGGCTGGAGACAGGAAGGGGAGCCCAGCAGACATGCCTGGCTTCCCTGTGCGATCTGCTCTGAGTGCCCTGTGGCAAGAAGATCACAGGGAAGCCAGGCTTTTAAATCCCCTCCCCAGTCTCTCCGCAAAAGCGGAGTGGCTCAGGAGGAAAAGAGGGCATATCTGCCTGGCTTCCCTTCCTGTCTCCAGCCAGCCTGGGCTGGCTGGAGACAGGAAGGGGAGCCCAGCAGACATGCCTGGCTTCCCTGTGCGATCTGCTCTGAGTGCCCTGTGGCAAGAAGATCACAGGGAAGCCAGGCTTTTAAATCCCCTCCCCAGTCTCTCCGCAAAAGCGGAGTGGCTCAGGAGGAAAGGAGGGCATATCTGCCTGGCTTCCTGCGCAGGGAAGCCAGGCATTTAATTCTCCCCCCTTGGGAGGGGGCGGGGCCCTGGCTCGTTACTGCTGGAGCACGGCTCTGGTGTGCTCCGGCAGGAAAAAAAACCCTGCCCACACCTTCTGGGATTCTATGAATTAGGAAATTGTTTCCATGGATTATATTATCTACATGGACTCTTTAATTGTTCCATTATAATATTTATTTGTTATTTCTGCTTCTCGGCTATACTACAAGCATAATACTATGCTCACTTACTTGTGAGCAAGCCTAGTGAAGTTAATAGTGCTTGTTGTTGTTGTTGTTGTTGTTGTTGTTGTTGTTCAGTCGCACAGTCGAGTCCAACTCTTCGCGACCCCATGGACCAGCTCCCATAAACCTGAATAAGGTTAGGTTGCATGTCTGCTTTCTACCTCTTGTGGTATTTTTTACAGAACCACTGATTCCAAAATCAAAGTTGTCCAGGTTAGCAGTCTTATTAATTTATGATGATTTAAAAAAATCATAAGTGAATTTTCTTAGCAATATCTTGCTGTGTTTGCCTGGGCACATAAAAAAGAAATATTTCAGTCATTCTAATGTGAATAGAGAAACTGAACTGCTACTATTATCCAAATCATTAGAAGCTGGTCCTGCATCTATTGACATATTATTTTGGGTGGGGGGGGAGTAGACATATAATTGTTCTTTTTCTTCACATCATTATTTTTCTTATACTCCTCCTTAACAGTTTTAAGAATACAAAAATTCTACTCCTGTGGTGGCTGCACAGGGCTCCAACTCAACCCTGGCTTCAGCTGCAGTGATGGCTCAGTAGCTGAGTATTCTGGAAGTGCTGGACATGGTGTGGCTGGCCTGGACTTGCATGGTAGGGATGCTGGGTCTGCCACAGCTCATTCCAGCAGGATCAAAGGGGCTAAATCTGGTCTCTGCCAGCCCTTGATCCCACATTGGTGGCTCTGGGTCAGATATAATTGGTGGAGTTGAAGGGGCAGTCATGCCCCTGTGTTTCCTTTATGAAATTTACCTCTTCTCTTTACTCTTTTTGTTCTCCTTTTTATCAAATAAAGATTGATTCAGTTAAATTAAAATCCCATTTTTTTCTCTATTTCTGTCTCTTTCTCTTGACCTTCTGGATATTGGCCCAAGTACATTCCAAAATCCCATTAATTTCATAGAAAAAGAGGTGAAGGAGCTCATTAGCATAACTCATTGGCATAACTTATTTGCATATGCCACACCCCCTGGCATCACCAGAAGTGTGTCAGAAGGCAACACCCACTGCTCAGGCTCCACTGGACTGTTTTGGATTGTTAGCTATTGGGTGGGGGGGAGAACATGCAGATCTGTCCTCACAGAGGAGGGAGAGCTTGTTCCTGAATAAAACTTGGTCTCTAAGGTGCCACTGGACTGTTTGGACCGGGGGGTTGGGGGGGGCTCTGCAGCTTACCTGGCTACTTCTTGCTCTGACTGAGGGCTGCTGGGAGCGAGGGGTGGGGCTTGTTGCATGTGCCCGCCCCCTGGGCTCTTTACTGCCGGAGCTCCGCTCCTGTGCGCTCCTGCAGGAAATGACCCCTGCTTCTGTCTATATACAGACTTACAGTACTGTCCGAAGTATAGTTATACCATTTTAAACTGCATTGTTAGGATCCAAAACCCTAGGTCAAAAAGGTGTACACAGACAAATGCCTACACATGCAGTCTCAGATCTAAGTGATAACAATATCTTGTCATGCTGTCTACAATGACATTTTGAGAATTATCTCATTAGAATCTTTCCCACACACAAAGTGATAAACGATTTATTTATAATTTTCAATATCCCAGTATTGAACAGAATTATATACAGTGGCAAAAAGAAACTACTGATCTTCCAAGGTTCTGCAATGAACATGATCACCTTGCATGCACACCATCCTTATGTGTCTTTATGTATGAGTGCACTTATATTTGCATGTGCAATTTCAGCATTATGAACAGAAAACCTGCCTTGTATGCTGGCAAGTCAGGTGTGTCCACACTAATACCAGGAGACATTCAGCATTTCCTTTGGTGTTCACTTGAATGACTTCACTTTAAATGCTCCAAGTAATTCATTTTCTCCATCTTTCTATTTTAAATTCTCAACTTCATCCTTTTTGGTCATTTTTAGACTGCAGATTACCAAGCTGTTCCCATGAGATGTTTATCACATTTCTGTAAGTAGGGAAAGGAGCCATCCCAAATCTTAAATGCTTTGGGTGGTCACAGCTCTTGACACCTTCATTTTGTTCTTCCCTCTGGGGAGGAGGGGGTGTCACAGTCTTTTGCATTCACATCCAGGAGACGTAAGATCAGGAAATGAAAAAGCACTCATACCAAGAGAGTTAAGAAGAGTAAGAGGATTTCCATTTATAGCCTTGAGCGATGACGGTTTCTTTTTCATTATTATTTTCCCTGAAAATGACTCAAAAATGCAATACAATTTCCAAGGTGATAAACAGTGATATATAGAAAGATCTCTAGTGGGGAATTAAGCAACAAGAGGAGTCCCTAAACTGATGAGGAATGGCTGCTGAAATTTATTACAGACAAAGAAATTATAATCGAGTATCAGCAATGGAATTGCATACATAAAGTCAAATATAATGGAATAAAGTTATTGATACAAAATGCACTAAAAGGGGGACACCAGGACGAAATGACACATTACGCGCAAGCTCCATAATTAGATCTCTCAGCATTATTTTTAACATTTAAGATCAGCTGCAAGAAAGGAGGATGCTGTTTTGGATTGGGGCCATAGCACTGCATGAGGGGATTTAACCCATTCTCCCACATTGTTTCCCCAGTAGAAATCACCCCACAACTGCTACAGATGCTGGAAAGGAAGGAAGGAAGGAAGGGAGAGAGAGAGAGAGCACCATGATATGAAGGAAAAGAGACAATTCTGTAAGGTGTTTGTTTGTTTTCCTCCTTGTGTGATCTCCTGCTTCAGGCAGTTTTGTAATGGGGAAACAAACAGTGCAGAAGGAAAGGGTTAACATTTACTTCCTGGCACCATGTCCCTAGTCTTCAGTAGGATTCTCTGCAGATTCATTAATTAAGATCCAGTCTGAATTCTGCCTGCTTGTAAGTAAACATTGAAGTTCTAATCATAATGTATGTATGAGGAGCCAGAAACCTTCTGATCTATCAGGAATCTTGGGCCCAGGTCACATGGGAGGATTTTCCCCGCGAAATGGATGGGTTGAGGGTGCATCAAACGGGCGCGATCATACTGAAGCAGGACCTGGGAAGTGTAGCGCACCCGTCACCAACCCGTACCATCGGCCCAAAGAAGCGGATTGAAAAAGTACCAGCAAAAAGGTAGTAGCAACTGGAAAATGCGGGTCGCAGGCTAGCTTCGGATTGCGGAATCAGAGTTAATCCAGCACATCCGGCACGTGCATGTGTCCCATAGCATGTCTGATTGCACCATGCCGGTTCTTCCTGGCCTTTGATGTGCTTCAACATCACCATGTGATCACCGGCTATCACCGTATGCGTGGCACCTCGGGGAACCGTATGATTGCGTTACCATGCATCTTTTTGATCTAGCACTAAAGTGCCTCCCTTCTACTGCAGATTTTCTTGGTTGGGTGACCGGGGCCTTGGTTTTGCATGATCTGCCAGACTCGGAAGGATGGAGACCTACCCAGATTTCTTTCCCCAATGAGCCCATCACCTGCTTTATAGATGAGGGAGAGGGAAAGGATAAAGTACAGAGAGACTGAGGCTTATCTCTCCCCTGCCCCAAATAACAGCCAACACAGGTGTCCTGCAGAGAACAGAGGCAAACATTACATTGTGTATGTAATAGATTGTTTCAGTCATTATGGTTTATCAACTCATGCTGTGTGTGTTGTTTTGTGGATTCTTAACATACCTGCTTCTTGCAGTTTCTGGCATGGTTCTTCCAGATTACTCTCCCTTGTAAGGTGAGAAACAAACATGCACTTTCATCCGCTATCGCTTAGTACTCCCATCCTGCTTCTGAGACCACTGTACAACTGTGTGCAGATATAACATTTTTATATATGCACATAAAACCCAATACACACAGTTCTAAATCATACAGACAATTGCTAGCTTTTATCTGGGATACTGATCGTGCTGTTGGGGCCTATGCAGACTGGACATGATACGTGTATGCCACAGGCACACTAGGTGGGCAGAGAGAAAAGTTTATCCTAACTTGTCTTTCTGGAGAATTTTTTTATTGGTGAGAATACCAGGCAGAGAGCAAATGTTGCCCTGCAAGGCACTTAATGTGCTCTTATGGACTGTATAAGTTCTAAGTGATAAAATGCACTGTGCAAGCTTATGCTTAAGGGACTGTACTGCATAGTGACCCAATGTGATGCCAGTTGAGAATGCACACCTAAGAGAAAAAATTCTTCCTCTGCATTGCTGTTCCAGTTGGTTCTTCAAGGTTACCTGCCCTCTTACCTGTTGTGAGATGGACCAGTTCCCTAGCTTCATGGACAAGTCGAACACCATGCTATGACACAAGGTCAAAGAAGCTCCAAACGCCATGAGGAGCTCCCTCTGTCACACGCAGGCAACCCCCCCCCACATCTACCTGCAAGACTGCACGTAACTGAGAGGTTCTACACACGGTTGCTTGGGAACTAATCTCTCACCCATCAACAGGCTCGGCTAAGCCCAGCAAGAAACAATAGCCCTAGCCTGGTGACTCATACCTCCTCATCCAGGTGCCACTCTCAGTCTAAGTTACTAGCTCTCAATATTGACCACTCCCTTATTCCCCTCCCCTTGTTCCCTGTATCCAATAGTGTGTCTTTTTGGGATGGACTAGTAGGAGGTGGGCCAAAACATGTGACCAGCCTGGCACAACCCCCCAAGCCCCCCTGAAAGGGGCACTCAGCCATATGCTATCTCTCTTACACTCTTGCTCTTACCCCCTCTCTACACCCCCTCCATGACCTCTATATCCACTGACTCTTATCTATGGCTACCTTGAAATTTACCCTACCCCAAGGCTCTGGGACTGCAGCCAGAGTCCTTCCACATGTGTCTGCCAGTCCAGTCACATGATTTCCCTTTCCTTAGCTGAAATCCCCATTTCCTTATAGTTCCCTTATTTTTCCATTTGGAAGCTTCATCTCTTCGGACAGGTAAAGTATTGCCCACCAACAATATCCTGCTAATGCGAATGTGATACCCATCTCTCTTTATTTTTCCTAGAAGCTGTGTAATTTTGTGTGCGTATGTGTATTGTTTGAATGTGGAAAGGAATACAGTAAAGACATAATTTTAAAACTTACTTCAGCATGTGTGTCTATTACTGATATCTCCCGGGAAAAGTGGGATGGGACCTCTGTATACACTGATGATTGCTCCCTATTGCCTATTGCAATTCTATAAATCATAAATCCCCAATAAATCAATAGCTCAGACCACACTGACGGTTCTAGCACTTTATAACAGAAGGTCTTAATCTTAATTTTAATAAGTGTATTTGGATATTTTATTGACTGTATTGTTTTAGAATTATATTGTATAAATTGTTATGTTGGTTTTAAACTATTGTAAGCCACCCTGAGCCCCCTTGGCAGGAGGGCGGGGTAAAAGTCAAATAAATAAATAAACAAATAAATTAAAAAATTGATAAGAACACAAAGCAATTAGGCTAACAAAAAACAGTAAAAAGAGTTATAGAAAAGCAATGGAAGCTGAAAGAGAGGACAGGGAGAAGAAGAATTAAGGTACATATGTGATTTCCAAATTTAACTATAAGCAGGATGACTAGATTATGGCATTAGCTAATGGATAAGTTATAAAGCAACTGTCTTCAAAATGCATTTGAAAATTTTAATACCATAGACAGTCACTCTTAAATGTTGGAGAGTAATCTGGTATTATGACACTAGCAAGGCCTGGGCTAGCCCGATCTTATGAACATAAGAGAAGCCAATATTGGATCAGGCCAATTGCCCATCCAGTCCAACACTCTGTCACACAGTGGCCAAAAATACCAGGTGCCATCAGGAAGTCCAGCAGTGGGACCAGGAGACTAGAAGCCCTCCCACTGTTGCCCCCGCCCCAAGCACCAGGAATACAGTGCATCACTTTGCCCCAGATCTTGGAAGCGAAGCAGGGCTGGTGCTGATGAGTATTTGAATGGGAAATTACCAAGGAAGTCCAGGTCACTACAGAGAAGCAGGCAATAGCCAACCACCTCTGGATGTCTTTTGCCTTGAAAATCTTATGGGGTCGCCATAAGTCAGCTGCTACTGGGTGGGACTTTCCACCACCACCACCATCAATGAGTGTCAGAGGGTAGCTGTGTTGCTCTTCACACAGTAGAACAGCTAGATACAAGTCCAGTAGCACTTTAGAGACCAACAAGATTTTCATGGTACAAGCTTTCAAGAGTCAAAGCTTCATTTGTCAATGAGTTGTAATTTTTGAGTATGTGAATAGGGCATTGCTGCATCCCTGGTCTGAACAGCAGGGGGGTGATATTACTGAATATGTAACATATGTACATTGAAAGTGGACAATGAGTGTGATATGGTCATTATGCACATCCACTACTACATGGAAAACCATGGCATCAAATTTCCATATTTTAGGTGACCAAAGAACACTGTTCTTAGTTTGGTCATTTCAATTACTGAGAAATGGCTTGTCACCAAACAAATGAATAGTAGTCAAGGATTTGACAAAAGAAACTTAATGCTTCTTGATGGCCCTAATCTTTGGAATGTGACACCCAGCAGAGATTTTGTGTAGTGACAAAGAGGCATTTAGAAGCTCTTAGAATTAGGAGAAAGCCAAAGTGTTTCAGTAGAACTCAGTTAGGATGTTGCCTTGAGAAGCTAAAACACTGTCTTGCAAGAAACCCGATTCAGAATTACTGGACAAAATCAGTGGGCTTAAAATTCTGTTTAGGATTGCACTACAGGACTATCCACAAATGATGCTATTTACCTGACAGATATAACTGAACTATGGAAAGACCTGTAGGGGCATGTTGTATGACTAATCACTCCCTGACCCTATTCTTTTGTCTGCAGTGACTTACTGCCAACAGATAGTATATTAAAACTGCTAATGCTAATCCAGTCAATATATATGGCAATATAAGTGCACAGTAATGAACTGTTTGAAGAAGCATTGTCCCTAGACAAGATATAGCCACTACTGACAGGCTTGGCTAATGGCGGTAGTGTTTCTCTCCGTGCACTGGACTAGCAACTACATGTCATACTCTTCTGTGCATAAACAACATCATTTGTAAACTGGATGCTTTACATAAGCCAGATTCGTGTACTTTTTGTGGAGAAAATATTGCATTTACTGTTCATCATATCATAAAGCACCCAAATTGAACACCATGACATGTATTTGTGGTGGAGAAGAATACATAAACTTGCCTTGGATTTAATCATCAGCAGTGTAGAGGAGAATCTTGCCTCCTGTGTGTGGAAAGAAGCTGAACCAGGGCCTCCATTTTTATACAGGAGTGAGAGTGGGGGTATGTCTTTCTGTTGTTTGTTG
Source organism: Gekko japonicus (assembly GCF_001447785.1). NCBI lineage: Eukaryota > Metazoa > Chordata > Lepidosauria > Squamata > Gekkonidae > Gekko > Gekko japonicus. Next base: position 15,774 of record NW_015173863.1, on the reverse strand, counting down.
TATACCAGGTGAGAGCTGGTTGTCTGCATCTGTGTATACTATATGAGAGCTGGTTGTTTCTGTGCTTATGTCCTATCCAGATCCTGGTGAGAACTGGTATCTGGGCTGTTGTCTGTAAGTTAGTTGTCTGCCTTTCTCACCTGCTGGCTGGGGATGTGTCTGTGATTCTATCCCCTGACTCTATGCTCTGTCCAGGATCCTGCTGGGTTTGAGAGTATGCATCTAGTGGTGGGAGTGCCAGGTGGGATTGGGATTTTGTTGGTATATTGTCCACCCTGCTGCTCAGCTGTCTCCCTGCCTGAGCTGGTGGAGGTGACCTTGGATGTGGTGTGGAGGACTCCTAGGCAGGTTGACTTGGGAGACTTCAACATCCATGTGTCAGATGTTACTGGGAGAGTTTCTTGCTGATACGGTCAGTGCTCCTGTCGATACTCTGGTTAGCTTCTGGAATGGAGAAATGACCTGGGCAATTGACATGATCACTCCTAAGCCCTCTCTCTCAGGTCAAAGAGCCTGGGTTTGATTTACTGAGGGGCTGCAGACAATGAAAACCCATGGGAGATGGCTGGAGTGATGATGGAGAAAGATCAGGATGAATCTGACAAGGCACGGCTAGTATTCATTTGAAAGCCTACTCCATGGTGGTGATGGTGGCAAAGAAGCAATATTCTACCACCATTGCATCCTTACAGTGTAGACCTGCAGAACTCTTCCACGTCATCAGGGGCCTATTGGGTTTTGGTCAGCAGGAGGAGGCAGACTGCTTTGCACTCTGCTATGATCATTTTGCTAAGCGATTCATGAATAAAGTCTCTCACATTGATTCCAACTTGGATTCTACATTAGCAGTGACAAGATTGGATTATCATAGGGTGGCAATTTGTCCAGTTTTGTAGGAGAAATGTTGACAGGATTCTTGGAAGTTTGAGACCTAACACCTGTTTGTATGATCCTTGTCCCTCCTGGCTGCTTTAATCTGTTTGGTGGGGTGGGGCATGCATACTGGGTCCAGGATATAATGAACACCTCCATGAGAGATGGGATGGTCATTTTCTACCTTGAAGCAGGCAATGGTGTGTCTGGTCCTAAGGAAACTTATTTGAGACCCTGGAGTGCTGAATAACTACCATCCAGTCTCAAATGTACAGTTCTTGAGCAAGATGATTGAACGAGTAGTGACTGGCCAACTTAAGAGATTTCTGAATGAAACAGATTGTTTAGTTCCATTCCAAATTTGTTTCAGGCCTGGTTATGGGAATGTAATAGCCTTCGTCACCCTGGTGGATGACAAGTACCAGGAGATAGAAAGGGGGAGTGCAACCCTGTTAATTCTCCTGGACCTCTTGGTGGCTTTCAATACCATCATTCATGGTATCTTTATAGATCACATTTTGAGTCTGGTACTGGGAGGCACTGTTCTGTGCTGCTTCTGGTCCTGTTTTGAGGGTAAGTTTCAGAGTGTGATGATGGAGGACTGCTACTCTTCCTCCAGGCAGCTTTGACCTGTGGGATTCCCAACATTCCATTTTGTCCCCAGTGCTTTTCAAGATCTATGGAAAACCACTGGAAGAGGTCATCCAAAGATTTAGTTGAGCTGCCACCAATATGCAGATGACACTCAGCTCTATTTCACACTATGAACAGATCCCAGGGAGGCTGTGGAAACTGTGAACAAGTTCCTGGAGGCGGTTTTGGAATGGATGTCTGGTATGTCCCCAGGAGAGTGTTATGCTCCTTGGATAGCAATCTTCTGGTGGTCCCCAACCCCAAAGATATCCAGCTGTCCTTGACCAGGGCCAGGGCCTTTTTGGCCACAACCTGTTGGAACTCTCTGCTGAACACCATCAGGGCCCTGTTGGATCTTATGCAATTAGCAGGGCCTGTAAGGCAGAGATGATCTGCCAGGCTTTTTGGTTGAGGACAGCAATGGTTCCCACTCTGGCTGGCACCCTCTCCTTGCTCTCCAGACTTATTTTGTTCCTCCTCTTCCCCTGCATATGAGGTAGCCAGGCAGTCCAGAAAGGGAAGTAATGTGTAGCTTGCCATCTGGATTCTTTTACATCTGTTGTACCAGTGTTGTCTATGTATTTAATTTTTATGGTTTTTATATTTTTATCTATTGTACATCGCCCAGAGCCCTGTGGTAGCAGGGACTGAGCAATTCAGAAATGTAATTGATGACAATGACGATGATGGTGGTGGCAGCGGCTAACAAGCTGAAATTTAATCCCAACAACCCAGAAGTGCTTGGGAGTGCTCCTGGCCCTGGGCCTCCTGTTGGACAGGTTGCAGCAGTGGCCAGGGGCGCCTTTCACCAGCTTCGACTGGTAAGTCAACCCCATCCCTTCCTGGAAGAAAAGGCCTTGCCACTGTGATGCAGGCCCTGCTGATTACTTCAATGTGCTGTATGTGGGGTTGCCCTTGAAGTCTATTCAGAAGGTATAGTTGGTACAGAATGCTGTGGTCAGAGTATTGACTGGAGTGGTTCATATGTCTTGTTCCACCGACACTGGGTTCCAATTTGTTTCCAGGCTAAATTTAAGGTGCTGGTACTGACCATTAAAGCCCTATGCAGCCTGGGGCCAATGTATCTGAAGAACCACCTTCTCCCATGTGAACCCACCCACTCATTCCGATCATCCTCAGAGGCCCTGCTTCTGTTGCCCCCACCATCTGAGACTGGATGGGTAGTGTCCTGAGAAGGGCCTTCTCCCTCTGGCATCCCCCCAAGAAAGGTTATTGGCTTTCCTAGTGTTGCTTATTTATGCATTTTAATTGAATTTTATATTTTAACTGTATTTAATTGTTTTAGTGTTAGCTGCCTTTTGGACCTTGATTAGGTGGATAGGTGGCATAAAAATCTTATAAATAAGTCTTTAAAAATGTAAAAAACATAAGAACATAAGAGAAGCCATGTTGGATCATTCCAATGGCCATTTTAGTGCACAGCACTTCCAGTTTGCAACAATCATTGTATCATCTCATTGACTTTAAGTGGGCCTCCTGGTTCTCTGTAAACAAGAGTCCTGCTTTACTGAGTTCATTATGGTAGCTATATGCTTTTAAAGTAGGTGGGGATAGGGCAGAAGATGGTGAAGGATGAGGAAGACACCCAGAGTTTGCCCTCCTGGCAATGTGCAGCCCACCTGCCAGACTGGGGTGGAGGAAAATAATGCCATTTGTTTGTTTACCATGCTTAAATACTTGGTTAGTGTATGCTGATATGATACACCTCTTATTTCGCTGCCACTGGTTCAAATAATTTCATTTATTACTTTTATTTATATTCCACGTATCTTCCATTGTGGAATTTAACATAGTGTTTGTACGTTTCCAGCAGCCAGATCAAGACCTTCTTCAACACTATTGTATCATGTCTCTATCAGTCATAGCCTAGACTTAATATGTGCTCCCTGCACAGTTTATGTCAAGCTTCTCAAGCTCTTTTAAGTTTATCTTTTTTATAAAAGAAAATTGTGTGTTTGGGCTGTTATTAACCTGACTATTTTTGTTTTGTTAGCCACTTGGCTATTATTCACCAAAAGACAGAATATACTAATCTCTCCTTATATATAATTGTATTTTGGTGTGAACATTCCACACATTCCCAATCAGTTGGCTCCGTGATGTGTCACTCAGAAGGTGTCCCTATCCACTGGCTGCGTTGTCTGAGTCTCGCCGCCAATATTCTAAACAGTTTGCTGTTCCTCTTCCCCCAGTAGCCAGTCAGGAAACAGAGGCTATTTGCATATGTGGCCTGATTGGCCTTTGCCTCTAACATTCTAAACAGTTTGCTGTTGCTGTTGGGAGTCATTCAATGTGTCCTGAGGTAAAATACATATCCAATTTTCCCTTAAACGGTCACTGGAGTTGCCAAAATACATATCCCAATCTTCCCTTAAATGGTCACTGGAGTTGCCAATCTCCCTGTGGGGCCTGGTGATCTCCCAGAAATCACCATGTTCCCCAGCCACAGCACATCTTTTCCCCTACAGAAAATTTCCCAGCTATTACAATGGCAGCTTTGGGCAGTGGACTCTATAACATTATACCCTGATGAATCCCTCTTCACCCCAAACCCTGCCCTCCCCAGGCTCTACCCCTCAGATATACAGGTCTGGCCCTCCTCTTAGTATTGCCAGCCTCTAGGCAGCAGCTGGAGTTCTCCAAGATCAGTTCACCTGGAGAAAATGGAAGCTTCGGGCAATGGACTCTATGGAATTATACCCTGCTGAGGTCCCTCCGTACCCCAAACCCTGCCCTCCCCAGACTCTACCCCTCAAATCTACAGGTCTGTCCCTCCCCTTAGTATTGCCAGCCTCCAGGCAGCACTTGGAGATCTCCAAGGTCAGCTGTCCTGGAGAGAATGGCTACTTCGGGCAATGGACTCTATGGAATTATACCCTGCTGAGGTCCCTCTTCACCCCAAACCCTGCCCTCCCCAGGCTCTACCCCTCAAATTTACCGGTCTGGCCCTCTCCTTAGTATTGCCAGCCTCCAGGCAGCACCTGGAGATCTCTAAGATCAGTTCTCCTGGAGAAAATGGCTGCTTTGGGCAATGGACTCTATGGCATTATACCCTGCTGAGGTCCCTCTACACCCCAAACCCTGCCCACCCCAGGCTCTACCCCTCAAATCTACAGGTATTTCCCAACCCAGAGTTGGCAACCCTGTAACTGGCTATGGAACCACTTTCCAGACCCTTGGAACCCAGAAGACATGGCATAGGAGGAGGTGCTTTTCTACCTTAGCTTCCACTGCATAACCCCAAATCAACATAAGCCAGGGGTGGAGGGAACCATACCTGTTACCATGAGGCTGTCCTCCCATACTACCCACTTAGGGCAGCAAAAT
>NW_015173863.1:0-10880 GCF_001447785.1 Gekko japonicus | reverse complement strand
CTCTATTTTCTCTTTCCATCTGTCGCCTCACCAGCCACAGCCGGGACACTCACCTGGAGCTTCCTTCTAGAGCTTGTTGTATTTCTTCCACAACAGGCCTTACTCCTAGTTTATTCATAAATAAATATTTGCTGTGCCCAGTGCATTGGCTCCTTGTATGCATTCTTAATAGTGCTTGTGATATCTGTTGAGTGTGGCAGGTCTGTTTCCTTCTTCCTTATTTATGCAGAAATGTTCTCTATCTGAGTACACAAAGTACGAGGACTTTGTTCACCTTTGTCTTTGCTGCTGTAGTAAAGCATCAGCTATAAAACTAAATTTAATTCAAATCAAATTGCCCTCAATTAGAGCAAATGGAGAGGTAAACAATGCCACCATAGAATGAAATTTCCATTACACTAGGGGGGAAAAATTGTTGATGACCTTCTTTCTGCCATCGCCTGGTATAATTACCAAAGTGGCATAAGGAGGTAGATGTTTTTCCCCACTCGGTGCTTGATACAGCAAAACAGGCTGTGGTAATATAATGAAATTGGCATAGGTGTTTCCTTAGTTTAAAAAATTGAGGAATTCAATTTCATCCTATCTTTCCCACACAAGGACATTAACTCGTCCTTTGAAACAAGAAAAACAAACATAGACGGAAATACAAACTGAGTTTAAATTGTGCCAGGGCTTAGATACTGAACTGTCTGCATGAACATGGCTCACCTTTTGAATATGTGGTACAAAGAAAAGTTCTGAGCGTGTCCAGAGTGAACGTCCCTCACCACAGAGCAGCCATACATCTGGGACCAAGGTTTCCAAATTTCAAGAAAGAACTGAGTCTAGAATTACCATAAGAATATAGGTCCAGGCGTTGTCTCCAACCAGGGGGTATCTGAATACTTGTAAGAAAATCACCCACAAGATTGGACAGAAATAGCCACACAACTAGTTTTTGGTCCTAGCTTTCAATAACCTGAGTTACTCTAAATACAGAAACTCCATTCTTTAATATTATGGCTAATAGCCATTGACAGACATGCATTTCCTAATTCCGTGTTAATGTGGTGAGTGGGATGGCAGCCTAATCATGGAAGAGTCCTTGTATAACAGACAAAATTAGACTGGGTTATTATAGAAGTACCATTATCTATCTATCTATCTTTTTTTTTAATCTCAATGAATACATCTTGCATACAGCTGCACTATTACTGTATCCCAAGTCAGCCTGGGGAGGTCTTGACTTGAAACAATGATGATAGGAAGTGTTTGGTCAATAGAATGATTGGTAGCTGTGTTTGTCTGTAGCAGTAGAAAAGAGTTAATAGCACCTTAAAGACTAACAAAATTTGTGGCAGGGTAGGAGCTTTCACGAGTCACTGCTCACTTCTACAGAACTGCTTGGTCATTCTGCGAGTCACCATCATGGAAGCTTAGTTCTCGCTGAGGGGGAAGAGGTACATGGATTGTGAGCAAGAAAGAAGAAGGGGTTAGAGCTAAGAGCAAAAAAACCTTCCTTTAAGATTTAGTATTTCTTTCATTATTAGTTACAATAATTACAAAAATTGAGTAATAAATTATCCTAATTAAAATGAAACAAATTCCCCATCTGAACACCCTATAATGAAAAAAAACCAACCATGATTTTCTTTCATATTATTTTTGTTTGTCTGCCTCTATCTGTTACTCTTTCGCTGGTTTCACTTTTGCAAGGCAGCCAGCCTTTTCCTACTATGGGCATACAGAGTGCATAGTGTTCCTTAGGTGGAGGGGAGAGAGAGGCGAGAAGTTTTCTTAATGGAGTTCAGATTGCAGCCACTAGGATTACCTACACGTATGAGGCATTCTAATCTTGAAGGCTAGGGGGTGGGATTTTGCCTTCCTCTCCCTTGAATTCTTGTCAAAATAGTGTTCTGCCAAAGTACCCCTTGTCCTCTGTGTATGGGTGCTTGTCTGCCACTCTCCAAACCTGACCTCCAGTAACAGCAAATCTACCTCAAGGTCCTCCTGTTTCTGCCTGTCTGTCCAGATGCTCTGACCTCCTTGTGCCTCTGAAAACCTATTCCTCATGCTCCTGTTCTTCAAGCGAACTGGCTTCAGTGTCAAATGTCCTCATGCTGTTGTTTGTAATCTTTCCTATTAGTTCTCTTCTCCCAAAGACTTTAATGTTCAATCTGGGTGCATTTCATTGCTTCAGAAAGGGAGACACCTTTATTCTATCCGTTTGAAATTTGGCAGTATGGATGTTGTAGAGAAATGCTGGAGTCACCCTGAATTTTGTCCAGTTTGGAAGGCAGAGAAGGGACAGAGGAGTCTTTCATTAAATCCAATGAGAAAGAACACAATAGAATTACAAAAATGAAACAACAATAACAAAAGAAACATCATAAAACCAAACCATATGCCACAACTCCATGCATAAGTCCAGTCCCTTTGCCCTATCCCTTCAACTTGCCACATTTCATTTACATCCTCTTTCTTTCATCATTGATTGCAATGATCAGTCCCAAACATGCTTAGCTTCAGCAAAGTGGCCACATCCTGTTCCTCAGGGCCATGACAGGGGAACCATACTCTTGGAGAATGTCTTGGGTCTTCACTGCACCATGCGGCTAACTCAATTGTTAGTTTGCTGTATGTACATTCATATAACACCACTAATGAATATGAGCATGTATTACACAATGATTTGCATTATCATTACTTGTTAGGCAAGAATTCCTTCAGAACATTTACACACAGTTGGAAGACACATGGTTGCCCAAGAAGCATTAACTATAAAGGCATTCTTAATACTTCAATGGTAATGCCCGTGCTGACAGTTGAAACTTTTCTTTCTTAACCATTGCTAAAGAATGCTTCAATTCTTAAAGGGTCCCCCCTCCCTTTTTAGCATGTCTTAATTGTGAACTTGGAACTGTAAAAAAATGATGGTATTACAATATGACAGTGTCTTTTATGAGAAGAACTTGGAGTAAGTTTTCCCCTCCTCATATGTCCCCTTCTCAGAATCAGTTGCCACTGACATTGTTTCCCTTCAAAAACAATATAAATCCCCTCACTGCTTCAAATGCCAGCAGTATGGTAAGAAAACATCCAGAATATTGCTTTCTCTTGTCACCTTGCCTTTGTGTTCAATGAAAGTAATTCAATCCATCAGTACAGGCAAGCACACAATGTTTATCGCTAATAGGCGCTGATGCTTTTATATGTCAAACATCACAGGAACGTTTATCTTTTACAATGTCAGGGACAACTCTTCCAATTCCAGCAGAAGGGGTAAGAAACAATTTGAAGCCTCATAACAAGGAAGGGAGAAGTTTGAAATGTCATTTGCCTTCCTGGTGAAATATACAACAGGGCAGTTAATCAATATCCTTCTAGTGCTAAATGCTTTCTCCAACAGGCCTCACCCAAAATGGTTTCAAACACAATAGCAATGCATTATTTCCATATGGATTAATCAGATCCCAGTGTAAACACTGTACTTAATTTAATATCAAGTCTAAGTGAAAGCAGGGTTAGACAGAACAGATAAGGAAAATGTCCTTCACAAAAAGCACACTGTGGGCTGAGTCACATGATACAAAGTCCTGGGGGCTGTCACAGGGAGTTGTATCATGTGCAAAGGGTTCCATTCCTCCCAGGTGTGTGGAGGCTGTATTCTGATTGTGTTTATCTTCCCACACACACACACACAAGCACCACTTTTGCAAACTGAACTGGCCCTGGGGAGATGTTGTTTGCTCCATTTAGAAAACTACGTGTAGCTGTCATTACATGTAAATTTCCCAGTGAAGCAAATTGCTAAATACTGAGTTCCGTGGATGGTCTGATCCCAAGCATAGTGATCAGCTCTGCCTTATTGGTGATTCAGCAAGAACAACATAAAGACAAAAGACAAACTGCCAAGGCAATGGCCCTGTTAAATAGCATGCAACTCCACCCACTTCCCAAACAATTACCAACAACGGGCCATTATCAGAACCATTACTTCCCCATTGGCCACCTCCAGAGTCCTGGTGGGCTTTTGTTCTAGAGCACTAAACTCAGCCAGTCTCTGGTAGAAACAGTCCTGGAATGTTCCAGTCCCAATACATAACACCCCTCCCCCTAAGTTCCAAAGCACCATAACACACATAGTCCTCAAGGTATGCTGGGCCACGCCTTTCCCAGTGAGAGCGTCTAGACTTGGTCAGTGGTGGTGAAGTCACAAGGGGCCATGTCTGGGGTTGCTGTCATGGCGCTGGGGGAAGGTGGTGAAGACACATCAGAGTCCAGGGGCTCTGGAACAGTCTGTATGAATGTGGGTGACTCCGGGTGGTCAGGATGGTCTCTGGCATGTGACACTTCACACTCCAAGCTGTGCTCCAGTGGCAGCGGTAGTGGTTCTGGGCAGCTGGCTTCCGTAGCAGCTGGTGCTGGCTCGACTACCTCCAGGAGAAGATGGTGGCGAAGCTGGTTGATGTGCCTGCACAGGACTTGTCTGTCTTCTGTGGAGACATCATATGACACTGGACCAGTGACCCTGATGACCCTCGCGGGAACCCACACAGGACTGCTGGAGTAGTTCCGAGTATAGATGGGGTCACCTGGGAACAACCCTCTGGGCACTTCTTGGGCCTCCGAAGATGGGTGGTTCTCTGGTGTTCGATCCGGATGCAGCCAGTCTAACCGAGTTGTGAGGCACCAGCCTCCACAGCCAGTCCAAAATGCGGGAGAGGATGCAGCCCTCGGTGGCATGGTGAGCGACGTCTGCAACATGGATAGGCCAGTCAGGGAGTTCCTCAACGAGGAGGATCTGGTGTGCGGGAGCCGGGTTGGGGTCAATGGAACACAGCGGCAGGTGGCTGAGGGTGTCAGCTTGTCCCATTGCCTTCCCTGGGTGGTACTGAAGGCCGTACTGGTAGCCGGCAAAGAAGATCAACCAGTGCAAGACCCACAGTGATAGCATTTGTGGTGTCTGGCAATCCAGAGTGAAGAGGCTCAGCAGTGGCTTCTGATCTGTTACGATGGTGAAGGGCCAGCCATACAGGAAGTCCTGGAGCTTCTTCACCCCCGCCACAATCACCAATCCCTCCTTATCTATCTGTGTGTAGTTGCGCTCGGCAGATGACAAAGTGCGGGAGTAATATGCCACTGAGACCTCCCAGCCATCGGGCAGCTTGTGCCCCTAGATGACACCAACTCCATAAGGGGAGGCGTCACGGGTGAGGATGACGGGCAACTATTCATCGAATTGGGCTAGGATCGAATTGGATACCAGCAGGTCCTTGACTGCCCAGAAAGCATTGGCTTGCCTTCGGCCCCAGACCCAGGGAGCTTTTTTATTCAGGAGTCAGTGGAGGGGTTCTGCAATGGCTGCCTTGTGTGGCAGGAAGGGGTGATAAAAGTTCAACAGGCCGAGGAACACCTGGAGCTCAGCCTTGGATTTGGGTGCGGGGGCATCACTGATGGCCTTGACTTTGTCTTGTGCTCGTTGTATGCCCTCCTCATCCACCATGAATCTGAGGAAGTCAAGGTGGCGGACACCCAAAAGACACTTTCCCACTTTACCTTCAATCCGGCAGACTGGAAACACTGAATGACAGCACACAGACAGTGAATGAAGTCCTCTTCCATGGGGGCAGTGATCAGAACATCATCGAAAATGGTGTGACTCTGGGGATCCCTTAAAGAACAAAGCCCATTAGATTTTGGAAGATCCCAGGAGCCACACTGACCCCAAACTGTAGCCGTTGAACCCGGAAGGTGCCCCAGTGTGTAACTGTGGTTTGGGCCTCAACAGTGGTATCGTCTACTGGTAACTGCTGGTAGGCCTGCACTAAGTCCAATTTCCCAAAGATTTTCGTGCCACCCAGTGTGGCCAGGAGCCCAAAGATTTTCGTGCCACCCAGTGTGGCAAGGAGATGGCTGATGACCAGCACCGGGTAGGCATGGCCCTGCAGTGCATGGCTGATGACTGGCACCGGGTAGGCATGGCCCTGCAGTGCCTAGTTAATAGTGCATTTGTAGTCTGTGCAAATGCAGATGTCCCCATTGGATTTAATAGGAGTGACTATCAGGGTCTCCCAGGGTGCGTGGGGGACCAGCTCCCGAACCCCTTGGGCCACCAAGCAATCTAACTCCTCCTCAGTCTTGGGTTTCAGTGCAAAAGTGATGTGCCGAGCCTTGAGCCTTATGGGCCACACCTCTGGGTTGAGCTGGGGGGTGTGTGTGTAATGGCCAAGCATTCCATCAAAGATGGATGGAAACTCAGTACACACCCGCCAGAAATCCCTTAGTTTATTGTGGTTCACCCCCATTGTGGTTCACCTCCACACCTTGAGTACTCTGTGCAGTTCTGGAGGCCTCACTTCAAAAAGGATATGGGCAAAATCGAGAGGTTGCAGAAGAGAGCGACGAGGATGGTGAGGGGTCTGAGCCCTACAAGGAAAGGCTAAGGGCCTTGGGAATGTTTAGTTTGGAGAAGAGGAGACTGACGGGGGGCATGATTGCTTTCTTTAAATATTTGAAAGGCTGTCATTTGGAGGAAGGCAAGGAGCTGTTCCAGTTGGCAGCAAAGGATAGGACTCGAAGCAACAGGTTTAAATCACATGCAGAAAGGGATCGGCTGGATATTAGGAAAAACATTTTCATGGTCAGAGTGGTTCAAAGGTGGAATCAGCTGCCTAGGGAGGTGGATAGCTCCCCTTCACTGGCAGCTTTCAAGAAGAGTCTGGATGAATATTTGTCAGAGATGCTTTAGGCTGGTCCTGCACTGGGTAGGGGGTTGGACTAGATGGTCTGTATGGCCCCTTCCAACTCTATGATTCTATGATTCTATACCCTGAACCCCAAGGGTGTGAACCACACCAGCCCTAACAAACTTGACTACTAGTAGCTGGCCTTCGACTACTAATAAGTCCAACAAACCATTGAACTGCTGGTACTTCACCCGAAACTTGCCCACCCCTTTCACAGCCACCACATCCCGTTGAAAGTCTCTGAGGATGATGCTGGCTGGTTTAAGGCAAGGCCCTTTCCCAGGGCACAGCCTCTTGAGAGTCTCTGCTGAAATGATGGACATGGAATACCCCATGTCCAGCTCCATCCTGCAAGGGGCACCCTTGATTAATACAGTCACCTTTAGCTTTTTGGGGATGTCTTCAGGCAAGTGTAGTACCTGCAGTGGCCAGACAGATGTGGTGTGTAGCTTTTCAGGGTGCAAGGACTCCTGGTGAGTAGCCTGTCTCCCCTGGGTCCCCTTTAAGTGACAGGTGCGTGCAATGTGTCTGGCTTTCCTGCAACTCTGACACATTACGCCCCTGAAGCAGCAGGAGCATCGTTCATGGGAGTCCTCGCACCTGGCACAGAGCATCGGTGAGGTGGTCTTGGTGGTGTAGCCTGGGCATGAACTTGATGAGGCAGATGGGTGAGCGTCTTGGTGAGCTGGACAGTGCATCCACAGGACCTCCTCGCTGTTGGAGATGTCAGAGGCTGAGGAAATGGCAGCCTGGTACACTGCGGCAGTATGGCAGTCGGTCTTCTGGGTGCCAACCTCCCGGGACTTCTTGAATACCGCGGCTGCCCAGATCACCTTTTGGAGGTTTGTGTCTTGTGGAATCACCACCCTGGAGCTAGCTCAGGGCCTCATCATGCCATCAATTTCCTGGAACTCCACGAAGTACTTCAGGTGTTCCACCCAGGCCTCCAATTGCTTTGGGTGAGTGGGGTCGAACTTTGGAAGTAGTCCTGGAGCAGCAACCATGGTCCCGGTTGCAGTGCAATGGACGTGGCATTAGAGCTTGGTGTGCAGTGTGGTGCAGTTGGATGCTAGCCTCACTCATCAGAATCCCACCTTCATTGCTAGTGTTGAATACTGAGTTCCATGGATGGTCTGATCCCAAGAATAGTGATCAGCTCTGCTTTATTGGTGATTCAGCAAGAACAAGACAAAGGACGAATCTGCATTTGCATTTTTAAATGTTTCGTGCTGCTGTGACGCCATCTTTCTCTATGCTTGTTTGAATACTGTTTCAATAAGATTCTTTTAAAGCAGTGGGGAGGCGCAATGACAGTGGCGCCACCACAAGAAGGCAATAAACATATGTGGAAGTGCAAAAGTATGCTAGCTCTGTTAAGGTGTGAAAACAAAACCAAATGTAGACAGCTTTTTTGAAGACGGAGTCAGAAGGCTGGGACACCGGTAGGGAAGACAAATGCAGATTCGACCAAAGACAAAAGATATACTGCCAGGGCAATAGCCCTGTTAAATATCATGCAACTCCACCCACTTCCCAAACAACTACCAATGATAGGCCATTATCAGCACCATTACTTCCCCTTTAGCCACCTCCAGAGACCTGGTGGGCTTTTGTTCTAGAGCTCCAAGCTCAGCCAGTCTCTGGTAGAAACAGTCCTGGAATGTTCCAGTCCCAATACAGAACACAAATAGTGGTTACTCCAGTTTAATCCCATTGAAACCTGTTCCTCTTTTGGACAAAGAAGGAAAGATTTAGAGATGTTAGTTTAGATAACAAAAGTTAAGCCTTGTCACAGAAATCACAAAGGCATCTGGTTCTAACTAAACTGAACACACACAAAAACATATCCCAAAATTGCAGTGGATATTTTTAGAAGAGAAAGGCAGAAATATTTGAAAGAGAAAAGTGAATGCTTTTTAAAAAAAAAAAAAAAATTGCCCACCACTTGCATGCTTCATATCACATCATGCTCAGTGCTGTCTTCCTCCATGCATACACAGTTATGTGCACAGTGGACACAGACTTCAACTTCCCCTTTCCCCTGCCACTTTCTTGCTCCAAATTGCCCTTTCTGATGCAGCTTTCCCCTTCAAAAGGAGCCATCGGGATTGTGTTATGTTCATTTGTCTGGGCCATTTGCAAGTGACAAACACGTCCATCGAAGACAATCAGGAAACAAAATATATTTGCTCACACACACTGCCAGTGACTGAATACTAAGATATCTGCATCCCCATAACATATCCTTTGTGCAATGCAAACCTCAGCGGAGCTACACATTTACGGTAAGGCTACTTCCACATGGTGAGGATTATCCATGTTGCTTTCAGCATCACTGCAAATGCAGAAGCAAGAAACAGAAATAGCACTTCCCTGCTTGTGACTTTCTCTGCATGTAACTCCATATCTCCCCGCTCTTTTCCCTTCCACAGGTGCTCCACAGTGTATCCACATTGTAGATGTGGTGATCATGGCAATTATGATGATTCATCGCTTTTTTTGGTAGCTTTCCCCCTCACACTTGTGGTGCAGCTCCATAATGGCTGTATTAAAACCTGGAATAGATGTGGCAATAGAACAGATCATGTAATTTGCTGGGGGGGGGGGGGGTTGTTATTATAGTACTGTGCCATTTGTTGATTTTTTGTAAAGCTCTCAAATGGTTCTCTAGTAGCACAGCAGGGAGAAAATGCCGGGAAAATGGTCCCTAAAGTGAAAAAAAAAACCCAGCACTTATGTGAGCGTGATCTTTGCAGGGCAGGAAAATGTGCACCGTTCCTTCCAGATGGCATGCTAATGTGCTTAGGATGTTTTCTTACTGAAAAGGTCAGAGTAAAGCAGGTAAAGAGTGTACTGAGGGCAGGGAAAACCTGGAAACAGAATGATTACAGCATGTTTCAAAAAAGCTGTCCAGTGTGGAAGCCAATGAAGCAGATTAAGAACAGACACAATTTAAGGAGAACATCAAAGTGCCTGCAAACCTGGAGATTAACTATCAGGGGCCACAACTGACTACCGAATTAATGTACTGCAGTCTATTGAAACTCTCTGTTGGAAAATAAAATAAGAAGTTGCATCCCAATATTACTGATAGCCTTTTCTTCTCCTGATCTTTTATCCCCTGAGCCAGTTCACCTTGGGGTGCCTCCAGAGACTTCTGTACCATTTTTGGGCCAATGTCTTGAGGCTGTAGTCAGGTGGCTAAGAAATGAATAAGCAAATGAAAAGTTAAGTTTCAAAGCCAAATAAGATGGAGGTGGATGTAGTTCTGCTGAGGTTGGTAAATTCCAACAAGAGTTTGGGACCCAACCTTTCATATGGGAAAATAGGTTGTTGATGTTTTTCAATTACATCTGGCTCAGAGACATCACTTATTTCTGGACATAACGTATCCATTCTACTGTAACCTCAAGACCTGAACACTGAAATGTGCTCTACTTGCCGCTGCCATTAAATACAGTGGCCGGTCTGGAATGCAGCTACTTGTTTACTGACAGATCATTTTATGACTGTATAATTGTATCAGCTGCATTGGTTGCCATTTTGTTTCTGTGCCTAAGGCAAAGTGTTGGTTCTGACCTGTAAAGTTCTTGATGGAACAACCTCCCCAGAGAGGTATGCCTGGCACCCTCATTCTCAGCCTTCAGTTGAAGACATTTTCATTTAGGATGGCATTGGACTAATTTAGTTTCTGTTTATTGGCAGTTCTAATTAAGACTTTAAATTGTGATATTTCACTTTTTTATAATCGTCATTTTATTTACATTGTAAGCTGCCTTGAGTTCCACAAGGTAGGAAAGTGGCTAATAAATGTTTTAAATAATAATAAAAAATATTTGTATGGGTCTCACATACTTCCCTCCATATGAACCTGGTATTAGCACAAGACCTCCTCCTTACTTGGAGCCAATCTATAGAGTTCTCCCAGAAAAAAGAGCCTGATGCAGCCATGGAGGCTACATCTCACATCAAACCAGAGAATCAGGATTAAGGATATATGCAATTAAGCACATCTTCTGATGACACAGCTGGGTTTCCATTCAAAAGCTGCCATTTATTTAGGCTCAGGGCAGGTTCCATCAGTGTTATAACAATACACAATAACAGTTAAAACTAATTTAAAACAAGTTTAAACAATAAATAGCATAG
>NW_015173862.1:42216-46472 GCF_001447785.1 Gekko japonicus | reverse complement strand
CCCCGCGATTCCACCCGAAATGACCTCTGATCCTATGGAAGGCACGGGGCGGGCTAGGTCAGCTGGCAACCCGATTTGCCACTGTAAGCAAGATGGGGCTACGGATGTCCTCAGATAATGGGGCTGTGGCATTGATCAAAAGAGAAAAGAGAGGCCAGGCCTCATCGAGGCTGCCGTGCCCTGCACTAGCCCAGTTGACAAATAAGACTGTGTGCTGCTTCTTCTTTCTCCTGAGTTCTTTTCCCCTCCCGCTTTTCACAGCAGCGCGAGATACAGAAATGTAGCAAAGCAAAACATCTCCTGGTGAATACAACAGGGTGAAAGACCACCTCTTCAGCTTCGGTTTGTCAGACCGCTTGCCTCGACATACACTTTGATCCCGCCCTCTCCTTTTCAAGGAGATCGAGGCAGCGTGCAAAGTAGCCCCGTTCCACTTTATGACGACGACACCCCTGCAAAGTAGGTCGGGCCGAGCGAGAACCTGGCCTCAGTTCATCTGGTGAGCTTTGTGGCCGAGACGGGGCATGTGAACAAGGCCCGTAGCTACCGTTGGGGCATTTTGGGGCCCTGCCCCCTTAATTAAAAGCCCTGCCCCACAGATAGACTTGAAAGGAAGGGCTAGAAGCTGGCTCGGAGCCTCCCCCTTTAAAGACAGACATTCAGATTAATTTAATTAACTGTCATTTAACTGCCCCCTTAAAAATGTAAATGCCTCCCCGAACAAAACAAAATCCCAGCTATGGGCCTCATTTGAACCCAGATCTCAGTCGAACACTCCAATCACCGGCCATTCGGGCTCTGTCGTTCAAGGCAGGACAGAGCCGGGAAAATGTGGGTGAGGGACTGACAAGCGAGAACAGCTTTCTTAGCCGTCTGCGCTCCCAATACCAGCC
This sequence comes from Gekko japonicus, assembly GCF_001447785.1. NCBI lineage: Eukaryota > Metazoa > Chordata > Lepidosauria > Squamata > Gekkonidae > Gekko > Gekko japonicus. The sequence continues at coordinate 45,579 of NW_015173862.1, read as the reverse complement.
TTTCTCCTTCCACTTCTTTTCCGCCCCTGAGACAATTCTGGAGCTATAACCCCAGCCACGTGTTTGCTGTACGGGCTCACATCGTGACAGGCAGGGCTCTTTTGGTACAAAAACCCCAATAGGAACTCATTAGCATAACAGGCCACACCCAACAGCAGAAACATATCAGCAGGTTAGGCCACACCCCTGACAGCACAGCTCATTAGCCTATTAGGCCACACCCCCATGTTGCCAGAAGTGTGTTCATCCAGCCACACCCACCTTTTGCTTCTTATTCTGTTTACCTTGTTTGTTGCCAAAACCCAGGGGGTTTTTTTGTAACAGGAACTCCTTTGCATGTTAGGCCACACACCCCTAATGTAGCTGTTGGGTGTGGCCTATTATGCTAATGAGTCCCTGCTGGGCGTGGCCAACTCGGGAGCCAGCCGGAACTCCGTTCCTGTGCGTTCCTGCCCCAAAATAGCCCTGGTGACAGGCAAAGGACACGGTCTTACGCCCGGGGACGCGAGACGAAAAACACCTCCGTTTGGGCACAATCCCTGCTGGTGGGCTTCCCTCAGGGGGCGCCTCACAACAGGCCGACCCACCCACCCCCCTCCCACCAGGCAGACTCAAAAGCTGCCTTCCTTACCTCCACACCCACCTCAACGGTGTTTGCCAGCATCTCCTGCAGGGCTCGGACGGACAAGGACTGTTCCAGGATGAAGCAACATATCGCCAGGTCCGGGGGGACTTTCTGTGGGGGGGAAGGAAGCGACAAATTAGCCTGCTGCTGAGGTCCCGGCTGCTGAGGGAGACGGGAGGGGAGGCCGTGAGGAGAAAACACTTCTTCACGCCATGCCAAGCGGCGCTGTGGAACTCTCTGCCACAGGCGGTAGCGACGTGGCCGCTGACTTGGTGGTGGTGGAAAGCACCGTCAACTCGCAGCTGAGCAAAGAGGCGTTCGGAGGTGGCTTTGCCGTCGCCCGCCACAGCGTAGTGACCCTGGATTGCCTTGGTGGGTTCTCCCATCCGAACGCAGACCAGGGTGAGCCCTGCTGAAATGCCAAGGTCTGATGAGACTGGGCCGGCCTGGGCCATTCAGGTCAGAGCGGCAGACAGACAGAGGTGGTTTGCCATTGCCTGTTTCTGAGTAGCGGACCCTGGCCTTCCTTAGTAGTCTCCCATTCAAGTACCAGACCAGAGCGGGCCTGTCGTGATCTGGACTGCGCCACCAGAGGCCTACTAGACCCAGGGAGCCTGGCTAGCAGTAGGTGAGGCTGGGCCTACAACTCCCAGAAGCCCCTGAGAGGTTTCGAAGCCAAAATTGACCAATAGGAAAAGAGGAGGGCTTGGAATAAAAGATCTGGGACAGCAGGAAAAGCTGTTCTTCTTCCCAGAGGGCAGAGCCAGAAGGAAGGCTGCTGCAGGAAGAAACCCTCATCCTGAGGGAAGGGTGAGTAGTCTAAGGCCACTTGAGATAGTGAGCTAGGGACTATTTAGACGTATTAGGGCAGTGATGGCAAACCTTTTAGAGACCCAGTGCCCAAACTGCGACCCAAAACCCACTTATTGATCACAAAGTGCCAACACAGCAATTTAACCTGAATACTGAGGTTTTACTTTAGAAAAAACAACTCATACATTAACTTAAGATGATCCAAACAAAGTAAGGAAAGCAATCCCAAATGCTTCCATTTACGTAAAATTATTTGGCAGAGAATTCGACACTTTAATAATGGTCTGGGCCTGGCTGGGGCGATGGCACGCGTGCCCACAGAGAGGGCTCTGAGTGCCACCTCTGGCACCCGTGCCATAGGTTCGCCACCACTGCATTAGGGCATTTGATTTATTTTCTTTCCACCCACTTACTGTTATTATTCTGCACCTTGTTGTTTGACCTCCTATAAAATTCAAGGCAAGAGGTGAACAGAGGTGGTTTGCCATGGCCTGCCTCTGCGTAGCAACCCTGGACTTCCTTGGTGGTCTCCCATCTAAATACTGACCCGGTAAACCCTGCTTAGCTTCTGAGATTTGATGAAATCGGGCCAGCCTGGGCCACCGGAGCCGATCTTCCAAAGGATACCATAAAAGGAGGAGTCCCTTACATTTCCAGACATATCAGTTCCTTGCGGGCCGAGTAAGTTCTTCCAGCCCCCCCGGGCCTTATGTTTTGACACCCCTGGACTAAAGCTCTGATTCAGGGTGAGGGTCAGTTTCTTAGCACAGAAAGCCCAGTTTATAATCCTCCCATTGGCAACCGCCTGGTTGGTTCAGGTCAGATCCAGTTACAAGCCAGTTTGGCCATGGAGTTAAGTTTCCCTTCCGGCACCACATACCTGAGCGTTGGTGGTAGGTTCTAGAAAGCAGAGCCGATTTCCGAAGCCTTCGGCCGAAAGGCATAACTTAAGCTGTTCCTTCTGGACCGTGGCCGAGCACTGCAGGACGACTTCGTCTTCCTGAGGGAGAAAGACAGTGTCTCAGAATCGTACAAATAAAAAGGCCGGGCCCACTGGATTGCTTTGCCTAAACTCTGGACATGGCAAAAGTATTTTATACTCCAAACCGTTCCCAATATGCTGTCGGCCTTTTCTTGATAGTCACAAGGGTTCAGCACGTATCCTGCCTCATCAATCCAACACACCAAGGACATGTGTATGTGAAGTGCCCAGGGAAAAGAAGACAAAGAAGAGATTGGATTTATACCCCGCCCTTCACTACCCAAAGGTGTCTCAGAGCAGCTTACAGTCTCCTTTCCCTTCCCCTACCGGCAACAGACACCCTGTGAGGCAGGTGGGGCTGAGAGAGCTTTTGACCGAAACTGCTCTTTTTCAAGAACAGCTCTGACAGAACTATGGCTTGCCCAAGGTCATCCAGCAGGTGCAAGTGGAGGAGTGGGGAATCAAACCCGGTTCTCCCAGATTAATATTAATGAGGTTATTATTATATACTAGGTGCAAGGCCCGTTGCGGGAAGAGAGACAACGAGCCCTTGAGAGAGGCCACCAAAGGGCCCCCCCCACGCACTGGCAAAGGAGAACGCGGCAGATCCCTGGCAGCCAGGCTCGCGCCTACCGCCGCTGCGCGCTGGAGGCAGCGGGGCAAGCTAGCCGGCCTCGTCCTTCCTCTGTCGGCACACTGGAGGAGGAGGCTACCGAAGGCGGCAGGCCTTATCCGTACACAGTGCCGCATCAAGCCAGGCGGGCTGGCTCCTTCCCTGCCCTCCCGCCCGCTCGAGGGCCCGGCATGCCAAGGCGGCCAGCCTCGCCCCACTCCCCAACGGCCACCTGAGCAAGCAAGCGAGTGGCGCATGTAGCGGTGGAGCGGCAGCAAGCGAGAGACGGCTGCTTGCCGCCCGTTTCAGCCCCGCACGCCAAGCCGGCTA
>NW_015173862.1:27045-41107 GCF_001447785.1 Gekko japonicus | reverse complement strand
AACACGTGCAGATCTGTCCTCGCAGAGGAGGGAGAGCTTGTACCTGAATAAAACTTGGTCTTAAAGGTGCCACTGGACTGTTTTGGGCCGGGGGGGCTCTGCAATTTACCTGGCTGCTTCTTGCTCTGACTGAGGGCTGCTGGGAGCTGGGGGTGGGGCTTGTTGCATCTGCCCGCCCCCTGGGCTCTTTACTGCCGGAGCTCCGCTCCTGTGCGCTCCTGCAGGAAATGACCCCTGACCCAAGGACTAAACTACATGTTAACACAAGACAGGTTCTGTTTTCTCTCCTTCGCGACTGTTTCGGCTTGAGAAAAGGGCGTGGGAGGGAAGGCCGAAGCCCCTCCCTCCCTCTGAATGGTGCCCCGGAGCCAAATCAAGCCCCGGCACACTTGGGAATGTTAATTCCCTGACATCACATCCGTCTGCAAGTGGGACACAGTCAGATCAGGGACACCCCAACCCGATTCACGTCGCAGGTAATTTGCCCTGGGCCGCTTTTGGCTGAGATGGAAGGCTAGGATAGCGTTTTTGAAAATAAATAACGTTGGCTTGCCATACAGGCCAATAACCACTCGACCGACAAAGAGACTAGGAAGCTTTAAAAATGTCCCCCCCCCATAGGAGCCTGGTCTGGTGGTGGGACCTGGGGATCCCCCGTAATTACATCTCATCTCCAGATGACAGAGATCAGTTCCCCTGGAGAAAATGAGTGCTTTGGAGGGTGGACTCTATGTGGAATTATAACTGATCTCCGGATAGGGATGCCAGTCTCCAGGTGGGACCTGGGGATCCCCCAAAACTACCACTCATCTCCACACTACAGAGACCGATTTTCCTGGAGCGAATGGAAGCTTTGGAGGGTAATCTCTGTGGCACTGTAGCCCACTGGGGTCCCGATCCACCCCAAGCTTCCCAGGCTACAGCCCCAAATATCCATGAGTTCCCCAACCTCGATGCAACAGTAGCCCTATGTGGCCGGGGTCCGACATACCTACGGGACAGCCTTTCCCTGTACATACCCCAGAGAGCACTACAGTCTGGGTCTCAAAATCGGTTGACCCTCCCTGGCCCGAGGGAGGCCAGGCTAGCTACTACCAGGGCCAGGGCCTTTTCAGTGGCGGAACGAGCTCCCGGAGGAGATCAGGGCCCTGCGAGACCTTTCACGGTTCCGCAGGGCCTGCAAGACGGAGCTCTGTTGGACGGAGCTCCCGGAGGAGATTAGGGCCCTGCGGGACCTTTCACGGTTCCGCAGGGCCTGCAAGACGGAGCTCTTCCGCCAGGCTTCAGGTAGGGGCCCGCCGCTGCCGCAGAGCCCTGGTCCGTGGGTCCAACATCCAGCTGATTATGAGCAGAAACATCGGAGAACATTTGGGCAGTGGAAATCCCTCTGATAATGTACCATCTAAGCTAATTTTAATTGCCGCCAGCACTTTCATGTTTATATTGGTTTTATAATTGTATGACTGTATGGTTTTAAGCGGTATTTATGTCTCTATGGAAGCTGCCCTGAGCCTGCTTTGCAGGGAGGGCGGGGTATAAATTTGATAATAAATAAAAAAATAAAATAAACCCTACCCCCCGCCCCCATTCCCTGTTGGTGGCCGGAGAGACAGGGCAACCCTAGCTCAGGGCCCCTCGAGACCTGGAACCGCCCCTGACCTTCAGTTCTTAAAAAAGCACTATTGCATTAGTTTCACCACATCCATCCTCGACCCCAATCCCTTCCAGCAGCGACCCTTCAATTCACACGGCAGTCCAGGCCACGCAAGCCTCGGGAACACTTTCCTGCAGAGAAAGACGATTCTGGAACCTTTCGCCGCCCCCGCCACCCCCTCCCCAGCCCAGTGAGCCATTAGGAGGAATGGAACAGATCCTTTTGAATGACGGACAGAAGCAGATGGTTGCGGCAACTTGTTTATGCCCGGGCCGGAGTCCAGAGGGGAACAGAGGGCTGTCCTGTCCAGGTACTTGGGGTAGTGGTTGTTCTTCAGAGCCCAAAGGGAGCCGTGTTGGCCCAGACTCCTTTTTTTAAACGTCTTCCGCAACGCCTCTTTGTTCAGGAGATCATTTTAATAAAGGGAAGATGGTGGCAGTACAGTGGAAGTTTCAGAGGGCAGTAGCCGTGCTGTTCTGCAGTAGAACAGTGCGATTTGAGTCCAGGAGAATCTCAGAGACCAACCAGACGTTGTGGGTATAAACATCGGAGAGCAAAAGCTCCCTTCGTCAGGTATCGGAGCGTTGAACCTCAGAGTCTTATACCCCAATAATCTGGTTGGTTTCTAAGGTGTTATCGGACTCAGATCTAGCAGTAAAACGGGAAACATTCAGTAAAACAGAATTGTTCAAGAGGGCTCTTTTTATAAAAGAAATAGGATTATAGTTTTACAGTGAAGTAAGCCCCATTGCAGAAACCCAAGCAGGACTCTGAGCAGACTTCCTCAGGATGGCACTATAAATGCCTGAAAAATTTAGATAGGGTATTTCCCCCCTCTGTATACTGTTTATTGAATCGATGATACTGCTTTTATTCGATTGTTCTCCAATTCTGGGCAGAATTAGAATCGCACTGTTCGTCATGTGCAGTACATTGAAGAAGAAGAAGAAGAGGAGATTGGATTCATACCTCGCCCTTCACTACCCAAAGGTGTCTCAGAGCGGCTTACAAACTCCTTTCCCTTCCCCTCCCCACAACAGGCACCCTGTGAGGTGGGTGGGCTGAGAGAACTCTGACACAAACTGCTCTTTTTCAAGGACAGCTGTGCCAGAGCTGGTGACTGACCCAAGGTCACATCAGCAGGTGCAAGTGGAGGAGTGGGGAATCAAACCCGCTTCTCCCAGATTAGAGTCCGCGCGCTTAACCACTACACCAAACTGGCTCTCACACTGGTCTTTATTGCAACGTATTCTAATTCTGCAATCTGCCTTCCGTGCCAACGAGAAAGGTGGACTACAAATGAAGTTAATAAATTCTTTTTCAGCCTTCCATGTCTGGTATGTTCCTTCTCGTAGGCCGGAAAAGAAAAACTCTACTTTCTAACTCTGGAGGCGACCAAGACGGCTGTACGAGCCGGCAAAAACCCCGGACTCCTGAGTTCTTCTATCTCCAGCTGCGGGTGAGGAATTGTCACATTTTTATCCTGCAATTCAGAATAGCATACATGGTTCTCTCCCCTCTTGCATTTTATCCTCCCGACAACCCTGCAAGGTTAGGCTGAGAGAGGCTGACTGGCCCGAGATCACCCCGCAAGCCTCACGGCAGAGTGGGAACTTGAACTCGGGTCGTCCTGGTATTTGTCTGACGCTTTAGACACTATACCACAGTAGTGCTGAGACTCTCCCAGAACATGACCCTCCCAAGCCCTTCACAGGGGCCTTACGTTGGAGAAACAGTTAGAATGAGATGATATTTAGGTATTGTCTCTCCTGGAGGAAATCTCAAATGTAAAGGATTAGAGTAGATATGGGGGAGGGGTTAAACTGGAGGAGGAGGAGAAGAGGAGGAGGAGGAGATTGGATTTATACCCCGCCCTTCACTACCCAAAGGAGTCTCAGAGCGGCTTACAAACTCCTTTCCCTTCCCCTCCCCACAACAGGCACCCTGTGAGGTAGGTGGGGCTGAGAGAGCTCTTTTGAGAACTGCCCTTGAGAGAACAGCTCTGACAGAACTATGGCTTGCCCAAGGTCATCCAGCAGGTGCAAGTGGAGGAGCGGTGAATCAAACTGGAGGAGGAGGAGAAAAAGAGAAGGAGATTGGATTTATACCCTACCCTTCACTACCCAAAGGAGTCTCAGAGCGGCTTACAAACTCCTTTCCCTTCCCCTCCTCACAACAGACACCCTGTGAGGTGGGTGGGGCTGAGAGAGCTCTTTCGAGGACTGCTCCTGAGAGAACAGCTCTGAGAGAACTTGTCACTGACCCAAGGTCACACCAGTAGCTGCATGTGGAGGAGTGGGGAATCAAACCCGGTTCTCCCAGACTAGAGTCCGGGCTCCTAACCATCACACCAAATTAGCTCTGAACTAACTGACAATATTACTTTTAGCTGAACAAATCTGATTTAGACAAGTGCGCCTATGACCAAAAAGACCTCCACGTAGTACTTTGTTAACTGAGAGAAGCGAACAAATTTAAGTTAAACAAGTGCGCACATGACCGAAAAACCTCCACGTAGTACTGAGGGAAGCGTTTCAAAAAGCAAATGATTCATTCTTCCACGTTAGTATAAAGCCCCAGAGGCAAAAAAAAATAATCCCCCAAATGAACGTGCTGTGGAAAGCCATTAGCTATAGGAGCCCTCTCGTGATGGAGGTCTCCCAGCCTCCCTTTTATGCCGATGTGTGAACGCTCCCATAATGTGCACCTATTTAAACACGAATGCCATTCAAGGGCGAAGGGAGCAGGAGAATGCATCCCCCTCAGCTTTAGAAACAAGTGAATAGGGTCCAACATGTTCCTCCCCTCCCCTCCAATTTCTTGGGAGGCCTTTACGTGGGGGAAGAGAATTGCTAGCTGCCGTGATCCGCACGCGCTGCTTAAAAGGCCGCTCGGTTCAGACTAAAGAGAGGACCGGGCTCGAAACTGTTTCATTAATGACCATAATTTTTTCCGTGCTTTTCAGCATGAGCCTCCGCCGCTGAGGCCCGCTCCACACGTTTCCCGCCGCCCTTGGCGTTCAGGCAGGCCTGAGGCGGCCATTTTGGGAGCCATTTCAAAAGCCGCAATTTGTCAAGCAGTTCGGTTTTATTGTTACGCTTCGAACGGCGAGGGCAAATAGATTTTGATGTTCTGCCTCTACTACTCCTGAGAGCCTTAGCTGATGTTGGTGTGGTGGTTAAGTGCGCGGACTCTAATCTGGGAGAACCGGATTCGATTCCCCACTCCTCCGCTTGCACCTGCTGGATGACCTTGGACAAGCCATAGTCCTGTCAGAGCTGTCCTTGAAAAAGAGCAGTTTCTGTCAAGAGCTCTCTCAGCCCCACCTCCCTCACAGGGTGTCCGTTGTGGGGAGGGGGAGGGAAAAGGAGTTTGTAAGCCGCTCTGAGACACCTTTGGGTAGTGAAGGGATGGGTATAAATCCAATCTCTTCTTCCCTTCTTGTCTTTATTTAACAAATTATTCAAATTATCTATTTTAAATTGCAGACATTCAAGTGTTTTACAGATGCGCTCCACTGTTTTTGCAACTAGGGGTGCGGTCAGACGGCGTGCTGAGAGCGGGTTAAACTGCTCCGGTTCTGACCGGATTATATTTGAACTGGATAATCGCTATCATACTTACCTCCCTTATCCCGCCTCACCATGCAGTCACATCGCTCCCCGGTGTCTACGCCACCGACGCGCGGGAGCATGTGTCGGCGGGGTTTATTTTTTCTCAGTTTGTGCATGCGCATAGGCACTCATCCGTAGAATGGGGGGGCGGGACTATCATGGCACATGCGCACAACCACCAGGGCAAATCAATCCAACCCCTCCAACAAAAGACTTCCCTTTAAACGTTTGACCCGAAAATGGCCTCCGTGAGAACCCGAACTCATCTAAACGCTAAAACAAGTGACCGTTTAAAGGTCGGTTTTCTAAACGCGGTGGCGGAGCTCCGCCCCTGCACGCAACGCCGACGCTAAAAAAAAGGCAGGCGAAAAGCGGAAGCCTCGGGCAGCTTCCAAACGGGGAGGCGGTTTAAACCGGAAGTGGCTCGACACCAGAGGAGCGATCAGATGGGGGGAGAGCTGAGAAAACACCACTTTGGGACCTGGTAGCAAAATACTCCAGGTCAAAGCAGTGATTATCTCTTCTGATGATCTCTTCAAATGACTACTGATCTTCAGACAACAGGGATCAGTTCCCCTGGAGAAAATGGCTGCCTTGAAAGGTAGACTCTATGGCAGAGGTGTCGAACTCATTTGTTACGAGGGCCGGATCTGGCAAAAATGCGACCTTGTCGGGCCGGGCCACGTGTGTCATAAAATGTAAGGCCAGGTAGCGGAGATATAACCTTTATTAAGGACACAAACACAAAGGGTTTTTTTTTAACTCCTTTGCATGTTAGGCCACACACCCCTAATGTAGCCAATCCTAATGAGTTTCTGCTGTTGGGTGTGGCCTATTATGCTAATGCATTCTGGGCGTGGCCAACTTGGGAGCCAGCCAGAACTCCGTTCCTGTGCGTTCCTGCCCAAAAATAGCCCTGGGGGTCAGTCACCAGAGGTCGCCATGACTTCCAGGTGCACACACACACACTCACACGCACACACACATGCACATATGAAAAATACAAAAAAAAACACCCCACGCACAAAAAAACCAGTTGCACATAGTGTTGCCAACTCCATGTCCGGACATGCCTGGAGAGCTGAGCATGGATCCTGAGAAAGTAGGGTCTAGGGGGGGAAAGGACCGTGGTAGGGTATAATCCCATGCAGTTCGCCTCCTAAAGCAGCCGTGTTCTCCAGGGAGAGTGGAATAAATGTTCGCAAATAAATAAACATGTGATTTTTTTGCACCCTAGAGATCAGCTGTATTTCCAGGGGTTCTCCAGCCCCCACCTGGAGGCTGGCAACCCTGTCTGCACGACAGACAGATAACCCTGACCTGCATAGCCCAGGTTCGCCCAATCCCATCAGCTCTCAGAAGCAGAACAGGGTCAGCCTTGGCTAGTATTTGGAAGGGCGACCTCCAAGGAATACCAGGATCGTGACGCAGAGGCAAGCAATGGGAAACCACCTCTGAAACGTCTCTTGCCTTAAAAACAAGTCTAGCTCGGCCCCTAGTGGTGCATAATGCTAAAAGAGCTGGAACTTCCGGCTGCCAGACAATCTTAGGATCTCCTGGCTATTCTACACACAGTTCCATATGATAATAATCAGGGGTCATTTTGTAGAAAAAGAGGGGCAGGAGATCATTAGCATCGCATTAGCATAACTTATTTGCATATGCCACACACCCCTGGCATCACCGGAAGTGTGTCAGAAGGCACCGCCCACCACTCAGGCTCCACTGGACTGTTTTGGATTGCTAGCTATTGGTGCCCTCACAGAGGAGGGAGAGCTTGTACCTGAAGGCGGGCCAGGGAGGGGGCTCTGCAAATTACCTGGCTGCTTCTTGCTCCTTGTGGCCTGACTGAGGGCTGCTGGGAGCAGGGGGCGGGGCTTGTTGCATGGGCCTGCCCCCTGGGTTCCTTACTGCCGGAGCTCCGCTCCTGTGTGCTCCTGCAGGAAATGACCCCTGATAATAATTTTTAATCAGACATTAACAGGTAAAGCTTTTCCCCAGCTTGGGGATAGTGAGGTCCAAGACACAGAGCCTGCATCCCCTAAATGGGGCCAGCATCGCCCTGGCCTTAAATTAGGGAGACTTGGGTTCAAATATTAAAATCCAGGCCTAAACTTAACCTATGACCTTGGATACCCCAGCCACTGTCCGTCAACTGTCAAATGAGGTTTATCAGCTCACGTTACCTTGCGACAATAAAGGAGGAGATGACGGCAGAGCCTTGGAACCTGTTGTGTGAAGGACAAGGTGCCTTTGAGCATGCGCAGAGGGCCTCCTATCAGTGGGCAACCAAAGTTAAATCCCACAGATAAGGGACCAAAAGGGGGCAGGCCTTCCAGGGCACACGTTTCCACACTGGGTTCGCACCTCGGCCCCTTTGGAATATCTTTTTTTTTTTTTAAAAGCCCTTCTACCGGAGATGAAGATTGCTGCACATTGTACAAAAACTGTCGCATCAGTGAATGAGAACAGCCCAGCCGCTGGAGATCAGCAGGCCCGATATGCCTCGCCAGTGACGTCCTGCGGGCGCCATCGATCAAGGGCACAGAAGCATGACAGAGCAGGAACAAATTCCGGAAATGAAGAAGGGAAAGGGCAGATTGGCTAGGGAACGGGGACGAACAACGGCCACGGGGGGCCTCTCTGGAGCACAGCCAAGTGACTCAGAAATCAACCGGGGAAGAGAGCCCGGCGTCCGAGACACGACCCTCCCGTCAGCTGCTCGTTGGCAAGAGGCACGGTGGAGAATTGCCTTATTTGCATATGCCACACACCCCTGGCATCACCGGAAGTGTGTCAGAAGGCACCGCCCACCACTCAGGCTCCACTGGACTGTTTTGGATTGCTAGCTATTGGTGCCCTCACAGAGGAGGGAGAGCTTGTACCTGAAGGCGGGCCAGGGAGGGGGCTCTGCAAATTACCTGGCTGCTTCTTGCTCCTTGTGGCCTGACTGAGGGCTGCTGGGAGCAGGGGGCGGGGCTTGTTGCATGGGCCTGCCCCCTGGGTTCCTTACTGCCGGAGCTCCGCTCCTGTGTGCTCCTGCAGGAAATGACCCCTGATAATAATTTTTAATCAGACATTAACAGGTAAAGCTTTTCCCCAGCTTGGGGATAGTGAGGTCCAAGACACAGAGCCTGCATCCCCTAAATGGGGCCAGCATCGCCCTGGCCTTAAATTAGGGAGACTTGGGTTCAAATATTAAAATCCAGGCCTAAACTTAACCTATGACCTTGGATACCCCAGCCACTGTCCGTCAACTGTCAAATGAGGTTTATCAGCTCACGTTACCTTGCGACAATAAAGGAGGAGATGACGGCAGAGCCTTGGAACCTGTTGTGTGAAGGACAAGGTGCCTTTGAGCATGCGCAGAGGGCCTCCTATCAGTGGGCAACCAAAGTTAAATCCCACAGATAAGGGACCAAAAGGGGGCAGGCCTTCCAGGGCACACGTTTCCACACTGGGTTCGCACCTCGGCCCCTTTGGAATATCTTTTTTTTTTTTTAAAAGCCCTTCTACCGGAGATGAAGATTGCTGCACATTGTACAAAAACTGTCGCATCAGTGAATGAGAACAGCCCAGCCGCTGGAGATCAGCAGGCCCGATATGCCTCGCCAGTGACGTCCTGCGGGCGCCATCGATCAAGGGCACAGAAGCATGACAGAGCAGGAACAAATTCCGGAAATGAAGAAGGGAAAGGGCAGATTGGCTAGGGAACGGGGACGAACAACGGCCACGGGGGGCCTCTCTGGAGCACAGCCAAGTGACTCAGAAATCAACCGGGGAAGAGAGCCCGGCGTCCGAGACACGACCCTCCCGTCAGCTGCTCGTTGGCAAGAGGCACGGTGGAGAATTGCCGGGCAGCCAAGAATTCCCAGTTCGGGGGAAAGGGGGGGCAGGGGGAGAGGGGAGCTGCAGCTACTGGGTGAGGCAAGGGTGGTGAAGAGGGTCCTGGCTTCTAGAGCTTGAGAGCCAGTTTGGTGTCGTGGTTAGGAGCAGGGGTCATTTCCTGCCGGAGCGCACAGGAGCGGAGCTCCGGCAGTAAGGAGCCCAGGGGGCGGGCACATGCAGCAAGCACCGCCCCCTGCTCCCAGCAGCCCTCGGTCGGGCCACGAGGAGCAAGAAGCAGCCAGGTAAGTTGCAGAGCCCCTCCCCGGCCCGCCTTCAGGTGCAAGCTCTCCCTCCTCTGTGAGCTAGCAATCCAAAACAGTCCAGTGGGACCTTTAAGACCAAGTTTCATTCAGGTACAAGCGCTCCCTCCTCTGCGAGGGCAGATCTGCACGTTCCCCCCCCCCCCAATAGCTAGCAATCCAAATCCAGGTGTTGCAGAGCCCCCCCCCATCCCGCCTTAAGTTACAAGCTCTCCCTCCTCTGTGCCCCCCCAATAGCTAGCAATCCAAAACAGTCCAGTGGAGACTGAGCGGTGGGTGTTGCCTTCTGACACACTCCCGGTGATGTCATGGGGTGTGGCATATGCAAATAAGTTCTGCTAATACGTCATGCTAATGAGTTCCTGCACCTCTTTTTCTATGAAATTACCCCTGGTTGGGAGGGTGGACTCTGATCTGGGAGAACCGGGTCTGATTCCCTACTCCTCCTCCACATGCAGGTGCTGGCGTGACCTTGGGTCAGTGACAAGTTCTCTCAGAGCTGTTCTCTCAGGAGCAGTCCTCGAGAGAGCTCTCTCGGCCCCGCCTCCCTCTCAGACAACGCTCCCTCTTAAGCTGCGTGGAGTCTTGCAAGCAACAATTCTACTCGGTGAGCGGCTGGCATTAAAGTTGTGAGCGGGCGATTTGGCTGCTGCGTAAGTTAATTTGCTCTGGAGTCGTCCTCCCTAAGCAAAGGCAGAAATGTGCGAGCCAGGGGCTAAAAAACTGCGAGCCGGCTCACACCAACTCAGCTTAGAGGGAACACTGCTCACAGGGCCTCCTTTCTCCTGCTTTCGTGAGGCAGGAGATTGTGAGCTGCTCTGAGACTCCTTCGGGGAGTGAAGGGCGGGGTATGAATCCAATATCCTCCTCCTCTTCTTCCTCTTCTTCTTTTAGAAGCAATTCTTAGACATTTGGGAGGTGGACCCTAAGGAGGGCAGGGGTTTGTGGAGGAGAGGTCTGCAGTGGGATTTCATGCCACAGCCCACCTTCCAAAGCAGCCATTCTCTCCAGGAGGAAATGGATCTCTGTTACCTAGGGCTTGCCAACCTCCAGGTGGTGCCTTGAGATCTCCTGCTACTACAATTGATCTTCAGACTACCACGTTCAGTTCCCCTGGAGAAAATGGCTGCTTTGGAATACTGGAAGACAGGAAGAAGAGGAGGAGGAAGAAGAAGAGGAGGAGGAGGAAGAGGTGGAGATTGGATTTATACCCCACCCTTCACTACCCGCAGGTGTCTCAGAGCAGCTTACAATCTCCCTACCCTTCCCCTCCCCACAACAGACCCTCCAGTGAGGCTGGTGGGGCTGAGAGAGCTCTTTCGAGGACTGCCCTTGAGAGAACAGCTCTGAGAGAACTTGTGTCTGACCCAAGGTCACACCGGCAGCTGCATGTGAAGGAGGAGTGGGGAATCAAACCCGGTTCTCCCAGATCAGAGCCCGCGCTCCTAACCACTACACCAAACTTGGAGAGGGGGGTGAGGTCCCTCCCGTCCACAGACCTCAACCCCCCTCCCCAATCTCCAGGAATTTCCCAACCAGAGCTGGCAAGCCTACCAATGCCAGCCTCCAGGTGGGACCTGGGGACCCCCCGGAAGTACAACTCATCTCTAGACTACAGAGACCAGTTCCCCTGGAGGAAATGGCTGCTTTGGAGGGTTGGACTCTGTGGCGGCGTACCCCACTGAGATCCCCGTCCTCCCCAGGTTCCATCCCCAAATCTCCAGGAGTTTCCCAACCTGGAACTGGTAACCCGACAAAAAGCCACCACTCCCAAGGCCTGCCTCACGAAAGCAGGAGAAAGGAGCCGACTCAGTCGGAGGCCTCAGTTGGAAGTACAGCCATCCCGTCCCCCCCACCACCACCACGATCTTTCGGTCTGCTAATGAGCCTTCTTGCCAGCCCCAAGTGCGGGGAAAGGGGGGGGGAGAGACCTGGGACTTCGTGGTGTCTGGGGGAGGTGAAATGCCAGTTGCCATTCTTCTCGTTCCACTGATTCCAGACCGCCGGGTGAGCGTCAAAAGGACGGCGGCTGGCTCTGGGGAGGGGCAGCTGTTGGAAACGGGAATACCCTGCCCGGGCTTGCTTGCTTGCACTAACGCAGCTGCCTCTGGGGAATAGGGGAATTGTGTTCGGGGCAAGCGAGAGCCGTCTGGACTCGCGGCGCTTCTCGGGGAGGTGGGCCTGGCTAGCGCCGATACCGTCACCGACCCCTTCCGAGGGTTACCGAGGTGAATTCGTCAAGAAAGGGAATGCAAGCCCAGTTCAGAACGGTATCGGGGAAGGCGGCATGGAATCTGGGAGAGACCGCGGACCATTCTGCATCTAGCACACGCTCCGCTGTCTTACCAAACCCACGCTGGAACGGGAATTCCCCTCTGGGTCGCATGCTACTTTCAAAACTCTGATCGATTGTCGGATTTCATGGCAGTGTCCAGACTGCAGGATACTTTCACTTCCTTTGGCTGTTTCTTGCTCTGAGGGCTGCTGGGAGCAGGGGGCGGGGCTTGTTGCATGTGCCCGCCCCCTGGGCTCTTTACTGCCGGAGCTCCGCTCCTGTGCGCTCCTGCAGGAAATGACCCCCTGCGTCTGCATAGATTTATGGCTGTTTTGTGGCCTTTCAGGGGTGACTCTGCAGTCAGTACCATGTTGGCCCGTGGTATCGGAATGTGGTTCTGAGCCGCATCTTTTTCTGTAGTTTCTGTAGTTTGGTGTTGTGGTTAGGTGCGTGGGCTCTAATCTAGGAGAACCGGGTTTGATTCCCCACTCCTCCACATGCAGCTGCTGGGGTGACCTTGGGTCAGTCACAAGTTCTCTCAGAGCTGTTCTCTCAAGGGCTGTTCTCAAGAGAGCTCTCTCAGCCCCGCCTACCTCACAGGGTGCCTGTTGTGGGGAGGGGAAGGGAAAGGAGTTTGTAAGTTGCTCTGAGACTTCGAGTGAAGGGTGGGGTATAAACCCAATCTCCTCTTCTTCTCTTCTCCTTCTTCTTCTTGAGTTGAGGCCTTAGGCTGGAGAACTCCCAGAATTACAGCTGAAATCCAGACTACAGCGATCAGTTTCCCCGGAGAAAATGGCTGCTTTGGTGGGCGGACTCTACGGCACTGTACTCCATGGACTTCCCTCCCTTCCCGAAACCCTGCTTTCCTCAGGCTCCACATCCAAATCTCCAGGAATTTCCCAACCTGGATTTGGTAACCCCGCTCTAAGTCACCTTCAGATGTGCTTTCTCCCTTCAACTGATAAGAACGGAAGAGAAGCCATGTTGGATCAGGCCAATAGCCCATCCAGTCCAACACTCTGTGTCACACAGTGGCCAAAACCCAGGGGCCATCAGGAGGTCCACCAGCGGGGCCAGAACTCCAGAAGCCCTCCCACTGTTGCCCTCCAAGCACCAAGAAGACAGAGCATCACCGCCGCAGACACAGTTTTCCATCCATACCTTGTGGCTAACACCTATAATGGACCTTTGCTCCATATAAAAACATAAGAGAAGCCATGTTGGATCAGGCCAGTGGCCCATCCAGTCCAACACTCTGTGTCACACAGTGGCCAAAACCCAGGGGCCATCAGGAGGTCCACCGGCAAGACCAGAACTCCAGAAGCCCTCCCCCCAAGCACCAAGAATACAGAGCATCCCTGCCCCAGACGTAAGAGCATAAGAGAAGCCATGTTGGATCAGGCCAATGGCCCATCCAGTCCAGCACTCTGTGTCACACAGTGGCCAAAACCCAGAGGCCATCAGGAGGTCCACCAGTGAGACCAGAACTCCAGATGACCTCTCGCTGTTGTCCCCCCAAGCACCAAGAAGACAGAGCATGCCCATGACCCCAAGGTTATTAATTTTTTAATTAGTATTTCTCAGAGCACTAGAATTTCCACTGCCACCCTTAGACACAGGAATATATGTAACGCAAGAGAAAGTCACAAAAAAAGTATAACATCAAAGAAGCAAAAGCAGTTGTGACCAAATTACTAATGTTGTTTCAATTATATTCAATACATTTCAAATCTGAATAATTCATGCACAAAATAGGCTTTTATAAAGTCACATAATCATATTCTCGTCCCAGTCCAAAGGTATGCCGATACACACTGGAAAAGTCCCAAAAGAAAATCACTTCTCACAATTTCAGTGAGTAATATTCTTCAGACAATTTGGGTATCATTTTCAAAGCTTCATATTCCAGCAAACATTCACTAGAAAAATCAATGGTCCTGGCGACGAGGAGTCGACTTGGAACATCCGTTTCACTCGAGTTTTCCTCAAGGTCGGGACTCCAATATGCAACTATTCAAACGTAAAGGCAAAATTCCAAGAAGTTCTCGTATCAGTCGGCATTCACCTTCAAGTTATTTTCTTTTGGGACGTTCCCATTATGTGTCGGCATACCTTTAGATTGGGATGGTAATATGATTTTGTGACTTTATAAACACCTATTTTGTGCATTAATTATTCAGATTTGAAATGTATTTTTATATTTAGCCCCAAAGGTTGCTAAGTATGCTGCTGCCAGGGCTTTTTTGGTGGCGGCTCCTACCTGGTGGAATGAGCTCCCGGAAGAGATCAGGGCCCTGCGGGACCTTGTACGGTTCCACAGGGCCTGTAAGATGGAGCTCTTCCGCCAGGCTTTCGAGTAGCAGCCGCCGCC
>NW_015173862.1:21451-26380 GCF_001447785.1 Gekko japonicus | reverse complement strand
GCATAATCTTATAAACCTCAATCATGTCACCCCTCAGTCGTCTTTTCTCCAAGCTAAAGAGCCCTAAGCGCTTTAACCTTTCCTCATAGGGAAAGTGTTCCAACCCTTTTATCATTCGAGTTGCCCTTTTCTGCACTTTTTCCAAAGCTATAATATCCTTCTTTAAGGTGTGGTGACCAGAATTGCACACAGTATTCCAAATGAGGTCGCACCATTGATTTATATAGGGGCATTATGATATTGGCTGATCTGTTTTCAATACCCTTTCTAATAATCCCCAGCATAGCATTGGCCTTTTTTTATTGCAGTCACACACTGTCTCGACATTTTCAGTGAGTTATCTACCACAACTCCAAGATCTCTCTCTTGATCAGTCTCTGCCAGTTCAGACCCCATCAACGTGTATTTATATTTGGGATTTTTGGCTCCAATGTGCATCACCTTGCACTTGGCCACACTGAACCCCATTTGCCATGTTGATGCCCACTCGCCCATCCTTGACATGTGGAAGAGTGGGATATAAATCAAATAAATAAATATTAAGTATAACTGAAACAACACTAGTCATTTGGTCACGACTTCGTTTGCTTCTTTGATGCCAGCTTGCCCCAAAACGATTGCACTCAAATTACTGCAATAAAAAAATAAAAAAAAAGGTTTGGGAAACAGGTAAAATAACAAAACTGACCGCTTACCAAATTCTACAGAACGACTCGAGGAGAACAGGACCGCCTGCCCCCGTGAGACCCGACTGCCCGCAGTTAAGTCGTATTAATAAGCAAAATCCAGCTCAAGAACGTAGTATACAATATTTATGTCTCGTTTTGCTGGCAAACCGGCATATGTCATTCCAGCTTCAATTAAACATGACTCTGAAACGGCGTGAATACTTTTTTTCTGCTTCGTACGCGCACCTGGGAAAGTCTCCGAGAAAGAGACAGCAAGGAGGGAAAGGGAGAGGCCATGACGTCTTTTCCATTCCACTCGGGAGGCCTGTTATCACGTCTGGACACACGGGACCTCACTGTTGACCCTCAAAGAGCCTCAGTTGCCCAGCTGTAAAATGGGCACAACGGCGGCCTACCTCACAGAGCGTCGGCAGGGGCGTGATACAATCACCCCACCCCTGCTTTCACTCCACTTACCTGACCTCCTCAACCCAGCCCCATCTCAGGCCTGCCTCATCCCTTCCCCGAAGGTCGGATTTCACAGCCAAGGCCTATTTCTGCCTGTGGAATGTGCCGCCTCAGGCCTCTGCTCCGCTTACAGAGAGCTCCGCTCGCTAACCCAACTTTTCCCCCAGCTGCCGTTTCACCCCTTTTCCTCCCGATTACCGAAAACG
This sequence comes from Gekko japonicus, assembly GCF_001447785.1. Taxonomy (NCBI): domain Eukaryota; kingdom Metazoa; phylum Chordata; class Lepidosauria; order Squamata; family Gekkonidae; genus Gekko; species Gekko japonicus. The sequence continues at coordinate 25,038 of NW_015173862.1, read as the reverse complement.
GGGGTCCCCAACGTGGCGCACGTGGGCGCCATGGCAACTGCCAGCACCTCTCCTCGCACCCTCCATGTGGAGAAATGTGTGGGGCTCTTGCCCAATAGAGGTTCTGGTTGGATGTGCAGCATCGTTTCAGTCCACAGTGTTGGTTTTACTCTCCCTCATTCCTCTTTCGCAGTGTATTATTTTTAATTATCCCCCCTTGTCCCCCGTACCTGGGCTTCTTGTGTGCTTGGCTCTGCCCCCCCCATGGCAGACATTTTGTAGTTGGCTCCGCCTCCTACAGCAGCCATTTTTTCGGTTGTGCCCATCACACAGTGTTAGAATCCCAAAGGTGCCCACAGGCTCAAAAGAGTTGGAGATCTGCTGACCGAAAGTGCGTTATCTTCGGAAAGGAGAATTTCCGTTAGCAGTTCGTTATCTTCGCAGCAGCCCCGTGAGGGAGGTTAGGCCGCGGGTATGTGACCGGCCCAAGGTCGCCCAGCAAGATTCCGTGGCAGAGTGGCGATTCGAACCCGGGACTGCAGATCCTAGTTGAGCACTCCAACCACTACACCGCGCTGATGCTGAATCTATCTCAGTTGTCTGCTAGTGTACAGGCAACCTCTGTGTCTTCCTCAGTGGCGCAAATACTAGTTTCAGGTGGGCCATTCAAACGTAGGAATTTTTTCAATTGTAAAAAGAAGAAGAGCTGGTTTTTATACCCCGATTTCCTCTGCCCTAAGGAGTCTTTAAAGTGGCTTACAATCGCCTTCCCTTCCTCGTCCCAAAACAGGAACCTTGTGAGCAGTGTTCCCTCTAAGCTGAGTTAGTGTGAGCTAGCTCACAGTTTTTTTTAGCCTCCGGCTCACACGTTTTTGTCTCCGCTCAGGGAAAAGGGCTCCAGAGCCAACTAATTTATGCAGCAGCCAAATCGCTCGCTTGCAACTTTCATGCCAGGAGCTCACAAAGCAGAATTTGTGCTCACAAGACTCCACAGCTTAGAGGGAGCATTACTTGTGAGGTAGGTGGGGCTGAGAGAGCTCCGAGAACACTGTGACTGGCCCAAGGTCATCCAGCTGGCTTCATGTGGAGAAGGAGTTCTCCGGATTAGAGTCCAGTTCTCCGGATTAGAGTCCGCCGCTCTTAACCACTACACCATGCTTTGTAAAAAGGGGTTAACTACCCTCCCCGTATCCCTTGAAGTCTCAGACCAAATCCACAGCCCCTGTGATGTCGATTCACACACAAAAAAATCACTTGAGGAGATCCAGTCGTGGATCCCAGATGTCACATCTCACTTGGCCCAAGAAGTGAGCGCTACTCCCCGATGTGATATCAAAGAACGGCCCTCTACCCAGTTCAGAACAAAAGCAGGCTCAATTTGTCTGTTGCTATTCTGTGAAAAACTACTCCAGTTTTAGTCCACTGAGGTCAAAGGTCTTAAGGATGAACTGACTTGCTGGACGACAGAGTGTTTTTAGCTGAAGCAACACAACAGTTCTCCCTTCCTTCTTTCAGACGTACAACAACCCTATGAGGTAGGCTGTACTGACCCAAGGTCACCTGATGAGCTTGACGTGTGAACAGGGATTCAAAGCCAGGCCTCCCACATCTGAGCTCAACATCCTAACCACCACCCCACACTGGATGCTGAAGTTACCAACCTCCAGGTGGGGCCTCCTGGAATTGCCACAGATCTCCAGATTACAAAACCCAGTTTCCCTGGAGAAACTGGCCACTGCGGAGGGTGGACAAGATTAAAGATGCATGAAGATTCATGGGGATTAGATAGATTGGTGGAGGATAAGTCTATCAGTGGCTACTAGCCATGGCGACTGAGGGGGACCTCCACATTCAGAGGCACTAAACCTCTGAATCCCAGAGGCCGGAGGCAACATGAATCCCAGAACCCGGAAGGCCTCGGCCTCTCTGCCCTGTTGTTGGCCCTCCAGAGGAACTGGCTGGCCACTGTGTGTGACAGGATACTGGACTCAATGGACCACTGGCCTGATCCAGCAAGGCTCTTCTGATGTTCTTAGGAAGGCCTCGGCCTCTCTGCCCTGTTGTTGGCCCTCCAGAGGAACTGGCTGGCCACTGTGTGTGACAGGATACTGGACTCAATGGACCACTGGCCTGATCCAGCAAGGCTCTTCTGATGTTCTTAGGAAGGCCTCGGCCTCTCTGCCCTGTTGTTGGCCCTCCAGAGGAACTGGCTGGCCACTGTGTGTGACAGGATACTGGACTCAATGGACCACTGGCCTGATCCAGCAAGGCTCTTCTGATGTTCTTAGGAAGGCCTCGGCCTCTCTGCCCTGTTGTTGGCCCTCCAGAGGAACTGGCTGGCCACTGTGTGTGACAGGATACTGGACTCAATGGACCACTGGCCTGATCCAGCAAGGCTCTTCTGATGTTCTTAGGAAGGCCTCGGCCTCTCTGCCCTGTTGTTGGCCCTCCAGAGGAACTGGCTGGCCACTGTGTGTGACAGGATACTGGACTCAATGGACCACTGGCCTGATCCAGCAAGGCTCTTCTGATGTTCTTAGGAAGGCCTCGGCCTCTCTGCCCTGTTGTTGGCCCTCCAGAGGAACTGGCTGGCCACTGTGTGTGACAGGATACTGGACTCAATGGACCACTGGCCTGATCCAGCAAGGCTCTTCTGATGTTCTTAGGAAGGCCTCGGCCTCTCTGCCCTGTTGTTGGCCCTCCAGAGGAACTGGCTGGCCACTGTGTGTGACAGGATACTGGACTCAATGGACCACTGGCCTGATCCAGCAAGGCTCTTCTGATGTTCTTAGGAAGGCCTCGGCCTCTCTGCCCTGTTGTTGGCCCTCCAGAGGAACTGGCTGGCCACTGTGTGTGACAGGATACTGGACTCAATGGACCACTGGCCTGATCCAGCAAGGCTCTTCTGATGTTCTTAGGAAGGCCTCGGCCTCTCTGCCCTGTTGTTGGCCCTCCAGAGGAACTGGTTGGCCACTATGTGAGACAGGATGCTGGACTAGATAGACTAATGGTCTGATCCAGCAGGGCTCTTCTGATATTTTTATGGGGTGTCATGCACTACAAAAGCCTTAAGACTCCTTAAAAGAAACGTTTCACACAAAGCCAAAAAAAGTCCCCCGATCCCCAGCTTTGCATCCATAAAAGTCAATCCCCCCCAAACAATCAAAAACATACTGACTTTATATATATATATATCTTTCAAAGAAAAAAAATCTCCTCCCAGCTTTACTTGTTAAGGGGACACGGTTGGCTTAAAATAGGAAACGGCTCTCCAGGAGGAATAGCTCGCTATTCGAGGTTTCCGAAAAAGCAATTAGGCAAGCTGCAATCTTTGCGTCTCTCTGCCCCCACTCGGGGGAAGCACCCCACCTGTTCAGCAGCCAAGACGCTCTCCCTGGCAGTGAGTGACCTTGGGGGGGGGGAGAAGGGTTCAGGGGGAAACTTTGGGGATTACCGAGAAAGCAGCCCCCCAATTTCCGTCCCCTCGTTTCCCAGACAGCCCAGGTCAACGCCCTCCACTCTCAGCCTCCTTTGCCCGCCTGCATCGCAGGCCGTGGGGGCGGGGGGAGAGGGGTATTTTTGGAGACAGCACCTGTTCGAAGCATTCC
>NW_015173862.1:20105-21407 GCF_001447785.1 Gekko japonicus | reverse complement strand
TGCTGACACAGAGACAGTCGCACCGGGCTCGGCCGGGCCTTTTAGGCCGAACCGCAGAGAGGCCGGCCGTCCCCGAGAACTCCACGGGGGCAGCGCGCCCTGGGCCCGTCCTCCGACCAAATACTCAAGCTTGGGGAGGCGCGACAAAGACGCCACTGATGTTGCGCAGGGACTCGGTTCCCTCCTGGCCGTCATCTTTTGAGCTTCTGCCGTCACTAAACCAGTCTGAACGAAGCCCTATTCCACCGCGGCTAACCAATGAGCTTGAACCGGCTTTGGTCCAGATGGGAACATACAGGGAGCGACCCATGGGAGGGCCGCGAGTGAAAGAGGACAGGGAGGTGATATGTTCTGCCAGGGTATGAGGAGATTTGCGGCAGGTGAGGCCCGTCCCATCACAGCACTGCCCCAGGTGAGAGGAGGGGCTGTAGCTCAGTGGTAGAGCCTCTGCTTGGCACGCAGAAGGTCCCAGGTTCAATCCCCGGCATCTCCAGTTAAAAGGACCAGGCAGGAGGGGAAGGGAAAGACATCTGCCTGAGACCCAGGAGAGCCATGAAGTGGGGCTGTAGCTCAGTGGAAGAGCATCTGCTTGGCAGGCAGAAGGTCCCAGGTTCAATCCCTGGCATCTCCAGTTAAAAGGACCAGGCAGGAGGGGATGTGAAAGACCTCTGCCTGAGACCCTGGAGAGCCATGAAGTGGGGCTGTGGCTCAGCGGTAGAGCCTATGATTGGCATACAGAAGGTCCCAGGTTCAATCCCCGGCATCTCCAGTTAAATAGGACCAGGTGATGGGAAAGACCTCCACCTGAGACCCTGGAGAGTCAATTCCAGCCTGAGTAGACAATATTGATCTTGAGGGACAGGGGAGGGGGCGGTTCTAGTGGCACAGCATCTCCTCGGGACACAGAAGGTCCCAGGTTCAATCCCTGCCATCTCCAGGTAAACCAGACCAGACAGTAGGTGATGTGAAGACCCTCAACCTGAGACCCTGGAGAACTGCCACCAGTCTAAGTGGCAAATGGAAACTCTGGAGAGCAGCTGCCAGTCTGAACAGACAATCCCTATGATCTTGGAGAGCAGCTGCCAGTCTGAGTGGACAATACCTGAGACCCTGGAGAGCAGCTGCCAGTCTGAGTGGACAATACTTGAGACCCTGTGAGAGCAGCTGCCAGTCTGAGTGGACAATATCTGAGACCCTGTGAGAGCAACTGCCAGTCTGAGTGGACAATACCTGAGACCCTGGAGAGCGGCTGCCAGTCTGAGTGGGCAATACCTGAGACCCTGTGAGAGCAGCTGCCAGTCT
>NW_015173862.1:9740-18214 GCF_001447785.1 Gekko japonicus | reverse complement strand
CTTTTGCTTCTTATTCTGTTTACCTTGTTTGTTGTCAAAACCCAGGGCTTCTTTTGTAGCAGGAACTCCTTTGCATGTTAGGCCACACACCCCTAATGTAGCCAATCCTAATGAGTTTCTGCTGTTGGGTGTGGCCTATTATGCTAATGAGTTCCTGCTGGGCGTGGCCAACTTGGGAGCCAGCCGGAACTCCGTTCCTGTGCCTTCCTGCCCAAAAATAGCCCTGCCCAGGCCCCTCCTGGAAGCTGGGAGCCCTACTGGCAACCCTAGAGACCAACAAAGTTTCGTTCGAGGTATAAACTTCTTCTTTTAATATTTTATTTTTAAATTCTAAACTATACAACAACAATCCACAAACGCAATAAGGAATAAACAAATACAACATCGCAGGCATGTCCAACTTCGAACAGGTAGTGATCTATTTTTTTCCGGCCAAAAGTGCCGGTGATCTACCACCATGAAAATAAAGTTTCAAATTAGATTTTGACCCACTAAAGTTGGGTTCCACCGCGCCCCCCCCCATTTATAATGCACCTTCTGTCATTTACTGGTAAGCAAAATAAGCAAAAACCAAACAGAGAGATGAAGATCCAGAAAGAACTGCGAAATACCACCAAACAATCATCCAAAAAACCCCAAACACCTGTCCAGCAAACCAGGAGACCAAGTGGGGCTGGTGATCTACCTCTGACCCCTCCGTGATCTAATGGTAGATTGCGATCTACCTGTTGGACATACCTGCAATATAAAAAAGGTAAAGGTTCCCTTGCTGCAAAGTCAGTCGAATCCGACTCTAGGGTTGCGGTGCTCATCTCCATTTCAAAGCTGAAGAGCCAGCGCTGTCCGAAGACGTTTCCGTGGTCATGTGGCCGGCATGACTAAACACCAAGGCGGACGGAACGTTGTTCCCTTCCCACCGAAGTGGTACCTATTTATCTACTTGCAATTTCTTGCTTTCGAACTGCTCGGTTGGCAATATAGCATCTCCTAAATACAGTGTAAGCCAGTAATGGAAAAGTGAGGTATATAAAGATGACAATAACGATTCATAGCTTGTACTTGTCAAGCTTATCTACCAAGATAAACTTCCGTGTGCATGCACACTTCTTCAGATAGGTTCAATCTGTCGCACAGCCTTTCACACGCGCGCACACACACACACAAAAACAGCGGCAGCACTACTGGGAAATGTAACATTTGGGAGACTGAGTTCTTGTTTGAGATCCCACCTTTCCCCCCGCAAGGGGGACCCAAAGCGGCCTGCACCCTTCTCCTCTCTGCCGTTATATCCTCACAACAACCCTGCAAGGTAGTCAGTCAGTCACAGTTCATTCGGTATACAACCAGCACAAGTCAATTACAATCAATACAAAGGAGGGTGCCAATAAAATATGTACAATATCAAACATTTAAATTTAAAACTGCGTTTAAATGGCCTATGTTAATTACAAAATCGCTAAAACTCCAACTTTCGGCAATGCTCTGTCAACGTTGAATAAAAATTATTCAACTATCGAATAAGTGTTATCAGGGGTCAGTTCGTAGAAAAAGAGGTGCAGGAACTCATTAGCATAACTCATTTGCATATGCCACACCCCCTGACATCATCGGAAGTGTGTCAGAAGGCAACACCCACTGCTCAGGCTCCACTGGACTGGTTTGGATTGCTAGCTATGGGGGGGGGGACATGCAGATCTGCCCTCACAGAGGAGGGAGAGCTTGTACCTGAATAAAACTGGTCTTAAAGGTGCCACTGGACTGTTTTGGACCGGGGGGCCCGGGGGGGGGGCTCTGCAATTTACCTGGCTGCTTCTTGCTCTGACTGAGGGCTGCTGGGAGCAGGGGGTGGGGCTTGTTGCATGTGCCCGCCCCCTGGGCTCTTTACTGCCGGAGCTCCGCTCCTGTGCGCTCCTGCAGGAAATGAGCCCTGAGTGTGATATGGGTAATACAATTCTACTCCCCATTTCCTAGTCCTTCTGGATTCTTTCTAAGATTGTTCTGCACAGGCAGCACGTATTTTTTGAGCTACTGCTAAAAATTTAGCACAGTTTGTTATGAGCTGTGGAGCAGGATCAAATTAATACTTTCCTGCTTATCTCCTTGTTCAAGTATCCGTGATACCTCCTTAAGATAGGATGGATAATCTTTGCTCTGATGGTTTCATAAAATACACACCCTGTGAGGTAGGTTAGGTGGAGAGCATGTGACTGGCCCAAGGTCACCCAGCAAGCTTCCAAGGCACGAGAGGGAATTCGAACCCGGGTTTCCCAGATCTTTGTCTGACACTTTAATTACTACACCGGGCTGGCTTGCCCTGTCAAACCCAGCTGACCCACTACTGACATTTGTTAATTCCATGTCTATCCCCCTAGTCTTCCATCCCAGAACCTGAGTTGTGTTCCCAAGCATTTGTCCAGCCAGGCGCCGAACAGACTTGGACCTGCCTCTTCTTCCGCAAGACTTCTGTTTCATGCGCCCTTCAGACTCCACGCTGGGACGACTTGGGAGAAGGAAAATGACATTTCCCCAGAGTCAAAAACATTAATCTCGAAGCCCCAGGGGAGAACAGACTGTTCCCTGCCACAGAAACGCAACCTCGCGGCCCGAATCCACCACCAGGAACCGCTGCAGATTTACTGACATCGGCGAAGTGGGGAGACGATGCGGGGAAGCCCGAGACCTTCCCCTCGTCCGACAGATGGGAGCACGGAAGCTAGAAGGCCCGTCACACTGACGTCCCATCATGCACTGCAACAGACGGCCATTTTCGCAGGCGAGCTGGAACCAAACAGGCAGGCAATGTTGACATCTCCTTCCCTCTCCGCATGCAATGATCCCTCTAAGCTGTGGAATCTTGTGAGCAGAAAATCTACTCTGAGGGCTCCTGGCATGAATGTTGTGAGCGAGCGGTTTGGCGACTGCATGAACTAGTTTCCTCTGGAGCCGTCCTTCCCGAGCCGAGACAAAGACATGTGTGAGCCGGAGGCTAAAAAACTGTGAGCTAACTCATACTACTTTGGTGTAGTGGTTAAGTGTGTGGACTCTAATCTGGGAGAACCGGGTTTGATTCCCCACTCCTCCACTTGCACCTGGCTGGATGACCTTAGGCAAGCCATAGTTCTGATAAGAGCTGTCCTTGAAAAAGTGCAGTTTCTGTCAGAGCTCTCTCAGGCCCACCTACCTCACAGGGTGTCTGTTGTAGGGAGGGGAAGGGAAAGGAGTTTGTAAGCCACTCTGAGACACCTTTGGGTAGTGAAGGGCAGGGTATGATTCCAATCTCTTCTTCTTCTTCTACTAACTCGGCTTAGGGGGAACACTGCCCACATGGGGCAGGAAAAGATACCTGTTAAAGCACACTGCATTTTTTGCAATTTAATCTTCAACATCCACCTGAAAGCAAGCCTTAACCAGGGCTATTTTTGGGCAGGAACGCGCAGGAACGGAGTTCCGGCTGGCTCCTGAGTTGGCCACACCCAGCAGGAACTCATTAGCATAATAGGCCACACCCAACAGCAGAAACTCATTAGGATTGGCTACATTAGGGGCGTGTGGCCTAACATGCAAAGGAGTTCCTGCTACCAAAAAAAGCCCTGGGTTTTGACCACAAACAAGGTAAACAGAATAAGAAGCAAAAGGTGGGTGCGGCTGGATGACCACACTTCTGGTAACGTGGGGTGTGGCCTAATATGCTAATGAGCTGCTATGTCGGGGTGTGGCATGATATGCTAATAGGTTTCTGCTGTTGGGTGTGGCCTATTATGCTAATGAGTTCCTGCTGGGCTTTTTCTACAAAAAAAAGCCGTGGCCTTAACCATGGGTCAGCCCCCCTTGCTATAATCCCTGTTGCCACCTCATAACTGAAAAGGGTTCAAGTGTGGGGGAAGAAGAAGAAGAGAAGGGATTGGATTGGATACCCCGCCCTTCACTCAGCGTCTCAGAGCGGCTTCCAATCTCCTTTCCCTTCCCCTCTCCCACAACAGACACCCTGTGAGGCAGGTGGGGCTGAGAGAGCTCTTTCGAGGACTGCCCTTTCAAGGACAGCTCTTGTCAGAACTATGGCTTGCCCACTATGAAAGTGGGTAAATCTTGTCGTGGTTAGAGCCATGGGTCCCCAACGTGGTGCCCCCTCCAACATCTTTCCTGGCACCCCCCCAAGTGTTTTCAGAAAGTGGGTGGGGTCAGTTGGGACTCTTACCTAGCATGGCTCCCGATTGGCTATCAGTGATCTGATCGGCTCTGCAAGCTCAAAGAACCTAGCTCCAGCAGCAGCTACAACTGCAGGGTCGGTTTCATTTTCTCTCTCCTTTCCCCCAGTACGTACTGTAAGCTACCCCTCGCCTCCCCTGCACCCAGAATTCCTCTGGGTGGGGCGCTCTACCTGCTTTGGCAGCCATTTTGTGGCTGTGCCCACCACTCTATGCCAGAGTTCCCAAAAATGCGCACAGGATCAAAAAGGTTGGGGAACCCTAGGCTACAGCATCGGAGAATCCAGGAGGCCCAGGTTCAAATCCCTGTGAAGCTTGCTGGGTGACCACTGGCCGCTCTCTCTCCAGTTTGGTGCAGTGGTTAGGAGGGCGGACTCTGAGAGAACCGGGTTTGATCTCCCGTTCCTCCACATGCAGCTGCTGATGTGGCCTTGGGTCGGTCACAAGTTCTCTCAGAGCTGTTCTCTCAAGGGCAGTCCTCGGGAGAGCTCTCTCAGCCCCACCTACCTCACAGGGTGTCTGCTGTGGGGAAGGAAAGGAGATCGTAAGCCGATCTGAGACGCCTTCGGGTAGTGAAGAGCAGGGTTTTAAATCCAATCTCCTCTTCTCTTCTCTCTTTCCGCCTGGCCTACCTCACAGGGTCGCACGAAGGATAAAATGGGCAATGTTCTAGATATATCAACACACAACTGGATCGGGGCCCGGAGTCCTACGGGTGCCTAGCTCAGATTTGCAAGCTCATGAGAGAAGGTTTATGGCATGGCAGGAATACATTGGACATTGTTCTTTTGAGCCATATAAGACTGTCATATTTCAAGCTTGCTCGGGGCCCAGAGAAATGATGTTTGGGCCCCGCTTTGGCAACCTGGAGCAATGCGCCCACCTTTCTCTGGCTCAGGACTCCCGGTATGTCCTTCTCTGTCTCAATCCAAGCAAACAAGAGGGCATGTAGGACATCCTATGCCACATTCTCTGCCAGGGTGTTTTTCATCGACAGAGCGTGAAATAAAAACTTTCCCACACCAGCAGAACACGGGAGAAGCAAGCCGCAGATGGTGGGGTCGGAAAACCCGAGTTTTGCTCGTGAAACTGCTTCCTAACACCCACACTCAGCCAGGAACATACGATCGGATACCTCTGCACATGTGCAGAGGGAGCAACTGCATGCGCACGGACAGTCCTTTTCAGATTAGAGAGAAGGCCAGGAGTGTAAACAAGAATACACTAGTGCCTTCCGGAGAACAAATACACCCATCCAAACCTGCTTGCAACTCTGCACATGGATTTGTGTCACACACATACACACAGAGGGAGCATTGTCCTTCCACCACACAGATCTGGAGTAGACCTGTTCGTGCACGGGGAGAATTGGGAGTTGTGACCTGATTTCTTCTTATTTTCAACAAGCCACATGCGTCTAGCCCAGGAGAGTCAAACATGTGGCCCGGGGGCCGGATGAGGCCCCCGGAGGACTTCCATCAGGCCCGCAGTGGAACTGGCCGCCTCCTGCTTCCAGTTGAACAATACTGAACATCGATATTGTTGAACTGATATCAGAACTAGCTTGTTTGCCGAGTATTTTATGGTTTTGTTGTTTTAACTGTTGTTATAATGATATTGTACTGAGACACTTGTGAACCGCCCTGAGCCGGTTTACGGGGAGGGCGGTAAACAAATCAAATCAATCCATCCATCAATAAAAATGTATGCAAAAGAGATGCTGCCAAGTCAAATTCCGACGCGTGTGAATTTGTATAACTCAGCCTACACCCACACGCACACACACACACACACAAGCGTTCCGTTTGGACTTCACGGGGAAAGAATCCAGGTTGTGTTTACAGACGCACCATCTGAACAACTGTGAATGTCAGGGCGGGATAACAACTTAGCGAGTCAAGAATCCGGCTCACGAAAGGCCGGGAAAGGAGAGTGCTATTTTAGGGTGCCTCCTAAGCTTGCAGAGTGCAAAAGCATGGGTCTGAACTCTCTCTCTCTCCCTCCCCGTCTGAAGAAGTGTGCCTTGAATAAAACTGTGTTGGTCTTAAGGGTGCCACTGGACTTGAACTTCGTTCTTTCTCTCTCTCTCTTTGTAAAACTTTAGAGCGGGGTGTCAAACACATGGCCCGCAGGCCAGAACTGGCCCATCTAGGGCTCTTACCCGTCCCACGAGCAACTGGTCATTACATTTATTGCCAGATGGCAAAGGCCACACATCGTGTCCCTGTCTACTGTCCCAGTGCTAATGCGTAACAGGCCGTGGAAGCCGGAGGGTGGACATCAGGGAGATACTTTAAGGAAATACCGTAAGAGTGTTAATGTTTATAGCACGTTTGTATTCTGGGTAAAAAATTAATATCATTCATTGGGTTTGCCTGTGTGCTTTCTAAAGTTTATATCTCCCGTACCTGGCATCACATTTTATGGGAGACGCGGCCAACATTTATGTCAGATCCGGCCCTTGTAACAAATGAGTTTGACGCTTCTGCTTTAGAGTATGGCTTTTAGGTCTTACAACAGCAGTAAAATCATTTCTTTAAAAAACATGTACTCAGGAACAGTGTGTGTGACATTCCGGGCATCACCATTCCAAGAGAGATCCTGAGAAATTCTACCCAGATTCTTTGCAACTGGCCCAGGGGCTCCATCGAGCCCTGGGACTTCCCACCTGGCCCCCAATCCAGCCTCTGGGACTTTACAACTGGCCCTTGGCATAAGCCCCAGTTCCAAGGATTTGTCCCTCCCTGATCCCATTTGCTTTCTCCTATCTTAGTAAGACATGGGCAAAGGGCTCTTTAAGGTTCCCGGCGCAAACAGCCACAGAGCCCTTTGGCAAAGTTCTCCTCTTATAACTGTTCGTTGCTCCCTTCTGTGCACCAGACAGGAGTCAACGCAACTGAGAGGCCTCAAGGGGAGGCCTTTGCCACTGTTCCCAATGGGGAAGAGGCCTTTGTCCATCTCCACTCCCTTGGGAATCATACAGGAGGCACGGCTAACGGCACCAGCCCACAAAGCTTTGGTTCAATTCACAATATGGCTTTGGCGAATAATCCCGTTGCTGGCCAAGGCCTCGGGACCAATCCTGACGGCACGACTCCCAAACCTGCCTGCTAGGCCTTAGGCCAAACTGGCAGTCTAGACGTGCTTTAGCCACACCCCAAATGCCCCGAATTTCCCAGGTCTGCATCACGCTGTAACCGGCAACCCAACTTTCTGCTACTACCAACTGGCGGGCGGGACCCCGACTTTACATTCAAGTACCCAGGTTTTTTTCCCCAAAAAAATCATTCAAGTACCCAGTTGAGATGCCATTTCCGACTCCCCCGGCCTTCCCCCCTCTAGCCCCACATAACCCTTTAAGTGGGCCATCCCCAGAAGCAAACACAGTCCCCCGGAGCTCAAACTGAGGTGCCCTTTGCACCCAGCCCAAACCCAGGAAACCACCCTGTGACAAACGGCACTCAGCTAGCTGCCTGGGACAAATAAAGGTTAGCAACTGGAAAGACTTCCAAGTACATGGGCCCGTATTCTCTCCGTCATCCCAGATACACATCCCTTCCTTGGGGGCAGGGGTACTCATTGGCACATTTGGCGTTCACACCCTTCTTCTATGTCTTCTATGTCCCCCCCCGCCCCCCGCCTCCCACCAGCACTAGAATTAGCAAACTTTTTCTCCCGCTCACACCTACGGACTCGGATACGCTGCCACGAACTGTCTGGGTCAGAAACCTGTACCCTGAGAAAAATGACAAGGCGTGGGTCAGAGACGGCATCGGCAACCCGATCAAGTCCCAGCTGTGCAAACCTGCCAGGGTGGGAGAGAACAGCGTCGGGGCAAACCGTTTCACGGAGAGTAGCGGCCTATGAGCCATGCTAGATAAATGGAGCCTCCATGTCCAGAGGCAGTGTACCCTCGGCATAAGGGGGGATATAAGTCGTAAAGGGAAACAGCTGCCTCCCTGACGATGGCTGGAAACTCCGGACTTAGACGGACCTTTGACGGGATCCAGCAGCCCTGGTCAAATTCTCAGAGGGGTGGAACAGAGTCCAACCCGGCCCCCTCCACCCCTTGGGGGGGGGGAAGAACCACCTGTTTGCTGGTGGACGGGCAGCAGGCGTCTCACTGACAAGAGGGGGCCCCGCTCTAATTTTAGCCCTCGCCCAGGGGCAAGAGGGGGAGGAGAAGCCCCATGGCCGCAAAAAAAAAAAAAAAAATCCTCGCAAAAAGCCAAAAAAAACCTGGGGGGGGGGGAAGGTAAGACCCCCCCC
>NW_015173862.1:0-6079 GCF_001447785.1 Gekko japonicus | reverse complement strand
CTGGCCTGCCTCGCAGGGCTGCTGGTTGCTTGCAGGGCCAAGAAGAAACAGCGAGGAAGAGCTGATGGATTTGTGCCAACAGCTTGCTAACTTCTCCAGGGCCAGGCTGGTTCCTGTTGGAAGCGGGCCGTGGGATTGAATGGGCCAATCCCGCGAGGCTCCTAAAATCCTCTTTCCGAAAGCTTTTTCCTGCTTAAAACGAACCACCTGGGACTGAATTCCCCCCCCCCTATGAATTAAATTCCGCCTTAGCTAATTTATATGTGACTGGCTTACTATAAACCAGCAGAATTTCTTTGGAGCCGTTTCTGAACAGAGCAAGAGCCAAGCAAAGAGAAGGGCATTACCGTAGCAGATTATTGGCTAATTAAGTTGTTAAAAAAAGAAAAGTCCGACCCTCCCAGTCAGGCCCCCGAAACCTGTCAATGTCCCCCACGAATCAGCAATACAGAAATAGTCCAGAGAGGGTAAAGGAGTGAGACCTATAGCATAAGGGTAGGACTTGAGTGCATTCTAACGTTTATCACGCCATGTGCAGCTGCTGGTGTGACTTTGGGTCAGTCACAAGTTCTCTCAGAGCTGTTCGCTCACGAGCAGCTCTCGAAGGAGGTTGGCCACCCTAGCTTTTCGAAAACTGTGCTACGTGGAGAACTGTACATGGTTTGATGAAATTGTTCTTTATTTCATTGTGTGTGGGGGAGTATTTTCTCAGTGGAAAGAGGCATTTGGGAGAGTCCGTTTGGTGTAGTGGTTAAGATTGGCGGTGTAGTGGTTAAGATAAGTGGGAGAACCAAGTTTGATTTCCCTACTCCTCCACATGCAGCTGCTGGTGTGACCTTGGGTCAGTCACAAGTTCTCTCAGAGCTGTTCTCTCAGGGGCAGTTCTCAAGAGAGCGCTCTCAGCCCCACCTACCTCGCAGGGTGTCTGTTGTGGGGCGGGGAAGGGAAAGGAGATTGTAAGCTGCTATGAGATTCATTCGGGTAGTGAAGGGTGGGGTATAAATCCAATCTCCTCCTCCTCCTTCTTCTCTGCAACAGGTCATAGGGTTGGCAGGTCCCTCCTGGTAGGGACGGAGGGGTCGGGTTGCCAGATCCAGGTTGGGGAACTTCTGGAGATTTGGGGATGTAGCCTGGGGAGGAACAGGGACCTCAGGGGGTCACAATGCCACGGAGTCCACACCCTCCAAAGCAGCCTCACACATTTTTGTCTTAGCTCAGGAAGGAGGGCTCCAGAGCAAACTACTTTATGCAGGAGCCAAATTGCTTGCTCTCAACTTTAATGCCAGTAGCTCACAAAGTTGAATTTCTGCTCACAGGACTCCACACCTTAGAGGGAGCGTTGGAGGGGACAGGATTGCAGTCTTCCAATATTTGAAGGGCTGTCATGTAAAAGATGGAGCGGATGTATTCTCTCTTGCTCCGGATTGCGAGACTAGATCTAATGGGTGGAAATTACAAGGGAGTCGTTACCAGCTAAATATCAGGAGAAACTTCCTAACTGTGAGAGTGGTTGAGCAGTGGGACAGACTGCCTCGGGAGGGGGTGGAGGCTCCTTCGCTGGACGTTTTCAAGCGGAGGCTGGACGACCATCTTTCGGGTATGTTGCAGGGCTCTTTTTCGGCTATGCTCCTGCAGAGTGCAGGGGGTTGGACTAGATGCCCTGCAAGGTCCCTTCCAACTCTAACATTCTATGATTCTATGCAAGCAATTCCACAGGTTATTCACCCAATGTGGACACGGAATCCTGCCAATGGAATGCCAAAGATATTCGGCTAGGTCAAATTTCATCTTCTGGTTTTCAGTGACCAAAAATAAAGAAGAAGGAGAAGGAGGAGGAGGAGGAGGAGGAGGAGATTGGATTTATACCCTTTGAGATGTGAGGCTGAAACTCGGCCAGTTTTACAGCTCACGCGGGCAACTCCCTCCGATACCGTTTGACTGCTTTCTTGTCAGCTATTTAAAAACCCTCCTCCTTTAAGTGACTATCAACAAAATATTGTGGCAAGCAGTTCCACAGGTTATTCACCCAATGTGGGCGCAGAATCCTGCCAACGGAACGGCAAAGATATTAGGCTAGGTCGAATCTCATCTTCTGGTTTTCAGTGACCAAAAATTAAAGAACAACAACAACCCTGTAGTAAGACGCTAAATAAATAAATATCAATTGCAAAATACATAAAACTTTAAAGACGGAATAAATGACAAAGTCAAGGTTAGTACAGATTTGTAAAGCATAAACCTCTTAAACCCATTTTAAAGGGAAGGTAAGTCCCAAATTGTGGAAACTTCAGAAAAGACCATCAATCAATGAGGAATTAGCACTCCAGCATCAGGGAAGAACCACCAATCAGGAGACTGATTCTTCACTGATCGATGGTCTTTTTTGAAGTTCCCACAATTTGGGACTTAAAAAAAGGTAAAGGTAAAGGTTCCCTTGCTCGAAAGCCAGTTGTTGCGGTACTCTAGGGTTGAAAGGTTCATCTCCGTTTCACAGCCGAAGAGCCAGCGCTGTCCGAAGACGTTTCCGTGGTCATGTGGCCGGCATGACTAAACACCAAGGCGCACGGAACGCTGTTCCCTTCCCACCAAAGTGGTCCCTATTTATCTACTTGCAATTTCTTGCTTTTGAACTGCTAGGTTGGCAGGAGCTGGAACTAGAGACGGGAGCTCACTCCATCATGCAGCACCCGGGTCTCGAACTGCTGAACTACCGACCTTCCACAGCCTGCAGTTCAGCGTCTTAACCACTTGAGCCACCGCAGCTCCAATTTGGGACTGACCTTGCCTCTAAAATTGGTTTATGGTGACGCTTATGTTTTACAAATTTGTACTTACCTTGACTTTATGATTCTATGATTTCTCCCTGGGGACCTGGTCTCTATAGTGTGGAGATGAGCTTTAATTCTAGGAAACCTTTCCCAGGCCCCACCTGGAAGCTGGCATCCCTCCAACAGACTGACTTCTACCTTCATAATCCCGCTGGGGTGGTGTAGTGCTATACCCGGGGAGAAAGGGAGGGTATACATGAATTGATTGCCGCATTAGGGGCACACCATTCCTAAGTCAGCTTTCCTGCCCTAGACCATCTCTTTCTGCTTCTTCTATTTCCCTCTCCCAAATCCACTGCATCATTTTATTGTGTTCACAATCTTTGCTGTCGGAGTGAACGGTTTTTCATATTTCGCAATCTGCCTTGCGTCTCAGTGGGAAAAGGGAAGCTGTAAACGAAGCTCGTGATTATGACGATTAAACACAAACTGGGGTCTAATCTCTGTCTTCGGCAGAGCTGGAGCTGGTGGTACGCAATTCCCCATTTCAGCTTCCGTGCATAAGCACACTGGAGGCCTTCTACAGAAGACGGAGGAAGAGGAGGAGATTGGATATATATCAAGGAGTCTCAGAGTGGTTTACAATCCCCTTTCTCTTCCCCTCCCCACAACAGACACCCTGTGAAGTCGGTGGGCCCGAGAGAGCTCTTTCGAGGACTGCCCTTGAGAGAACAGCTCAAAAAAACTTGTGACTGACCCAAGGTCACACCAGCAGCTGCATGTGGAGGAGGAGTGGGGAATCGAACCCGGTTCTCCCAGATTAGAATCTCCCAGATTAGGTTTGTCACAAATTCTCGGTCACAAGTTCTCTCAGAGCTCTTCTCTCAGAGGCAGTTCACGAGAGAGTTCTCTCAGCCCTGCCTACCTCACAGGGCGTCTGTTGTGGGGAGGGAAAGGAGATTGTAAACCATTCTGAGACTCCTTTGGGTAATGAAGGGCGGGGTATAAATCCAATCTCTTCTTCTCTTCCGCCACATGCAGCTGCTGGTGTGACCTTGAGTCGGTCACAAGTTCTCTCAGAGCTGTTCTCTCAAGGGCAGTTCTCGGGAGAGCTCTCTCAGCCCCACCTACCTCACAGGGTGTCTGTTGTGGGGAGGGGAGTGGAAAGGAGATTGTAAGCCACTCTGAGACTCCTTCGGGTAGTGAAGGGCGGGGTATAAATCCAATCTTTCCTCCTCCTCCACATGCAGCTGCTGGTGTGACCTTGGGTCGGTCACAAGTTCTCTCAGAGCTGTTCTCTCAAGGGCAGTTCTCAGGCGAGCTCCCTCAGGCCCACCTACCTCACAGGGTGTCTGTTGTGGGGAGGGGAAGGGAAAGGAGATTGTAGGTCGCTCTGAGACTCCTTCGGGTAACGAAAGGCGGGGTATACATCCAATCTCCTCCTCTTCTTCTAAGTGGGAGATCTTCAGGCAGTCTTGGGGTTGGAGAAAAACCCCACTCATTTGTCTCAGAAAACGGGAGCAAAAGAGAAGAGACGTGGAGGGGAAGAGATGACAGTTACACGGGCAGGCTTTTTATAGAAGCAGGATATTAGCTCCGTTCCCCCGGGGGCCACAGAATCGCCCTTCCCGCTGCGTCTTCGCACCCCAGTGTCCCAAAACCATCCTCAATGAACTGGGGCAGTTTCCTCACCTTGCGGAATCCAGGCCCTCCCTCTCTGTCCTCCCCCCCCCCACACCGGAGGGGCACCCCTAAAATTAACCTCTCTGCCCTCCTATTATTTCGACGGCGCAGTTAATTAGGAGCGGAGAAACCGGCCAATTATGCAGCATAATCGGGGGAAAGGCCTTTTCCGCCAGCAAGCCCGGCTGAGGCAGCGCTTGGCGAACCTGCCAAAGGAGGTTGCTAAAAATATAATAATTTAATAGTGCCAGACCTGCGACAGGCGAGGATTTCGCTGGGCGTTTCAAACTGATGCGACCTTCCGCCTCCGGGAACGTCCTGTGCGTTGTCGTCCCCCCCCCAGCTGTATTTTCTAAGGATGCCAACCGTGGGTCGGGAGATTCCTGGAGATTGGGGGGAGGCCGGGGGAGGCGGAGTTTGGGGAAAGGAGGAGGCTTTGGAGTCCGCCTACCCAAGCAGCCGTTTTCTCTGGGGGTACCGATCTGTGTCATCCAGAGATCACGTGAATACATGAAGCTACCTTCTACTGAATCAGAGCCCTGGACTCCGTCAAGGTCAGTATTGTCGGCTCAGACCGGCAGCCGCTCTCCAGGGTCTCAGGCGGAGGTCTTTCCCATCACCTCCTGCCTGGTCCTTTTTAACTGGAGATGCCGGGGATTGAACCTGGGACATTGTGCATGCTGAGCAGATGCTCTACCCACTGAGCTACAGCCCTACATCATGGCTCTCCAGGGTCTCAGGCGGAGGTCTTTCCCATCACCTCCTGCCTGGTCCTTTTTAACTGGAGATGCCGGGGATTGAACCTGGGACATTGTGCATGCTGAGCAGATGCTCTACCCACTGAGCTACAGCCCTACATCATGGCTCTCCAGGGTCTCAGGTGGAGGTCTTTCACATCACCTCCTACTTGATCCTTTTAACTGGAGATGCTAGGGACTGAACCTGGGACCTTCTGCGTGCTGAGCAGACGTTCTTCCACTGATCTACAGCCCCACTTCATGGCTCTCCAGGGTCTCAGGCGGAGGTCTTTCCCATCACCTCCTGCCTGGTCCTTTTAACTGGAGATGCCGGGGATTGAACCTGGGACCTTCTGCCTGCCAAGCAGAGTCTCTGCCACTGAGCCACAGCCCCTCTTTACGGCTCTCCGGGGTCTCAGGTGGAGGTCTTTCTAATCACCTACCCCCTGATCATTTCAAGTGGAGATGCTGGGGATTGAACCTGAGACCTTCTGCACGCCCAGCAGATGCTCTAACCACTGAGCCACGGTCCCTCTCCAGACCAACTGTAATTCCGGGAGATCGCCAGGTCCCACCCGGGGGTTGGTAACCCTATGAGGCAGAGACTTCCGCCGCATAAACCTTTCCCATCAGAAGTTGGATTTCCCATGGGTGCATGTTTAGGACTGACAACAAGCATTTCTGCAGTGCATTGAATGGTCACGTCTTATGCATTCCTAAAATAAACCCCTACATGTAAGGCCAACTAGCATTATGAACCCATCTTACAAATGGGTAACTGAGTCAGAGAGAGAGAGAGATCGATCTGCCACCAGATAAAGTCAGGGTTGACACAAAATAGGAAATGCAACAAACAAACTCCTAAACCAGCATAATACAGGAGGCTTTTGC
>NW_015173861.1:46105-47316 GCF_001447785.1 Gekko japonicus | reverse complement strand
ACTGGCTTCTCTGATGTTCTTATGAGATGATGGGGACTGAAACTGGAACCTCCTGTATGCAAAGTGGATGCTCTGTCACTGAGCCACGGCCCCTCCCATTGCTGAATTTCATTACTGGGAAACATAAGCCTAGTCAACAATGAGGAAGTAAATCTGGATTATACCACTTCAGAATGCACAGCGGGGTTCAAATGACCAAATACCAAAGTTCCTTAAGGGCCGCTTTCTCCCATAGGAACCTACCCACTCACTCTGGTCATTTACACCCCCACCATCTGAGGTTAGAGGGGCCTCCAAGAAAGGCCTCAGTTGTGGCACCGAAACTTTGGAACTCCCTCCCCAGGGAGATTAGTGTGTCTCCCTCTGTTGTTCTCTTCCACCAGCAGGTGAAGACCTGGTTTGTTTGGCATAGAAGGCTACTATCGATTGTTCAATCTGCCCGTGCAGAACACATTGAGGAAATAGGACTGCTATAATCTGAGAATCTTTGAAGAGGAGTCTACCTTCTAGACACCAATTGATGCTGTATCAGTAACCAGACACACTGTAGTTCAGAGGAAGTCTCAACGAAACGATACGTCATTCTGGAGAGCTTCATTAACGACTATAAATTTGACTATTATGATTGTTTAAACTCACTATTTACATATTTTGATATGCTTTGAATATTAAGAACATAAGAGAAGCCAATGTTGGATCAGGCCAGTGGCCCATCCAGTCCAACACTCTGTGTCACACAGTGGCCAAAAATACCAGGGGCCATCAGGAGGTCCAGCAGTGGGGCCAGGACACCAGAAGCCCTCCCACTGTTACCCCCCTCCCAAGCACCAAGAAGACAGAGCATTACTTGCCCCAGGCTGAGAGTTCCTATCTATACCTTGTGGCTAATAGCCACGGATGGACCTCTGCTCCATATCTCTATCCAGTTTGGTGTAGTGGTTAAGTGTGCGGACTCTAATCTGGGAGAACCGGGTTTGATTCCCCACTCCTCCACTTGCACCTGCTGATGTGACCTTGGGTCAGTCACAAGCTCTGGCACAGCTGTCCTTGAAAAAGAGCAGTTTGTGTCAGAGTTCTCTCAGCCCCACCCACCTCACAGGGTGTCTGTTGTGAGGAGGGGAAGGGAAAGGAGTTTGTCAGCCGCTCTGAGACTCCAAGTGAAGGGTGGGGTATAAATCCAATCTCCTCCTCCTCCTCCTCCTCCTCCTCCT
>NW_015173861.1:40421-45965 GCF_001447785.1 Gekko japonicus | reverse complement strand
AGAGACGCCAATGTTGGATCAGGCCAAAGGCTCATCCAGTCCAACGCTCTGTATCACACAGTGGCCAGAAATACCAGTGCCATCAGGAGGTCCACCAGTGGGGCCAGGACATTAGACTCCCACTGTTGAACCCCCCCCCCAAGCACCAAGAAGACAGAGCATCACTTGCCCCAGAGTCCCTATCTATACCTTGTGGCTAAGAGCCACTGATGAACCTCTGCTCCATATGCCTATCTAATTCCCTTTTGAAGCCGTCCGTGCTTGTAGCCATCACCACTTCCTGTGGCAGTGAATTCCATGTGTTAATCACTCTTTGGGTGAAGGACTTCCTTTTATCCGTTCAAACCCGACCGCTCAGCCATATCATGGAGTGCCCACAAGGAGTTCTTGTATTGTGAGAAAGGGAGAAAAGTACCTCTTTCTCAACCTGCTCTTTCCCATGCATAATCTTATAAACCTCAATCATGTCACCCCTCAGTCGTCGTTTCTCCAAGCTAAAGAGCCCTAAGCTATTCCTATTGTTTCGCTCACCTTTCTGCCTACACCAAAGCTCTTCCTTGGCGCCATTCTTCAGGCCCATTTCAGCTCTTTCAGGTCTTCTTTCTTATTTTCCAGCTGCTGGGTGGAGACCCCCCCCCACCTATGCTTTCTCCATGCGGATGCCCGCTGTCCGTGTTCCAGCTACCTTTGATCAATGCGTTGCTCCAGCTCTGTCAAGAGGAACAGACAACCTGTTGGCTGTGTGCAGCATCTGAAAAGGCCAGCCGGGTGCCACAGGAAGGGTGGTTTTGTTTCTCCAAGCGGCCTTTCATTAAATGTCACGTACAGAAGTCGACAGCTGTGTAACTGTCACTCCCTGCCTTCTTATGCTCAGTCAGCGATCTAGATTAGAAAGGATGTTTGGCGTCTTCCCCATTTTACCCTGAGACATCTTTTTGGTCTCTCCCACACTCTTCACCTATTGATCACCCTTGGCAGATGAATAATTCTGGAGAACTGGAAAGCCTGCTCAGTTTTGTGGTATCGTGTTTGGTCCTGATGATCCCGCAACGGTTTCTTTTGGGAATTTTCTGTGGTCCAACGGTGCTGTCCCTCCCCTCTGTCATCGGTAAATCAGAAAATCATTTGAGACACATACTAGGTGGGAGCAGACCGAGTTCAAAGTACTTTGTCACCTCAATCATTGATTGATTGATTGGATTATAACCTCTCCAACTCAGCTGGCAACTGCTTGCTTTCCTTGTGTAGTTTGGCGTCGTCGTTAAGTGCGTGGACTCTAATTTGGGAGAACCGGGTTTGACTCCCCACTCCTCCACTTGCACCTGCTGGATGACCTTGGGCAAGCCGTAGTTCTGTCAGAGCTGTCCTTGAAAAAGAGCTGTTTCTCTCAGAGCTCTCTCAGCCCTGCCTACCTCCCAGGGTGTCTGTTGTGGGGAGGGGAAGAGTCCGTCGCTCTTAACCACTTCACCAAACTGGCTCACAGAATGCAGCTGTGTCAGATTCGCTCAATCCCTCCCAGCATATTTCATTGAAACGTAAAAGCTTCACTCGCTCAGGAAGGCTTTTGGAACACCCTTTTATATGTTGGCCTGAGATTTTAGTCTTTTATAGCTTCAGTATATGCTGCTGTGTTAAGATTCACTGGTTTGTTTAACTGTGATTATACGCACATTATCTTTCTATATAAGTGTTTTGGGTTTTACTATGCTGCTGATCTGTGTGGTGTTAAATCTGAGGCAAGCATTATTGAGGGGTTTTTTTTAAACCGGATGTCTTCTGTTTGTTTAGCTGTGATATATGCATGTTATCTTTACACACTCAACTTTGATGTCTCTAGCTTGCACAGGATCCGCTCTACATGCTCCTGAACCTCCTGAACCTGTGCCTGTCAAAATCACTGCCTGTCAATGACAGCCAGTCATTCCCCCAGAAAGCACTTTCCTGGGGGCACCTTCTGGGGGGGGGGCATACCTCGGACCCCGTAAATCCAATCCTCACTAAACTTGGAGGGCAGGTAAAGGAGAGTCAGATGGAGATCCCCGGTGAGGTTGGTGTCCCCTGGACTGCAAGGAGATCGAATCAGTCAGTCCTCAAAGAAATCAACCCTGACTGTTATCTGGAAGACCAGAGACTGAAGCTGAAGTTCTTTGGCCACCACATGAGAAGGGAGCACTCACTGGAGAAGACCCTGATGCTGGGAAAGACTGAAGGTCAAAGAAGGAGACGGCCAAGGATGAGGTGGTTAGACAGTGTTATCGAGGCAACGAACATGAAATCAAGCAAACTCCAGAGGACGACAGAAGACAGGAGGGCCTGGCGTGATGGGGTCCGTGGGGTCGCTAAGAGTCGGACTCGACTGTGCGACTGAACAACAACAAAAGCACACGGGGTGGGGGGCTGTTCTACCCACTCACGAACCTCACTGGTTCGTTTAGCCCCTAAAAGTTCATGATGATTCCGGGTTCACGAACCGGGCATGCCACGAACCACAAACTGAATTGCATTTCCCCAGCTTGTGCCCATCCAATTCAGGAGTCAACCACACCCCATTAGAATTTTGTTCTAGGCCCACTTGCTTGCATCTATTTCCGAAGGTCTAAATTATGGTACAGGTCATCTTTTCCAAGAGAAGAAAGAAAAAAACCCACCTGTTCTTTACTAACTAGCAGTTGCAAGGCCAGATCATTTCCTTTGCAAATGGGGTCCTTCTTTCCTGTACGAGTTTTATAAAAACATTACAGAATGCCTGCAGGGAGTTGCAGGGCTTCTAAGAAAGCTGCAATTTGGGGCCTGTTTGCAATTCTTTTTGCCCCGATGAAGTGAGGAACCCATGCTCCTTCCACAGAGCACCTGTGGCATGACACACACCCCATACCTCGAATCAGTGTAAATATTCACCCGCTTATTACTACTTAACTGGCATGATCTGGTCAAAGCAATGACTTCAGCTGCTGGAGCACTGTGAGTGAGCAGAAATGTCTGCTCTTCTGTGACTCCACACTCTGACACGACTGCGTAGGCTGATTTTCTTTTGCCCTCCACCATCCAGCTAGACTTGTTCACAAAAAGGATATAATCTACATTCTCCGGTGGAATGCCTTTAAGGTCTAAGCGGCTGATTGAAATTTCTTGAACCACGAGCGTGCAAATAACAACTTTCACAGACTGAACCGTTAGCTAGAAGTGTAGCTGGATTCAGGGTGGAACACCACTCCAATCTCA
This sequence comes from Gekko japonicus, assembly GCF_001447785.1. Lineage (NCBI taxonomy): Eukaryota > Metazoa > Chordata > Lepidosauria > Squamata > Gekkonidae > Gekko > Gekko japonicus. The sequence goes on along the minus strand of NW_015173861.1, from coordinate 42,743 downwards.
CATTTTCAGAAGTTAACAAAACAGTCACATATTTGGTCATCCTAGCACTGGAAAAAATGTGGAGTATTCTTTTGCAGGAGCAGAGAGGCTATGGCGTGAGGCACTTTGACCACTAGATGGGGCCCTAACACAGCTTTCTGTACTCTAGAGCCCTGTAGCAACAGGTGTTTGCTAGAAGTATTAGTTGCTGTATTAGTATTAGTTTGCTAGAAGTATTAGTTGCTGTAGATTTTCCAGGCTGTATGGCTGTGGTCTTGGGACTGTAGGACCTGACGTTTTGCCAGCAGCTGTGACTGGCATCCTCAGAGGTATAACACAGAAAGATGGAGTACTCTCTGTGTCAAGATGAGAAGAAAAATGGTAGGCAGGTAACTGATATCTTCTCAGGAAGGTGGGGTAGAGGGCTGAGTCATTATCTTGTAGGAGTTTCACAGGCTGTGAACATGCTAATGGAGGAGCTTTCCTAAGGAGGTTCTTTCGCATATGGATGGGCTGTTGAAATTCTAACCTTATTTGTAGTGCTGTTGTAAGATGTAGAGCCTTTTGTGTTTTTCATGACAGGAAACCACGCCCTATTTATTTTTAAACTTCTTTCCTGTTGAAATTGCGCTTATGTTTATGAATTTCAATGGCTTTCCTGTGTAATCTGACATGGTAATTGGATGTGTTGTCCAGCCTTTCAGTGTCTTGGAATAAGATAATGTGTCCTATTTGAGTTAGCCTATGTTCAGCCATTGCCAAGTCTGCAGTGTCTTTCATGTTCTTTTATTCTTGTCTGAATGCTACGCTGTGTGGTCCTGATGTAAACCTGTCCACAACGGCATGGTATGAGGTATACTCCTGCAGAAGTGAGGGGGCCTCTTCTGTCTTTTGCCGATCGTAGCATCTGTTGTATTTTTCTGGTGGGTCTGAATACTGTTTGTAGGTTGTGTTTTTTCATATGTTTCCCCATCTGATCAGTGATTCCTTTGATATATGGCAAAAACACTTTCCCTGTAGGAGACTGTTTTTCCTCAGTTGTTTGTTTTACCTTTGGTTTAATTGCTCTTCTGATTTCATTCTCGGAGAAGCCATTTGCTTGAAGTGAGTGGTTTAGATGATTTAGTTCACCGTTGAGAAAGTGCGGTTCACATATCCAATCACCACCCTCAGCAAAAAAGAGGCATAATCAAAACACCGCGCAAGATGGATATGTGAACCGCACTTGAGTACAATGGTAGTGAACACATCATTATCTATTCATTTTATTACGAATGAGCTATGATGTAGTGCAAAGTCTCTACAAGGGATCATTCTGCAAAGAAGGTTAAACGATAATCAGGGGTCATTTCCTGCGGGAGCGCACAGGAGCGGAGCTCCGGCAGTAAAGAGCCCAGGGGGCGGGCACATGCAACAAGCCCCGCCCCCTGCTCCCAGCAAGAAGCAAATAGGTAAGTTGCAGTGGGTGTTGCCTTCTGACACACTTCGGGTGATGTCATGGGAGCGTGGCATATGCAAATGAGTTGTGCTAATGAGTTATGCTAATGAGCTCCTGTACCTCTTTTTCTACGAAACGACCCCTGATGATAATCCATTTTGACTCAGGTGGGTAGCCGTGTTGGTCTGAAGCAGCAGAATACGTATATTATGGACTGGTAGTTTCCATTTTTGTTTCTGTCTCTGTCTTGACTCTAATCGGCCCTTCCTGGCAACTAACCTCCCCCCCTCCTATACGTAGTGGTTCAGGAAATTCTGTTTCACTGTATCTGAAGAAGTGTGCTTGCACAGGACTGCTTCAAAAAGGGAATTAGATAAGCATATGGAGCAGAGGTCCATCAGTGGCTATTAGCCACAAGGTACAGAGAGGGACTCTGGGGCAAGTGATGCTCTGTCTTCTCGGTGCTTGGGGGAGGGAGAGTGGGAGGGCTCCTGGAGTTCTGGCCCCACTGCTGGACCTCCTGAGGGCACCTGGTATTTCTGGCCACCGTGTGACATAGAGTGTTGGACTGGATGGGCCATTGGCCTGATCCAACATTGGCTTCTCTTGTGTTCTTATAAGAGGGAATTGGATAAACACATGGAGCAGAGGTCCCTCAGTGGCTCTTAACCACAAGGTTTAGATAGGAACTCTCAGTCTGGGGCAAGGGATGCTCTGTATTCTTGGTGCTTGGAGTGGGGGGCAACAGTGGGAGGGCTTCTAGTGTCCTGGCTCCACTGCTGGACCTCCTGAGGGCACCTGGTATTTCTGGCCACCGTGTGGACTGGAAGGGCCATTGGCCTGATCCAACATTGACTTCTCTTATGTTCTTATAAGAGGGAATTGGATAAACATGTCGAGCTGAA
>NW_015173861.1:27770-36835 GCF_001447785.1 Gekko japonicus | reverse complement strand
CGCCATTCCTAACGGTGTTCCTGTTATCGCATCTATGGCTTTTCAATAAAAGTAAAACCTTCCCAAAAGCGTGTACTTCGTTGTTTAGCTGTGGGTCCTGACAGCCAGATACTGACGCTGAAGCTCAAATACTTTGGCCACCCAATGAGAAGGGAGCACTCACTGGAGAAGACCCTGATGCTGGGAAGGATTTAAGGTCAAAGAAGAAGGGGACGGCAAAGGATGAGATGGTCAGACAGTGTCACCGATGCAACGAACATGAAGTTGAGCAAACTCTGGAGCATGACGGAAGACAGGAGGGCCTGGCGTGATGTGGTCCACGGGTTTGCGAAGAGTCAGACTCGACTGTGCGACTGAACAACAACAACAACAACAACTGCCTTCCCTCAAATCGGTGGTGGTATCCATTTCCCCCTTGGTGTAGAGAGTAGTACTGTGACCTGCTCGCCTTCACAGCTGGCCAGAAAGAAATAAAGCACAATTTGCTAACCTGTCCAAATATAGGTAAAGTTAGGTAAAGGTTTCCCTTGCTCGAAAGCCAATCGAATCCAACTCTAGGGATGCGGTGCGCATTTCCGTTTCCAAGCCGAAGAGCCAGTGCTGTCCGAAGACGTTTCATGGTCATGTGGCCGGCATGAGTAAACACCAAGGCGCAAGGAACGCTGGTACCTTCCCACTGAAGTGGTACCTATTTATCTACTTGCAATTTCTTGCTTTCGAACTGCTGGGTTGGCAGGAGCAAATATACCCATCTTCAAATCAACTGAAAGCAATTCCAGGTTTGTTTGAATACAAACCAAGTTTCAAAAAGCCAATCAGCTTCTCCATAAAATAACGCCCTCTCTCACAAGTTCATTTTATTCTGTTTTATTGTTAACCACCGACAGCCGTAAACATTTTCAAAATCATGCAATCAGATTATGGGATGTGTGCGCATCGTCACATTACACCTGTATTCTGCTGCTTCACTACTTCAACTGCCACAAGTTCAGACTGTCCTCTTGCAGCGGCATTTCAAAACTATGTCTTGATCACCTTTTCCCTAACATTGGACCCATTTCTCTGGCTCTGCCTGACCAATTTCCATTTCCGTGACTTTCCCGAAAGTTGAAAGGGAGCAAAACAAACCCTGATATATTATGCCAAAAAATTCTTCATAGACTTGTAAGTTCTTTTCCAATATCCAATTTACTTGGAGCAATTCAAACGCATCAACACCAGTGTTCCCTCTAAGCTGAGTTAGTGTGAGCTAGCTCACCGTTTTTTAGCCTCTGGCTCACACATTTTTGTCTTAGCTCAGGAAAGAGGGCTCCAGAGCAAACTAAGTTTGCAGCAGCCAAATGGCTCGCTCACAACTTGAATGCCAGTAGCTCACAAAGTAGAATTTTTGCTCACAAAACTCCACAGCTTAGAGGGAACATTGATCAACACTACAACAGACCACACATATCGCGTCTCATAGTAACATTCATCAAATCCTCTAGAGTAATGCATTACACTAGAGGATTTGATGAATGTTACTATGCATTACACTAGAGGATTCGATGAAGGTTACTATGACTTCTATCACTGCTGGTGGTCCTGCTTAGTGCTCAGAGGCTTCTGGATTAAAGTTCAGGAAGAAATAAATAAAATAACGTCAGAGCAGATCCCACTGGATCTGGCCATACTACTTTTGAACTCAACACATGACAGAGAAGCTCATATTTCTGAACTAGCTGCCACTTTGATCGCCACGGTGCAGCTCATCATTGCAGCCTCTTGGAAATCCAAGGCATCTCCATCCCTGGACCAGTGGCGGAACAAATGTTGGGATCACTATGTGATGGACAAAATAGCGGACACAAGTGAAACACACACACATAGGCATAAAGGGTCACAATCTAGGTTTGTACGAAAATGGTATGCTCTGATAATATACTTTACAGAAACTAATATTCTGCCAGCAAATCAGGGATACACTGAATGGATGCACTTATAAGTTGATAGTTATTTCTGAGGTCTGAGCACTCTATTGAACAGCATTTCAAACTAGTGTTAAAGTACTTTGTAACACTTATGTATCACTCATAGGGTAATTAAAAACTTTATGGATTGGACACACTGTAAGTTGAAAATATAAATATCTGTAATGTCACTGATAAACATTTTTTTTTGGTTCATACATGTTAACTCTTATGTATTCTTGACTAATTACTTAATAAAAAACTTATTAAATTGTAAAAAAAATATACTTATTTCTCAGATAGACATAGATCTTTTTCAAGAATAGATATGGTTTGGCTCTCTAGAGATTTAAGTACTAAGGCTGTTAAAGTAGAGATTTTACCAAAGACTTTTCAGATCACAATCCTGTAAGCCTGGTTGTTAAAAGAAAAACCGTTGCACTCAGTATACCACCACTTGGGGACCTAGTGGCAGAGTGCAACGGTTTAAAGGGATTTACAATGGTTAGGGATGGGAGGCAGATGTTCGCCATCTGAACGCCGGTAAGTACACCAGTTGGAACCGGCACCTATACTGTTGTAAATTCCCCGTCTGAACGCATCCTGTAAGTTAAAAATATGAATATCTGTAATGTCACTGATATACATTGTCTTTGTGGTTCATACAGGTTAACTCTTATGTATTCTTGACTTATCACCCAATAAAAAACTTATTAAATTGTAAAACAAAAAAATGAATGTTACTATGAGAAATGACTATAGTGTTTGCCAAATGGATTAAAATTACACAGGAATTCCAACACTACCCACTCTGATAAAGTTTGTACACGAAACGAGACGTGACATGCGTGGTCCGTTGTGGTGTTGATGCCGTTTGAATTGCTCCAAGTAAACTGGATACTCAAAAGAACTTACAAGTCTATGAAGAATTTGTTTTTTTTTGGCATAATATATCACGGTTGTTTTGCTCCCTTTCAGTTTCCATCCCACAATCTCTCTCCTTGGTTTGCACTTTCCCAAAAGTGGCAGCCCTGATACAGAGCCCGAGGGGAGGGGGCAGAACTCAACACAAAACTCTCTAGGGAGTCATAAAACTGGGAAGAGTCCTAACTTAAGCGAGGGACTGCGAGGGTCTTGAGCCGGGCCCGGCCTCCTCGTCTTCTTCTCAGGGTCCCCGGCCCCGGCCGTGGTCCAGGTCCCGCCGTTTCTTCCACTGGAGCATCTTCAGAAGGCTGAGGCTGGCTTTGAAGAGCCGGTCGTGCTGGAAGACCATCTGGTGAAAGGCGTTGAGGGGCAGGATGCCGCTGGGGTCGGCGTGCTTCAGGGTGGTGATGGGCGTGTAGAGGCTGTTGGTTTGGTATCGGAAGGGGGGCTTCTCGGACGTGATAACCTTCATGGTGTGCTGCCGGGAGGAGGAGGAGGAGGAGAAGGCACAAGATTACACTCCTCAAAAAGGACATTATAGCATTGGGAAAAGTGCAGGAAAGGGCAACTAGAATGATAAAAGGGTTGGAACACTTTCCCTATGAAGAAAGGTTGAAGCGCTTCGGGCTCTTCCGCTTGGAGAAACGACGGCTGAGGGGTGATACGATCGAGGTTTATAGTGGGACAGAGCAGGTCGAGAAAGATGTTCCTTTCACCCTTTCTCACAATACAACAGTGGGAGGGCTTCTAGTGTCCTGGCCCCACTGCTGGACCTCCTGAGGGCACCTGGTATTTTTGGCCACTGCGTGACACAGAGTGTTGGACTGGATGGGCCACTGGCCTGATCCAACATTGGCTTCTCTGATGTTCTTAAGTCTGGGGCAAGGGGTGCTCTGTATTCTTGGTGCTTGGGGGGGCAACAGTGGGAGGGCTTCTGGTGTCCTGGCCCCACTGCTGGACCTCCTCAGGGCACCTGGTATTTTTGGCCACTGAGTGACACAGAGTGTTGGACTGGATGGGCCATTGGCCTGATCCAACAGTGGCTTCTCTGATGTTCTTATAAGAAGGAATTGGATACACGTATGGGGCAGAGGTCCATCAGTGGCTCTTAGCCACCAGGGATAGGCAGGAACTCTCGGTCTGGGGCAAGGGGTGCTCTGTCTTCTTGGTGCTTGGGGGGGGGCAAGAGTGGGAGGGCTTCTGGGGTTCTGACCCCGCTGGGGGACCTCCTGAGGGCACCTGGTATTTCTGGCCACTGTGTGACTCAAGAGTGTTGGACTGGATGGGCCATTGGCCTGATCCAACATTGGCTTCTCTGATGTTCTGATGTTACTAAGATATACTCAACGGAGCAGCACATGGACGTGATGATCTTCCTGTTGTGCTGCCAGGAGGAGGAAGAGGAGAAGGCACGAGATTAAAGACGCTCAGAGGAATAACCGAAGTGCCAGTTCAGATGGCTTCGGGACAGAGGGAGGGGAAGAGAGTCAGAGGAAGAGCCAAAGGTCTGCTCTGGACCGCGTTCAAGACACAGGTAAGGGAGCTGGCCTTCTCTCTCTGGTGCCCCTTCTCACAAATCCAGGGTGGGAACAGGGCAACAAGGCTAGGAGAGCGTGGCATTCCCTCTCAGGTGCAGCCTGGCACGATTATGTTTGGCATAAATATGTTTCTTGGGGGGGGGGGGGGCTACCCTGATCTCATCCGGTCTCAGAAGCTAAGCAGGCTTGGCCCCGGTTGGTACTCGGATGGGAGACCACCACGGACGTCCAGGATCACTACACAGACACAGGCAACAGCAGACCACCTATGTGTCAGCTCGCTGCCATAAAGGCTGGTGGTGAGGGGGGAGACGTCTCCCTCCTTGGAATGTACTTCCGGTTCCCTGGTTGCCTGGGTGATGCTCGCTCTCTTATCTGTATGTTTCATGTGCTTGGCCTTGAATGCTTCCATGGTACTACCTTCTCTGGGAAAGTGGGACTGTTACGTTCTAGCGGGACCCTCTTCTCCCCTCATTGGTTCTTAACCACCCTGTGACCCCCCCTCTGAACACTGTATATCTCTGCACCCCGCGCTTTATGCTTTAGTCTTAACACAGTTCCTGAAGTAGAGATGCCCTGCCAATACTGATCAATAAACTTTCCTTCTGAAGAAGCAAGTTGTTGGTTCTGATTGTTGCAGGGATCTGACATCTATGTTCATCTCTTGCCTTGGAAACCCTTCATGGTATGCTAAAGTCTGGGAATTAGACGCGATGGACAAAATTGCAGATCGTGCAGGGCTGACTAGTAATAAAGGTAAAGGTAAAGGTTCCCTTGTTTGAAAGCCAGTCGAATCTGACTCTAGGGTTGCGGTGCTCATCTCCGTTTCAAAGCCGAAGAGCCAGCACTGTCCAAAGACGTTTCCGTGGTCATGTAGCCGGCATGACTAAACACCAAGGTGCACGGAACGCTGTTACCTTCCCACTGGAGTGGTACCTATTTATCTACTTGCAATTTCTTGCTTTCGAACTGCTAGGTTGGCAGGAGCTGGAACTAGAAACAGGAGCTCACTCCGTCATGCGGCACCCGGGTCTCGAACTGCTGAACTACCGAAATTCCACAGCCTGCAGTTCAGCATCTTAACCACTTGTAATACTGGGCATCATATTAGTATAATGCATGAGTGGCTTCCATTTTTGGAAGCATCTTTTTTTACCCAACTCAACAGCACAATCCCAAATCCCTCAACGTTTTTATGAAATAGTCAATCCTTTGTAACATTTTGTATAGTCCTATATTCACCTTGGAAGACTTTATTACTACAACGTTAATCTAGGCTGTTGTCACTATATGTTGCCTTTAGGTTTTTAAACAGCTCTAACATAAACACCCTTTTTTCCTATTATTGCCAATAATTGCTCGTGATCGATGTTGTTTTCATTGTTTGTTGTTTACTATAAGCTGTAATGATGGTTACTATTTGAAAATTGAATAAAAATTATTTTAAAAAACCAACATGGTGCCCATGGGAACAATGGTACCCAATGGAGACCTTTCCTGGTACCCGCCAATTATTTTCAAAAAGTAAATGGGCACCAGGTGGAACTTTCGCCATTGGAGATTTGATTGGCTGTGCAGATTTTTTAAAAGTCATTCCTTTTACAGCCACCGCCACCACGGCAGCGGGAGCGTGCTGGGCCCATAACCTATTGGGGTTAGCAGGTGTGGTTAGTCCAGTTCCCCTTAGTTAGCAGAGTGCTTAAATAAAGCTACAAAAGGAACAGCGTTACTTTGCCAGGTCACTCGGCTTACAGAGCTACACAGAGCCACGTCGCAAGTTTAGAAGAGAAATACTCCTGTCTTTATTTGAGAAGTACACTTTGGATAGGAAAGAGCAGAGACAGGATAGAGTACTAACTTACTAGCTAAAGGATGGAAGCAGATGGTGAGAGGGCCATCTGCCTCATGGTGCCAAGAGAGGACAACATACCATCTCTCTTTGTGTGTGCAGGGAGGGAGTTCATCTTCAAGTGAGAGAAGAAGAAGAAGAAGAAGAAGAAGAAGAAGAAATTGGATTTATACCCCGCCCTTCACTACCCAAAGGAGTCTCAGAGTGGTTTACAATCTCCTTTCCCTTCCCCTTCCCCTCCCCACAACAGATGCCCTGTAAGGTAGGTGGGGCTGAGAGAGCTCTTGACAGAAACGGCTCTTTTTCAAGAACAGCTGTGCCAGACCTATGGCTTGCCCAAGGTCATCCAGCAGCTGTAAGTGGAGGAAGAGTGGGGAATCAAACCTGGTTCTCCCAGATTAGAGTCCGTGCACTTAACCACGACACCAAAGGGAAGGAAGGCAATTGTCCCTGGGAACACAATCTACATTTCAAAGGGGACAGTGGCAGAAGAGTAAATACAGGAAGAAAGGCCAGTGTGCCTATCCAGCTATCTAGCCTCTCTTGCCACACAGTCTGGAGGCTGAGGTGGGGACCTCGCACCTGGAACTTCAAACAAGCACAAGGATCTTCACTATGAGTGAAAGTAAGCTGTGGTGGCCATTCCGTGGCTGCGCCTGCCACACTGTATCAGGATTCCAAAGCTGCCCGCAGGCTCCAAAAGGTTGGGGGACCCTTGCCCTAGAACGGAGGTGTTGAACCTGTTTGTTACAAGGGCCGGATCTGATAAAAATGTCACTTTGTTGGGGCCAGGCCATGTGTGGCAACCTTAGACAGGAGGAGACAGGAGGGTTGCCAGCTGCAGGTTGGGAAATTCCTGGAGAAAGCAGGGGTGGGGCCTGGGGAGTTTGGGGTTTGGGGACTGATAGGCGGCAGGGGGGGGGAAAGCAAAGTGTGATGCACCAGCAGCCCCGGAGAAGGAAGCAGGAGAGAGGCAGTTGCTCACGGGTCAGATACCGGGCCTGCAGGGTGTCACTTGGCTTCGCCCTTTGCCTTGTTCTCTATATCTATGGTATCAGCCACCTGTTTCATGCACCCCACACCCCCGTTCCCATCCCCCTCATTTCCCTTGCTAAAGCAGATGTATCCAGCACTGTTCCCTCTAAGCTGAGTGAGTGTGAGCTAGCAGGGGTGGGGCCTGGGGGGGATGGGGTTTGGGGACTGATAGGCGGCAGGGGGGGAAAGCAAACTGTGATGCACCAGCAGCCCCGGAGAAGGAAGCAGGAGAGAGGCAGTTGCTCGCGGGTCAGATACCGGCCCTGCAGGGTGTCAGACTCGGCTTCGCCCTTTGCCTTGTTCTCTATACCTACGGTATCAGTCACCTGTTTCATGTACCCCACACCCCCGTTCCCATCCCCCTCCCTTCCCTCGCTAAAGCAGATGTATCCAGCTGCCCGTTTATCGCTCAACCTCACTGACCTTCCTGGTGGGAGGGGAGGGAGTCTGTCGTTTAGGGAGGCTGTACAGCGTGAATGTCTGCAGTTTAGGGAGGCAACGCTTTCGCTTGAGAGTGTCCTCGAAGAAGATAAGACTTTTGAATGGCTAGTTGAACCATTGTAACTGTCTGGGCTCTTAGGATCGCGTATGACTGTGTGGCGTATGGATGGAATGTGGGTTTTAGTTCTACACTGAGCTCCCACTTTCGCTCCTCGGTCCTGACAAAGAGTTCACCTTTGCAGCCTCTCAAATCTCTATAATAAACTTTCGTTCAAGAAAGCCTGTGCGGAGAGTGAGTTGACTGGGAACCTGACACAGCGGCCGGTTCCGGCCCACGGGCCGTATGTTTCACACCCCTGCCCCAGAAGGCTGTGCTTTCGTCCACCACCACACTTCCATTCTCCCGATAAAAAAGGTAAAGGTAAAAAGCTTCCCTTGCTCGAAAGCCAGTCGAATCCGACTCTAGGGTTGCGGTGCTCATCTCCGTTTCCAAGCCGAAGAGCCAGCGCTGTCCAAAGACGTTTCCGTGGTCATGTGGCCGGCATGACTAAACACCGAGGCGCACGGAACGCTGTTCCCTTCCCACCGAAGCGGTACCTATTTATCTACTTGCAATTTCTTGCTTTCGAACTGCTAGGTTGGCAGGAGCTGGGACCAGAGACGGGAGCTCACTCCGTCATGCGGCACACTCGGGTCTCAAACTGCTGAACTACCGACCTTCCGCAGCCTGCAGTTCAGCGTCTTAACCACTTGAGCCACCGCAGCTCGTATTCTCCTGATACGGCCTCACAAACACTCCTTTCTCTGGGTTACGCCACCTCCGGGAGATAATTCCAGAGGGCAGCCACGTCGGTCTGCGGTAGGACGGCTGGAGACGAGCCCAGGAGCACCTCGGGGACCCACACAGGTTTTGGGGTGGGAGCTTTCAGGAGCCAAAGCTCACAAGTGTCCAATGAAGGTAGCTTTGACTCTTGAAAGTCCCTCCCAGTAATCAGTCGTCTGGGAATATACCGCAGGTTTTGTAGAAGGAGCTCCTTTGCATATTAGGTGACACGCCCTTAATATAGCCAATCCTCCAAGAGCTTACAGTAGCCCCTGTAAGAATTGCTCTGTAAGCTCTTGGAGGATTGGCTACATTAGGGGTGTGTGGCCTAATATGCAAGGGAGTTCCTGCTACAAAAAGAGCCCTGAATTATTAGCAAATTTTAAAGTTTTAACTAATTTAGGTTGTGGGGGAAGGCTGCAATGCGAAGAAGAGGAGGAGGAGGAAGAAGAAGAAGAGGAGGAGGAGATTGGATTTATACCCCGCCCTTCATTCGGAGTCTCAGAGCG
>NW_015173861.1:15743-27683 GCF_001447785.1 Gekko japonicus | reverse complement strand
TTTTCAAGGACAGCTCTTGTCAGAACTACGGCTTGCCCAAGGTCATCCACCAGCTGCGAGTGGAGGAGTGGGGAATCAAACCCGGTTCTCCCAGATTAGAGTCTGCGCACTTAACCACGACACCAAACTGGAATCCATTAAGAAGAGAAGAAGAGATTGGATTTATACCCCATGGCCCCTTGCCATCCCTGGTTATTCTGGGGTGGAGGAGGGGGTGGTGGAAGAGCTGGCCTGGTTCCACCCCTTGCTCTCTCCACGGCAGGGGTGCAGATATGACCTCGCCTATCCCTCCCCCTTCCCGATCTGTCTAGCAATGACAAAGCCAGCTGTCGTGGGCCAGCCCAGGCTCAGCAATAGCGAGGACTCCTCGGGAGAAGAGGAGCCCCGTACAGCCAGCCTTGAATTCACAGAAGTCAACCTGCAAGAGAATGAGCTGCAGGACTCACAACAACAGAGCCACCCTCCAACCCTGATTCATCAGGCGAACCTCAGTTCGCCGTTCCCAGCCCACAAATATCTCCTACACTCTTCGAGTGCCGCAGACAGAGGCTGGGAACAGGACTACAGGCAAGAAGGCAGAGTGCATGCCTCCTGAGACAAAGATGAGTAGTTGCAGGATTACTTCTGAGCAGCTGGCTGCAAGCATGACCCTTAGGCACAGGACTATAAAAACCAGCCAAGAGAGGCTGTTAGGGGTGGGTGCAATGCGTATGATAGACGCCAAGCCTCTGACTCTGCCTTGCCTAATTCTCGGAAGCCTGACCTTGGATTGAACGAGCCTGCCCTGTCTGACTTCTGAAACTTGGTACTCAGAGCCTGCAAGTCAGTACAACGGCAGTCAAAGGCAAAAGCAGACCCTTTGGTTGGTTCTTCAGAGCACTGCTAGCATCCCACAACTCGGGCTAGTTTTTTCCAGGTGCAAATAGATCAGGGGTCAGGACTTACCTCCGCCACCTCTTCTGAAGACTGCCCCAGCGCTGTGAAGACGTCCTTGGAGTAGGACATGTAGAGGCCCTGGAACAGATCCTGCGTCTCCTTATCCACTGCAGAGAGATCCAGGTTTTTTACCTCTTCATAGAGCTTCCTCTCGAACTCTGATATGACCGGTCCCGGTTCAATTAAACTGATGCTGGGGAATCACATGAACACACATGAAGCTGCCATATACTTATTTCAAATATACATTTAACTGTCTCTGCAGTTAACATACATAAATCCATCCCTAAGTTGTCAGGCAGCCCTGCTTTCGTAGATAATTGTTGTAACACTTGAGTATCCACGTTACACTCTGGAATAGTAGCTGAATCAGGAGGCGTGTTCGAAGTGTACTCTAGGGTAGCAGCTTGATCAAGAGGAGCATATCTGTTTGATATAGGAATATTAAAAACTAGGGTTTCCCTGGTCTCCTTGGTTACAAAATAATCCTTTATCTTCCTCTGTTTACTTACTGGAAGAGGAGTTGTATCTTCTATATCTCGAGCTCTCTTGCTTCTTTTTGTTAAATCCATCCTACTTGTGAGTAAGCTACAGGAATATGTTTCTTTAAGGTAAAATAGCTATTATAGCTGTTGTAGCTGTTATACTGTTGTTATATCCTTGCAGGCTGTTGTATTGTTGATAAATTCTTGCCGTTTCAGTTAAGGCAATTAGAGCAGAAAACTCTATTCTAGCTGCTGTTTCCCATAAAACATTTCCCAGGCTTATCTCACCAGTAAAACTTGGAGCCCGTAGGAGTGAGATTGAAATTCAAATGTTCAGGAGCAGCCAGCCCGGATAATATAAACGGCAATAACTAACGAAGATAAATTACGAAGACATGAGAAGTATAAAGGGAAAGGTAAAGGTTCCCTTGCTCGAAAGCCAGTCGAATCTGACTCTAGGGTTGCGGTGCTCATCTCCGTTTCAAAGCCGAAGAGCCAGCGCTGTCCGAAGACGTTTCCGTGGTCATGTGGCCGGCATGACTTAACACCAAGGCGCACGGAACGCTGTTCCCTTCCCACCAAAGTGGTACCTATTTATCTACTTGCAATTTCTTGCTTTCGAACTGCTAGGTTGGCAGGAGCTGGAACTAGAGACAGGAGCTCACCCTGTCTTGCGGCACCCGGGTCTTGAACTGCTGAACTACTGACCTTCCACAGCCTGCAGTTCAGCGTCTTAACCACTTGAGCCACCGCAGCTCCATATGAGAAGCATAGGTGGGAGTAAGAAAAAAATAAGAAAGTAACTTGTGGAGCGTTGTTAATCAGTGCTACAGCCTCAGCGCCATCTTTGGTCTCTATAGAGATTAGGAGGAAGAGTCAAGCTGCCATATACTGAGTCAGACCTTTTGGTTCATCAAAGTGGGTATTGTCTACTCAGGCAGGCAACCGCTCTCCAGGGTTTCAGGCAGAGGCCTTTCCCATCACCTACTGCCCGGTTCTTTTAAACTGGAGGCGAAGGAGAAAACAGGCATCGTTGCCAGCCTACAGTTGGGTCTAGTAACAAATAAATATACGCTGCAAAAACCTTTTTAACAAACTAATATTTTCTATTTGACTTTTAAAACACTGATGCAAAATTGTCTGGTAGCTAGCAATCTGTATTGCTTACTGAATGTAATGAATATTTATACCTGACTAGGATGAAATAAGGATCTGCGGTGGCTCAAGGGGTTAAGACGCTGAACTGCAGGCTGTGGAAGGTCGGTAGTTCAGCAGTTCGAGACCTGGGTGCCGCATGACGGAGTGAGCTCCCGTCTCTAGTTCCAGCCCCTGCCAACCTAGCAGTTCGAAAGCAAGAAATTGCAAGTAGATAAATAGGTACTGCTTCGGTGGGAAGGGAACAGCGTTCCGTGCACCTTGGTGTTTAGTCATGCCGGCCACGTGACCACGGAAACGTCTTTGGACAGCGCTGGCTCTTCGGCTTTGAAACGGAGATGAGCCCCGCAACCCTAGAGTCGGACTCGACTGGCTTTCGAGCAAGGGAACCTTTACCTTTACCTAGGATGAAATAATGACACACTATGCACTTCACTAAATGATGACGATAAATAGAACACATTAGTTTGTTAAAAGGTTTTTGCAGTGTATATTTATTTGTTACTAGACTCTCCTAACCCTGCAGCTCGGGTTGGCTTCAGCCTCCAGGTGGGGCCTGGATTCTTGCTGGAACTGCAACTGGTCTCTAGACATCACTTCCCCTAGAGGAAACGGTGGCTTTGGAGGGCAGACTCTATGGCAGGGGTCCCAATGGGCGCCATCGTGCCTGCTGTGTTTTTAGGTTGTGGGTGGTGCGAGGTGGGCCTTCAGCCCAGAAGGTTGGCCACTGGCAATCCGATTGGCTGTGCAAATTTTTAAAAAACAGTGCTTTGGTGGCAGCTGCCTCCACAGCACAAGGACTGTGTCACTGAAGGTAAACTACGGCAGCCGTTTTGCAACTGGCTCCACCTTCCGCAGTAGCCATTTTGTGGCTGTGCCCAGGGCCGGCTCGCTCACTAGGCGTTCGCCTAGAGCAGGCCGCCCCACAACCGCCAACCCCCCCCCCTGGTCGGAAGGCGCTCCCCCCCTTGCCTTTGTTCCTCTGCCGGTCTGCCAGCCGCCCCCCTCCATCCTCCGCTCAAACTTTCCCCCGTGGTGCAACCCCCAACCCCCCTATGCTACGGCCAACTTTTGGCTCGTCCCTCCCCCGCTGGCCCCACTCTAAAGACCCCCCTCCCCGGGCTGGGTTGCAGCCGGCCTGGCCCCCATGCTGCGAAGTGCCCAGAGAGGGAGGGCCGCCCTGTGCAAACGGCCCCCCAGAGACGCACATGGCCGGGGGGAGGAGCGGCAGGGGTGGGTCCTGCTCAGGTGCGGCCTTTCCACTCCCCACCGAGGCCAAACTTCCAGACCGGGGCGGGGGCGCCAAGCTCGGCTTCTGCAAACGGCCCCCGCGCCCCCAGCAAGTGGAGGGGGCAGGGGCCAGAGGTCAGAGGCCCCATTTTGGGTCCGCTGGGTGGGGGGAGACCGCGGCGGCGGGGGGAGACACAAGGTGAGGGAGGGCGCCACAAGGCAGCCTCGCCTGGCGGGGGCGCTAGTTTTGCCTAGGGCGCCGAAAAACCTCGGGCCGGCCCTGGCTGCGCCCACCACGCTGTGTCAGAATTCCACAGGTGCCTGCAGACTCAAAAAGGTTGGGGACCCTCCACCCCCTCCCCCGCTCTGTGGCATTACGTCTCTGCTGAGCTTCCTCTCCAAACTCTGCTCCCCCTAGGAACTGCCCCAAACATCCAGGAATAAGTTTATGGCATAACAAGTTATGGAACTTATATATAATGGAGAAAGCAACGGATATAGCGAAATCAACAGATACTGGTGCTGGGTATAGTGAGTTCTCTATTATACGGTTACCAATTTTATCATACCTTGTCTCTCAAGAAGAAATACCAGATGTAACGAATACTCTTCATTTATGGTAACTGATTGCTTTTAGAACAACTAGTGGCGCACCTACAATTCTCTCCACCCCATACAGAGTTTTCATACCTTGTCTCTCAAGAAGAAATACCAGATGTAACGAATACTCTTCATTTATGGTAACTGATTGCTTTTAGAACAACTAGTGGCGCACCTACAATTCTCTCCACCCCAGACAGAGTTTTATAAACCTCCGTCACGTCCCCTTTTAGTCGTCTCTCTTCTCAACTGAGAAGCCCCAGAGACTCTTCAGCCTTTCCTCGTAGGGAAGGGGCTCCAACCCCCTCATCATCTCGGCTGCCCTCCTGTAAGACGGAGCTCTTCCGCCAGGCGTTCAATTAGGGGCCGCTGCCATTGGATCGCCCGACCGTTGCGGCATCTGGCCCATGATCCACCCTCGAGTTGCTGCCTTAAGGAAACTACGAGCAGAACATCTTAAAATGTTGGGAAATGGAAATCCACTGAAAGTGTGTCACCTAAGTGACTTTTAATTGCCGCCAGCACTTCATGCTTGTTGATTTGTAGTGTTTTTTTAAATAATTGTGTTTTAAGCTGTACAGATGTTTGTCGGAAGCCGCCCTGAGCCTGCTTTGTGGGGTACAAATTTGGTAATAAAATAAATAAATATACTTTCTGCAGCTTGTGCATTATAAGCCTGCATCACGTCTGTGTGTATGTCCCCCCTCCCCATAGTTGTCTCTTTTCTAAATAGAAAACCTTGTGCCTGTTGGGGGCTAACAGACTTCTGAGAATCTGCAGAGAACCAAGAGAGAAGTAGCAGAGGAAATGGGAACACGGCACATATGCAGAAAGCATGAAGGGACGGGGCATTTAGGAACACATCCGTTGCTAAAGGACCACCCTTCCCCTTCAAACAGGGACTCACTTGACCCCGAACTTCAGGGCCTGGAGGGCCAGGCTCTCGAAGAATCCCTCCACCGCAAATTTGGAGGCACAATAGAAGTCGTTGAAGAAGAGACCTGCAGGGAATTGGGAGAGAATCAACAACGGAGACACTTGGCCTTTGCCCATATTCAGAAACATGAGTCATCTGGTAGCTCACATTCTCGTGAGATGCATCGCAGTAATTGGGTCTCATGTAAATTAAGAATGAAAAAGATGCTGTGTGTGTGATTCAAGTTTGGAGCGGGGCAGGTTTGGTGTTCCACTTTGAGGAAGCAAGGCGACACAGCACCTTGAAGCCGGCGGGGCTGTGGATACAGAAGTGGTGAGCAATGCTCCCTCTAAGCTGTGGAGCCTTGTGAGCAAAAATTCTACTTTGTGAGCTCCTGGCATTAAAGCTGTGAGGGAGCGATTTGGCGGCTGCATAGATTAGTTTGCTCTGGTGCCCCTCCTTCCTGAGCTAAGGCAAAAATGTGCGAGCCAGAGGCTAAAAAACTGTGAGCTAGCTCACACTAGCTCAGCTTAGAGGGAAGATTGGACTGGTGAGCCGAGGGTTATGCGAAGAGGAGTTATAAACATCTATATTTGGACTGTTTACTTTTTGAGGAATTCGACTTGGACTATTTTGGAAGATGCATCAATTGCATTTGTATTTGAACCGTGTATTTTGGCATTTCTGATTATCATTTTGTATGAATGAAAAAACACTCTATGTGAATGGGTCTAGCGCAAGGGTGTCAAGCATGCGGCCTGGGGGCCGGATCAGGCCCTCGGAGGGCTTCTGTCAGGACCGCAGTGGAACTGGCTCTCTTCTGCTTCTTCCAGTTCTCCTGCTGCTGCGTCATCGTAGGTTTGCAGCTTTCATATATATGCCTGAACAGCATACTCAAGATTGCAACAGCACAGACATTTTGTGACAATAATTCAGAGCAAGGGGTGTCAGTTATCAGGCACTGTTAAACAAACAAGATATTGCAAGAGTGCTCATGTTTTAAGCATGTTTTTATTTTAAGTAAAAAATCCCTTTGTGTTTGTGTCCTTTATAAAGTTTAATATCTCCGCTGCCTGGCATTACATTCTATGACACACGTGGCCCAGCCCAACAAGGTCTCTTTTATGTCAGACCTGGCCCTCATAACAAATGAGTTCGACACCCCTGCTCTAAGCTGTGGAGTCTTGTGAGCAAAAATTGTATTTTGTGGGCTACCGGCATTAAAGTAGTGAGCGAGCGATTTGGCTGTGGCATCAATTAGATTGCTCTGGAGCCCCATCCTCCCTGAGCGAAGGCAAAAATGTGTGAACCGGAGGCTAAAAAACTGAGCTAGCTCACACTGACTCAGCTTAGAGGGAACACTGGATGCCAGCCTCCTGGTGGTGCCTGGATATATCACCCCTGCTCTAGTGTATTGTACTCATTGATTGCTGAATTTAGTAGTTTTCATTATTTAGGCACGGTTTGTTCGTTCGTTGCACGTATTCGGAAACAGGCTCGTTACAAGGCTGTGCAGAAGCTTGGAAGGCAGAGAAACGCTGCCAGATAAGACTTACAGCGGCTGGGACATCAGCTCTCCACACAGCCCCCTTCCCCTACCCTGGAACAGCCCAAACAGAAGGCACGGTACCAAAAATGTATATTGTGGTGGTGGTGAAGAGTGCCGTCAAGTTGCAGCGGACTTGCGGCGACAACTGAGGGTTTTCAAGGCAAGAGACGTTGGAGGTGGGTTTTGCCACGGCCTGCCCCTACCTAGCACCAGAGTCGTCCCCCCCCACATCCCCTCACCTTGCAGCCCCAAGACGCTGCTCATCACCACGATGTGGCCCTCGCGGCGCCGCTTCATGTCGGGGTAGATCTCCCGGATCAGGCGTACCACTCCAAAGAAATTGGTGTCGAAGAGGCGCTGGACAGAAGCCATGCTGTGGCTCTCCACTGGGCCGATCATGCCCACGCCGGCGTTGTTCACTGCAAAGGAAGGTGGGGATTGGCTACAGCCGCTCGCCAAAAGGGTACCGCCCGTCAACACCAGGACAGAGAGGAGGGGGCCAATGCTCCCTCTAAGCTGTGGAATCTTTTTGAGCAAAAATTCTACTTTGTGAGCTACCGGCATTAAAGTTCCGCAGGGCCTGCAAGACGGAGCTCTTCCACCAGGCTTTGAATTAGGAGCTGCCCCGAGGGAGAACCACGCTCCCTGATCAGCCTGGGCCAGCCACACAATGTTAGATCTGGGTCGATCACTAAGACGGTACAATGAAAGCCAACCGCCATCTTAAATTTCAATGTAAACTTAAATTTAAATGTTAATTTAACTTTGAAATGTCAATCCACTAGCTCCTTCTTAATGTTGAATTGTTTTATG
Organism: Gekko japonicus; assembly: GCF_001447785.1. Lineage (NCBI taxonomy): Eukaryota > Metazoa > Chordata > Lepidosauria > Squamata > Gekkonidae > Gekko > Gekko japonicus. The sequence goes on along the minus strand of NW_015173861.1, from coordinate 19,999 downwards.
TTTACATTATTTATTGTGGTTTTATTTTTGTTGTAAGCCGCCCTGAGCCAGCCATGGCTGGGTAGGGCGGGGTATAAATTTAATAGTAAATAATTAAATAAATATAAAGTCATGAGCAAGCGATTTGGCCACTGCCTAAATTGGTTTGCTCTGGAGCCATCCTTCCTGAGCTGAGACAAAAAAAAATGTGTGAGCCGGAGGCTAAAAAACTGTGAGCTGGCTCACACTCACTCAGGGAACACTGGGACAGGGTCCCTTCTGCAGTTCAGCTCCCCCCCCACCCACGTTCTATCCCATCAAGTATGGGTGGGGAACTAACACACCTACTCTGTACTTTGCAATTCTGGGCGTGTCTCAAAAAGGCAATCAACCGACAGCAAAGGATCTTATTTATTTATTGTCTTTACTGGGTTTTTTGCAACCGGAGTCATAAACAGCAAACCTTCATCCCACAATAAACCCCATTCCACAGGAAAACATGGAAGAATCTAAAGGTTGCTACTGCAAAAGTTGTTGTGTGATTTGACAACAGCTGCTAGAAATGTTGCCACACGCAGGGTAGTTTATTTGTCTTCGTCTCTAAGGAACCAGGATGATTTTGCCTCTGGGGAGAGGAGGTCCTGATTAAATAAAGGGGAGATCAGTTCATCTCTTAGAGCTGAAAATCTGAGACCATCAAGCAAACTACGATCCACAGAGTCAATTTTACTGCTGCCGTAACTACAGAGTCGATCTGAGTATGAAATCCCAGCGGAAGGTGTGCTAGCATGAATGCCCTTCTACGTTTGGAAGAATTATCTCAGATAAGTTGTTTGGCATCGTCGTTGGAGGCTGAATGCCTACTGAAAAGGTTGAGCACACTCGGCGGGCCCTAATCAAGGTGCTCTTGTAGTCAAAGCGACAGCAAAGGATCGGTTCCCAGAACCAAACCAGCAGGCTTGAAGGTTTCCAGATTCATGGAGACTCACAGTCTGCTTACAGTGAAACACTCACACAGCGGCCGGAAGAAAAGCAGAAACAAGACCGCCTCAGCTCACGGTCAGCCTGACCCACCAAAGCTGCAGGAATTTCGCCTGACTATATGAACTTTATCTACTTCATCTACGTCCCACTCTTCCTCCTCAAAGTGGTTGACATCCTTCTCCTCGCCTCTATTTTATCCTCCCAACAACCACCCTGCGAGGTAGGTCAGGCTGAGAGCGTGTCACTGGCCTAAGGCCACCCAGCAAGCTTCCAGGGCAGAGCAGTGATCTAGTTTAATGCTCTAACCACTACCCCACACTGGCTCTCCAACTTCTGCTCAACTGCCCCTATATGCCACAGTGGCTTCATCCAAGGGCCGGCAAATATGACTCTGAACTGGGCCCAGCAACAGGATTTTATAGCACCACAGGATTGGGAAGAAAATGAAGACTGCTCATCCAAGAACAAAGAGGGGGTGGATTTCTTGGGACTATAATAGGGGAGGCGTTCCTACCAAGCACGTCCACCTTGCGCTGGGGGATGCTATCCACGCAGCGCCGGATCGACTCCTCGCTGCCCACGTCCAGTTCCTTGATTTCCAGCGTCTTGTCCAAGGCAGGCCCGGCTTCCCTCTCCAGGGCTTCCCTCTTCTCCAGATTCCTCATCGTAGCGATAACTGAGGAGGGAAAGGGAAAGCCAGAGGTTGTTACTAAACCTCTGAATCCCAGAGCCAGGAGGCAACCTCAGGGGAAGGCCTTGGACTCTGTGCCCCATTGTTGGTCCTCCAGTGGAACTGGTTGGCCACTGGGTGAGACAAAATGCTGGACTAGATGGTTCCGGTTTCGGCACGTTGATGGCGGGCGTGCTCCTCCGAAGCTCGGAGAGAGCAGCCCGTGACCCGGCAGCAGGGAGGGAGTCTGGCTGGCTCTGGACTCCCCCCGGAGCCCTTGAAGGGGGCTCTCAGCCTGGGGCACTGGGGGTGCCTCTCCCAAGGCTGAGGCCAGAGGATCGAGGCTCCCCCCTGCCCCGATAGGTCCCCGCCGCCACAGTACCATTCTGGCCATGAGACGAGCATACCGAACCAGCGAGGAACTGACCGGGCGAAAACAAAAAGATTTTCTCTTACCTGACAAAGCGGAGTGTGAGTAAGGTGCCAGCCTGGGTGCCCCCAAGAAAAAGCAGAGGGGGGGGGAAAGCTACCCACCCCTCGAAAACGGCAAATAAGACTTAAAAGCATTTGAGGGGCAGAAAGTGGCGGCGTGTGAGCGGATGGCTGATTTCAACCAGTACAATGCCAGATTGTAAAGGCGTTAGAGCAAATTAACTTTTAAAGACTTAAGCGAACTTTTATAAAAGCATAAGCAATGTCTTATCGGGCGGAAAAGATGGCAGTGAAAGCGAAGATTCAACAAGTGAACTGCCAGCTCAACACGTCCGGTTTCTAAACCGGAAGTGAACTTCGACTTTGCAGGCATGCTGGCTACTGCACCGCGACCTCCGGTGGCACAAATAACTAATATCAGCAAAACCTTGGAGTCTTTACAAAAACAGCAAAAAAAATTCCAATAAAAGAACAGAAGAAGTGGAAAACAAGACTAAAGCAATTGATCAAAGACTGGAAGTTGTGGAAAAAGAAAGATCTTCAGATAAAACTCTACTTTTGTAGTTACAAATGGAAAACTATTCATACGTGTTGAGATTTCAAAGTCTGCCAGAAGACAAATCTGAGAATCTGAAAGAAATTCTTAGTGAAGCGCTTGCACCAGTGACAGGCATCAAAGCGGAAGTATTACAAAGCGAAATGGATATGACCTATTGGATGTATTCAGAATTTATTAAGAAAAAAACCCCTGCCTAGTGAAATATACATCAGATTCTCTAAGAGATCGATAAGAAATGCAATATTGAAGGCAACATCTGGGACTACATTGAAAATTAAAGAAGACATCAGAATCCTAAAAGATATTCCATTTGAGATAAGGAAGATGAGAAAACAATTCAAGAACTTAACCACCTATCTACAGGAAAACTCTACTACCTACCGATGGATAATACCCGAAGGTTTGATGTTCAACTACAAAGGCAAAAAAGAAAAGATTGACTCTCTTATTAAAGCGAAGCAGTTTTTGGAAAGACATCAGGATCCCAAAAAAGATACAAAGAAAACAGAGGAAGAAGAAGAAGGAGAAGTGGATAATACGCATGGCTTGGAAAGCCATGAAACTTCTATAGACAGCAGCTCAGAAGTAGAATCTGAATCATAATAGGGAGCAGCAGCACCCAAACCTCACCGAGACGACAGAAGCAAGAAGAGAGGAAAGAAAAGCAGAAGATAGCTTAAACTTAAGAAGAAATGTTTATGTTACATAAATTACATAATCTTGCATTGTTAACAATTTTAATTTTATGCATATTGAAACATTAGAATGCAATTTTTATTCTTAACCTGAATAAGAGAAAAATTCTGACTTAAGATAACAATTAACAGCATATATGGTCATTGTGTAGCTGTAATTTTAGTTAGAGTGTACTTTTGTAGGATTTATGTAAAAAATAAAAAACGTTTTTTTAAAAAAGGAAGCTGGACTAGAGGGACCCTCCCTGGTCTGACCCAGCAGGGCTCTCCTGAGGTTCTTATCAGGGGAAGGCCTCGGCCTCTCTGCCCTGTTGCTGGCCCTCCGGAGGGACTGGCTGGCCCCTGTGTGAGACGGGAGGCTGGACTAGAGGGGCCCCCCCTGGTCTGGTCCAGCAGGGCTCTTCTGGTGTCCTTCTCAGGGGAAGGCCTCGGCCTCTCTGCCCTATTGCTGGCCCTCCGGAGGGACTGGCTGGCACCTGTGTGAGACGGAAGGCTGGACTAGAGGGACCCTCCCTGGTCTGGCCCAGCAGGGCTCTTCTGATGTCCTTCTCAGGGGAAGGCCTCGGCCTCTCTGCCCTGTTGCTGGCCCTCCAGAGGGACTGGCTGGCCCCTGTGTGAGACGGGAGGCTGGAGTAGAGGGACCCTCCCTGGTCTGGCCCAGCAGGGCTCTTCTGATGTCCTTCTCAGGGGAAGGCCTCGGCCTCTCTGCCCTATTGCTGGCCCTCCGGAGGGACTGGCTGGCCCCTGTGTGAGACGGGAGGCTGGACTAGAGGGACCCTCCCTGGTCTGGTCCAGCAGGGCTCTTCTGGTGTCCTTCTCAGGGGAAGGCCTCGGCCTCGGCCCTCCGGAGGGACTGGCTGGCCCCTGTGTGAGACGGGAGGCTGGACTAGAGGGACCCTCCCTGGTCTGGTCCAGCAGGGCTCTTCTGGTGTCCTTC
>NW_015173861.1:4479-9951 GCF_001447785.1 Gekko japonicus | reverse complement strand
ACTTGTATTCTACCCACATGGCACTGCACAAGAAACGAGTGACGGTTTCCCCAGCACTGATAACACGACTACAAGTAATAGAACGAAGTCTGAGTCTGGTAGCACCTTCAACAAAGTTTGATTCTGGGAATAAAAGCCTTCGTGTGTGTGCACGCTTCTTCAGATATCTTGAAACAGAGATGTTTAGCCTGGAGAGGAGACGACTTCAAGTCCTTGAAGGGCTGTCATGTAGAGGATGGTGCGGAGTTGTTTTCTCTTGCCCCAGAACCAACGGGTTGAAATTAAATCAGAAGAGTTTTTGGCTAAACATTAGGAAGAACTTCCTGACAATGGCTTCCTCGGGAGGTGGTGGGCTCTCCTTCTCTGGAGGTTTCCAAACAGAGGCTGGATGTGCTGCTGGGAGCAGGGGGTGGGGCTTGTTGCATGTGCCCGACCCTGGGCTCTTTACTGCCGGAAATGACCCCTGTTGACAGTTAAGAGCAGTTCCTCAATGGAACAGGCTCTCAATGGTGGGCTCTCCTTCTCTGGAGGTTTCCAAACAGAGGCTGGATGGGCATCTGTCAGCAATGCTGATTCTGTGAACTCGGGCAGATCACGAGAGGGAGGGCAGGAAGGGCTGCCTCAGTGCTTAGTTCTCGTGGCCCTTTCTTACGCGCCCAGGGAAATGCCGATGGCCACTTTGGGTCAGGACTGTTCCCTCTAAGTTGAGTTAGTGTGAGCTGGCTCACTGCTTTTTAGCCTCCAGCTCACACATTTCTGCCTTAGCCCAGGAAGGAGGGCTCCAGAGCAAACTAACTGATGCAGAAGCCAAATCGCCCGCTCGCAACTTTAATGCCAGTCGTTCACCAAGTAGAGTTTTTGCTCACAAGACTCCACAGCTTAGAGGGAGCGTTGGTCAGGGCGCAATTTTTCTTCAGGCCAGTTTGGAGGCTTTTTGTCATCTTCTGGGCGTGAAACAGGGGTCACTGGGTGTGTGTGGGGGGAGGTATTTGTGAATTTCCTGCATTGTGCAGGGGGTTGGACTAGATGACCCTGGAGGTCCCGCCCAACTCTATGATTCTAGGAAACCTTATCCCCAGGATCAGGGGTCATTTCGTAGAAAAAGAGGTGCAGGAGCTCATTAGCATAACTTATTTGCATATACCACTGTAACGAAAGTCAGACACCATTTTTTTCTTGCTTGTTAAAAGGTTACTTAAAATCCTTGGTTCAGGCTTCAAGCCTGGCTAGGCCCTAAACTGCCTCAGAGTGTGCTTATGAGAAGCTAAGAGGGGCATAAGATTTTCCCTAGAGGCAGAGATAAGGAGGCATTCAATGTCCTTGAGTGTTAACAGCTGCCTGTGTTCTTCAGTACTGGCCTGTGAGCAATTAGCCAATTAGCGCATTCCTGAATACTTAGCACCTGTGTGTAGGGGGAAGCGAGCCCGTACCCTTGTCTTTAGGTTTCCTTTCTCTCAGCTCACAAATAAGTATTATGGACTATCATGGTCACCCTGGTTACGAGCAAAGTTGACATCACTTTGCAGGTCTGTGAGTGGTCAAAGGCCTAGGTTGCTCAGAGACCCATTAGTCAGAAAGCCATTAGTCAGTGACTATTAGGATTGCTTGGATGTTGGGCCTGGAATGGTCAATACTCCATGCAACCCCACTATTGGCATCATGCTTTGATACCACCCGGACGGGCTATGTGTTTGGATTATCTTCGTTATCTTGGACTTTTGCTCTTTTGAACCTGAAAATGGGTAACCTTTGCAAACTGCTTGTAAGTATTAGCTATGCTGGAAAAGCCTAGTGTTTGTTATTTTTCCTTCACTGCCTGAAGTCTTGTGTTTTACTTAACTTTGGCCCCGGTCACACGGGCCGGATATCGCGGGGGGGGGGGGAGGCGTGGCTGTTTGCCCCGCAGTGAAAAAACGTGCGACTGCGTGATCAGGCGTCCCCTCGCGGTCCCGGCGAGGTCCCGTGGTTAGGGGGGAGGCGCCGATCACACGACGCGCCAAAGAAGCGGCGCGGCACAGCAAACGGGGTTGTGTTTTGTTTGTTTTTAACCTAAAGTATGCGCATGCCCCGTTGGGTGCTTATGCACATTCCTGGAGAACTAAAAAAAAAACACCTTTTCGCAATGGGGCATGGGCGGGCGCCGGATGCCACTGGAAACACGATCAGACGCTCGCCCTTGCCCCGCGGTTGTTTTTTTGAGATTTTTTTTTTTGAGATTGGATTTATACCCCGCCCTTCACTACCCAAAGGTGTCTCAGAGCGGCTTACAAACTCCTTTCCCTTCCCCTCCCCACAACAGACACCCTGTGAGGTAGGTGGGGCTGAGAGAACTCTGACACAAACTGCTCTTTTTCAAGGACAGCTGTGCCAGAGCTTGTGACTGACCCAAGGTCACATCAGCAGGTGCAAGTGGAGGAGTGGGGAATCAAACCCGGTTCTCCCAGATTAGAGTCCGCACACTTAACCACTACACCAAACTGGCTTTTGCTGCGCACTACACCAAACTGGCTTTTGCTGCGCATCTTCCGCGGGAAGTCTCGGTTGAGCCACGGGAGCTCTACGCTTCCCAGATGTGGCAGTGAGATCGCACCTGGAAAATCCGCCTATCTTCCATTGCAGTAGCGTGACTACTGCTCCGTGTGACCGGAGCCTATGCACATTTACTTAAATAAAGATTTATATTTTTAGTTTGTCTTGGTTTTGACTTCTTGAACCTCAAAGGCTAAATCTGTTGCCTTGGGCCTTACGGTGTTCCTACTACCAACCTTTTGTCTTAGCTCAGTCTGTGGTTTACTCTACAAGACTGACCTTTGATCTAAGTTCCAGAGCCAGCCTGGAAATTTGGTTATTTTGCTCCAGACCTGTTGGGAACTCAGAAATAACCTGGTGGCAGACGACCTTTGTAACCTGGAGGGGTTATTTAGAATTCCTTCAGTGTTTTGGTAAAAGTGCTTTGTAATCTGTTCCTTGAACCACGACTCTGCACCTGGAGAGGTCAGCGTCTGTGACAACCACACCCCCTGACATCGCCGGAAGTGTGTCAGAAGGCAACACCCATCGCTCAGGCTCCACTGGACTGTTTTGGATTGCTAGCTATTGTGTGTGTGTGGGGGGGACCTGCAGATCTGTCCTCACAGAGGAGGGAGAGCTTGTACCTGAATAAACTTGGTCTTAAAGGTGCCACTGGACTGTTTTGGACTGGGGGACGGAACGGGGGGAGCTCTGCAACTTACCTGGCTGCTTCTTGCTGAGTGAGGGCTACTGGGAGCAGGGGGTGGTGCTTGTTGCATGTGCCCGCCCCCTGGGCTCTTTACTGCCGGAGCTCCGCTCCCGTGCACTCCTGCAGGAAATGACCCCTGCCCAAGATTATACTTTGTTGGTCTTAGAGGTGCCTGACTGGACTCAAAACTTTGTTCTGTTGCCTCAGACCAACACGGCTATCCCACCGGAATCATTACTACAAGTAAGAAAGACAAGAGATTTGTGGCCATAAATGATCTGAAAGCAATGCCATCTTCTGTGGAGCAGTCTCTCATGCAACTCACTCCTAAGTGTTACAGTCCTAGCAGGATAGGACTGTCCCATTCCTCAGCAAAAGAAGACTGGTGATGCTGAGGCAGCAAAGATGAAACATTATCGGAGCTTGCTAATGGGAAGATGTAGAGGGAGAGGCCAAGAGAGAGTTCCTTTTAGGGAGTCAAGATTTCCCCATACCTCAATTGTTTCCTGAGATTATAGGAAAAAAAATGGGGGGGGGGGGGGAGAAATTGCTGAAATGGAAATGAAACTGAAATGAAGTTTCTGAGCATTGTTCAAAAGCAGCCCCCATGCAAAGTGCATTGCAATAACCTCAGGTGACCGTCGTTCGAACCCACATCCTGCACGTCCAACGCACAGATTTAGCATGCAACACTTTTTTCCTGAAACTTTTAATCTTCATGCTTCGGGAAACCTTCACCTGTTTCATTTCTGTGCACAGGATTGCTGGGGTGACCTTGGAAGGAGGTCAGAGAAGGAAAGATGGACTCCACAGACCCACGTGCCGGTGGGGCTAGACAGGCACACCTCACCCAGGCCACGGCTTTGAGCCGCTCATGATGCGCGGGTGTTTGTCTGGCCCTCTCCCGTGGCACGCAGCTTAGCTCACTAAGGCCCAAATCCTGTTGTCTGGTGCTTAGCTGGGAGTCCTTTGAACACAATGGAACTTAACCCAGTTCTTGCAGAGACCGGGGATTTGCACGGGAGGAGTTAATCCGTTCAAAGGGTGGGGGTGACCAGGCAGGCCCGGGAAAGGCATTTCTAGGTCATTGGCACAAACTCCACATTGGGAGATACCAAGTGGACTGAGTGGGGATATGGGGGTTCTAGGGTTGCCAGGTCTGGGTTGGAAAACACCAGGAGAGAAGAAGAGGAGAAGAAGAGATTGGATTTATACCCCAAAGGCGTCTCAGAGCGGCTTACAAACCCCTTTCCCTTCCCACAACAGACTCCCTCCCTGCAAGGTAGGCGGGGCTGAGAGAGTTTTCAAGAGCAGCTCTTATCAGAACTACAGCTTGCCCAAGGTCATCCAGCCGCTGCAAGTGGAGGAATGGGGAATCACACCCGGTTCTCCCAGATTAGAGTCTGCACCCTTAACCATGACACCAAAGGAGACTTTGGGGGTGGATCCAGGAGAGGGAAGGGTCTGGGGAGGAGAGGGTCTTCAGCAGGGTCCAATGCCACAGAGTCCACCTTCCAAAGCAGCCATTTTCTCCAGGGGAGCTGATCTCTGCCAGTTGGAGATCAGTTGTGAAAGCGGGAGATCTCCAGGGCCCACCTGGAGGCTGGCAACCCTCGGGGCTTCCCCGCATCCCAGCGGCAGGTTAAATTGCAGGTGTGCATCGGAGGATTCCCCCATTCCCAGCGAGCCTCCCTTCCACAGACTGCCCGCCCCCCCCCCCCCCCACGACTCTGCTCATCCCAGCCAAGGGCGCCCTCGGCGGGACCTGGCCTTGCCAACCTCCAGGCGGGGCCTGGCGGTCTCCTGGAAACCAGCGCTCCTCCCCGGACGGCAGGCATCGGTCCCCCGGGAGAAAACGGGAGGCGTGGACTCGAGAGGGCACCGTGCGCCACGCAGAGATCCTTCCCCGCCCCCAAGCCTCAAGGAATGTCCCCACGGGAGTTGGCAAGGGCCCCAGGGGAACCAGCCGCGCTCCGCCTCGGGGTCCCCGCCGGGCTCGGGGTCGCGGCCCGGCCCGGGGGTTGCTGCGGGGTGGGGGGCAGGCGAGGCCAAGGGCGCGCCCTCTGCTGCTCTTCCCCGCGAAGCCTGCTGCGGGGCGCGCCCAGACGCCGCGCCGGCGGGCACGTACCTGGCCGGAGGAGCGCGGCTCGGGCGCCCCGAAGATCGGCAGCCGGGCGCCGGCGAGCTCCTCGACCGCTGCAGCCGGCCGGCGAAGGGAGCCGCCCCCAGCCGCAGACGGGGGAGGGGGAGGA
>NW_015173861.1:0-1939 GCF_001447785.1 Gekko japonicus | reverse complement strand
GACAGACGAGGCACGCATGCCAAGAGTAATACAATTAAAAACAGAATAAAACAATCATATTATTTTTTGTTGTTGTCACACAGTCGAGTCCGACTCTTCGCGACCATATGGACAAGATCTCGCCAGGCCTTCCTGTCTTCTGCCGTCCACCGAAGTTTGCTCAGTTTCATGTTCATTGCATCGGTGACACTGTTTTTTTTTCCTTTGCTGTCCCCATCTTCTTTGACCTTCAATCTTTCCCAGCATCAGGGTCGTCTTCTCCAGTGAGTGCTCCCTTCTCATTGGGTGGCCAAAGTATTTGAGCTTCAGTTTTAGTATCTGGCCTTCCAGGGAACAGTCGGGGTTGATTTCTTTGAGGATTGACTGATTTGTTCTTCTTGCAGTCCAAGGGACTCTCAAGAGTCTTCTCCAGCACCATAGTTCAAAAGAATCTATTCTTCGGCGCTCGGCCTTCCTGATAGTCCAACTCTCGCAGCCATACATGACTACTGGGATACCATTGCTTTGACCATGTGGACTTTTGTTGGCAGGGTGATGTCTCTACTTTTTATCATGCTGTTTAGGTTCGCCATCGCTTTCCTCCCAAGGAGCAGGCGTCTTTTAATTTCATGGCTGCAGTCACAGTCTGCAGTGATCTGGGATCCCAGGAACGTGAAGTCATATTATACAGTACAATAAAGTGCAGGTGCTCTGGTTGTCACAAAAGTCCTTAATAGCAAGATGGGGTTCTGGCAAAGATGGTCCCAGAACAACAAAGTAACAAAGCAGTCGTGAGCGAGCGATTTGGCTGCTGCATAAATTAGTTTGCTCTGGAGCCATCCTTCCTGAGCAAAGGCAAAATTCTGTGAGGTGGAGGCTAAAAACCTGTGAGCCGGCTCACACTGACTCAGCTTAGAGGGAACACTGGTCTGGAGATCAGTGGTAATTCTGGAAAAACCCCAGGTCCCCCCTGGAGGCTGAGCAACCAATACACACTATGCAGCTACAGCCACATCATTTCTCCACTTCTATTTTTAAAAAAAAAAATATGTTTTTTTTAATTTCCAGATTTCCCAACAAACAAATCACAAACAAAGCAATAAAGCCATTGAGAAACCAGTTCGGAACCATAATAATGAACACAGAGATTGATAATCATGTGAAAGAGATGTGAAAGAGAAGTGCAACATTTTTTAAAACCTCTTCCCAAGTGAAGACTAGAACAGCGTTCTGACTAGACATGTTTCAAACATTCAACAGTCACAGCTTTACAGGGTGACTCTGCCAATAACGTACATTCTCGGTTACACATAACAACGATTTTAATAGCAAGCACGCCACAGGGAAGTCAAAAATAAATTAGGTCGTGATAAAATTTACTCCCTATTAATAGCGCATCCGCTGGAAGCGGAGAAATGATGTGGCTTTGACTGCCAAAGGAGGGATGGCCACGTTAGAAGTCTATATGGGCAGTTACTTGACCGAAGCACTTTATTCATCACAGAGGAATTATACGTCTTGTAACATTCTTTGGTATCTATTAAGGTTTAAACATCTTTATAGTAAATGCATAAAAATGTCCATAAAATAATACCTTAGCAATTACATCAGGGTTGTTTGCATAGTTTGTATTGGTTGTTCAGCTTCTCCTGTGATCTCTCGTAATTTGTAAGTCCCCCCTGGGGGCTGGGAACCCAAACACAAAGGGAGCGTTTTGGGCAGACGGCCAAGGACTTATTGATAAAGGTGTTTATTGATAAAGCTGGTCTGCTCAGACTCTTTAGAGGGGGTGTCAAACATGCGGCCTGGAGGCCAGATCAGGCCCCCGGAGGGCTTCCACCAGGCCCGCAGTGGAACTGGCCATCTCCTGCTTCCAGTTCTGCTGCTGCTGCATCATAGCTTTGCTTCGCCATACTCTCTTAATCGCTTAACCATCTCATGTTTTAACCTGGGTCCTAGA
>NW_015173860.1:39279-47665 GCF_001447785.1 Gekko japonicus | reverse complement strand
GATGCCCCTCCCCACCACAACCCTTCTGGGTGTGGGCCTGCCTGCCACAACCCTCCCTGTGGGGCACAGGAGTCCCCTACAGACAACATACATTTAAACAATGGTCACAAATGCACCAAAGTTAATATCTGAATACATATTCATGGTTGATTTCTGTTTATGTGATTAAACTCATCAATAGCATTTAGCATATATGTATGTCCACCTATGTCAGGGAAGTGCAGAGTGCAAAAGTGTATAACACTGTTTCACAAACTGTACGTGTAACAATACCTTGTGCTAAATTAGGGTTGCCAGGTCTGGGTTGGAAAAAACCTGGAGACTTTGGGGGGTGGATCCAGGAGAGGGCGGGGTTTGGGGAGGGGAGGGGCCTCCGCATGGTCCAATGCCCTTAGGGTCCGCCCTTCAAAGCGGCCGTTTTCTCCAGGGAAGCTGATCTCTGCCAATGCAGAAGATCTCCAGGCCCCACCTGGAGGCTGGCAACCCTGTTCAGCTTTGATACAGTGGAAGACGAAGAACAGTCCTCTCTGGCCGCTTCTCCAGGCTGCATCTTTTGTACACCTTGATCACTCCCCTTCACTCTCTTTTCCCCTCTGCGCCCCCAGTTCCCTTGGCTCCTAAGGAAGGACCCTCACCCTGCAGGCATTCGGGCTTTGCCTTTTCCAGAGTGACCATATCCTATTTGAGGTGGGGGCAACCAGGACAGTATCCAGTAGGACAACTGGAACCACTCCAGAGATCAACTTCGTGATGGTCGGTGATGGGCCTCCCCCAATGGCCTTTTCTGGTAGCCAAGGGCCTCTCCTCAGTGTGGGGCTGGGTTGGCTCGCAGACCTCCGGAGGCTGAAGCTCCTTTGAGGCTCCTTCTCGGGCCCCTCTGTTCTCCGCCCCCCTCGGACCCAGGCGGCTTCTCTCTCCCTTTTCCCCTCAGACCTCCCTCTCTCTTCCCTCCGGCCTGGAGACCTGAGGAGGAGGAGGACAGAGACCTCAGCGGGGTAGAGTGCCACAGGTTCCACCCTCCGATCCATCCGTTTCCTCCCGGGCTGCTGACCTCTGTTGTCTGGAGAGGAGCTGTAATCCTCAGAGATCCCCAGGCTCCACCTGGAGGGTGGCATCCCTCACCTGGAGATCTCCTCGCATGGCGACTGAGCTCCAGACTGCAGAGATCAGCCCCCCCTGGAGAAGATGGCTCTTTCGGAGGGTGGAGTCAATGGCACGATACCCCTCGGAGGTCCCTCCCCTCCCCAAACTCAGCCCCCCGCAGTCGCCACCCCCAAAACTCCCTGCAGACAGGGAAGCCCCTCTCCACACTCCAGAGACACACAAAGGCCACAGAAGTTTCTGATGCTCTCATGAGTGACAGCCTTGTATGCTCGGAGGAACGTGGGGAAGCGAAAAGGTTGTCAATACATATTTAATATTAATAGTTACATCGATCGTTATATTGCTGGATATGCACGTGTCTGGGCTGGTACACGGCATACAGTCAGCCACTGACTCTTTTTCGTGATGTTCAACGGGGCTTTATGTCAACCACAGAGTGGAAAAAACTCATTTAATGAGTTGCCAAAAACATGACGCCATATTTGACAACAGTTTGCTTCCCTTCGAGCATTAAGTGTTGACATCTCTTTTCTTCCAGTCTTGTGGGTTAGCAAAGCAAGACTAGTTGGGATAGATTCTTCCCCGGCGAACAAATCCAGAACCCATTGTGATGTCGACTCGGAACCTGGCCTGTCCGGTCAGTTGGGTGGCCAGTCCGGGCTCAACCGTCGACTGAGACTTGAGCTCAACAGTTGACTGCCGGAGAAATCTATATTTCTGTAGATTAAATACTTCAGACTAATATAATGGCTGAGAAAATGGTAAGGAATGTTTGGACTCTCCGTCTACAGGCCGAGAGGCTGGGGGGCGGGGAGGTATACACAGAAATGAAATTGGCATAGGAGGAAGGCCAGAGAGATTGGGCGGGCCAAAGGGACCCAACCCCAAATGGCTCAGCCTCGGGTGGTAACATGTTCTTATAAATCCGTTACAATGAAACTGATTTAATGAGCTGCCCAAAACATGACACCATCTTTGACAACAGTTTGCTTCCCTTCGAGCATTAGGTGCTGACATCTGTTTTCCTCCAGTCTTGTGGGTTAGCAAAGCAAGGCCAGTCGGGATAGATATTTCCCCAGTGAACAAATCCTGAACCCATTGTGATGGCGACTTGGAACCTGGCCTGCCCGATCAGTTGGGTCACCAGTCCAGGCTCAAAAGTCGAGTGACAGTTGGGCTCAACGGTCGACTGTCAAAGAAGATCTGTTTTTCTGTTGATTAAATACTTCAGACTAATATAATGGCAGAGAAACTGGGAAGGAGTATGCACAGAAATGCAGTTGGCACAGGAGGCAGGCCAGAGAAATTTGGCTGCCCAAAGGGACCCAATCCCCAATGGCTCAGCCCCGGGTGGTAAAATGTTCTTAGAAATCAGTTGCATCATTCGATCTCATCTTATACATCAATGACAACATTGGAGAGTAGCCATCTTCTACGGATCTGGTCTTCTACTGCAGGCCACATTAGGATATGATCAACAAATGGTACGGTAAAAGAGTAACCCGTCTGGTGCCCTTTAAGTGTAACTGGTAGTCTGACCCAGGTTTTTTAAAAATGCCACTAGTGGCCCTTTCTTCATCACAAGGCAGTTCACGAGAGGGCTTTTCTCTTCTTGCTCTTCATCCGTGTTCCTGAATTTACCTTGGTGATTCTGAGGATATCTTCCAAGGAGCACCATCTCCCAGGGGGCCTTCCAGCCACAGAAATCACTCGGAGCTCCAAGCCAGTCCATCTGTCTCCCCTACTGGGGGGGGTGTCTTTGGACATGCCTTGTCAGCCCATGGCCACCTGGACATCAGACCGCCATGCTCGCTTTGGATCCTCCTCGGAGAGAAAGGAAGGGTGTACAGGAACTAGCTAAAACAAACACATGAAATGAAATAAGCATTCCTGTGAAGAAGAAGGAGTCAACTGTGGTGATTCTGGGAAAGGTCTTGAATTAAACCTTCTCTGGACATTTTGGCCTTGCAGCTGCAGCACCATGACAGGGGAGAGGAAGAGGCGGCCCGTCAGGAGAGTGTGCCAGAAGGGGCTGCAGAGAGGCCTTTGGGTGGGGATGCCCCGGGGGAGATCCGTCCGCTGCTGAGCCAGAGCCGGGGAGAAAACCGGGAGCCCAGAGCAAAGGAGGTGAGTCTGGAAAGAAACAACAGAAGCTGGGCAGGTAACCAGAAGCACCGGTTGGTTCAGGGGTTGGAGGCATGAGAGAAGAATCAGGTAGAGGTCCGTGTCCAGAGAGTGAAGGAGAGGCCAACTGCCAGGGGGACACCCCTTTTCCTAGGAAGCTGCCTGATGCAGCCTCAGAGGGTCCGTTCCCGTAGTCTTCTTGCCTCCTCGGACGGGGAGGAGCTCTCCCGGGACCTGGGCAGAGAAGGCTCCTCCCCAGCTCCGGGGATCCCAATGATGCCAGGGTTAGACCTTCTGCACACAGAGCGTGAGGCCCAGGGTCATCACCTTAGGAACCCCTGCTGCAAAAGAACAAGATAATGAATACAGGAAAGGAAATCAGCATTCTTGTTCCTTTCGGAAGAAGAAGCCAACTGTGAGGATTCTCAAGAGGGTCTTAAATTTAATCTTCTCCGGACACTTTGGCTTTGCAGCTGCAGCAGCAAGATGGAGGAGAGGACGCGAAGGCCCCACGGGACGGTCGGAAGAGGGCAGCAGAAGGGGATGCAGGCGAGGCCTCGGCTTCGGGGTCTCCGGAGGATTTCTGGCCTCCACGAGGGGAACAGCACCAGGTACCCCTGGAGGTCATCGTCAATGTGGTGAGTCTTCAAAGGAGAGACAGGAGCTGGGTAGAAGACCAGAAAAGTTGGTTGGTTTAGGGGTCGGGGGAATGAGAGAAGAATTGAATTAGAAATGGATAAATGAGAGACTAGAACAAACAGGTCTGCTGAAGCCATAGAAGGTGAGCAACAGCAAGGACCATAGTATAAATGCACTTTGTTCAACAAAGTGCACCACATTTTACAGAACAATTCACAGAGTTCAAAACTCACAGGGTATGTCCATAAGGAGAACCTGAGCATATTCCATTCCATCCAAATACGTTAGAGCGCCAAGTCCACAGGATGAATGAAAGGGCTCACCACCTCCTGGGAAGACACCGGTCTTCCTCTGAAGCTGCCCAATGTGGAGTCTGAGGGCCCATTCCTGTAGTCCTCTCTCCTCTGACTTGTAGGGACTCTCCGAGGTCTTGGGCACAAAAAGCCACTCCCCGCCCCTGGGGTCTCCGTGGTGCCCGGGTTAACCCTTGTGCACTCCACCCCTGGCGCCCTCCCACTGAGCCCGGGGACCTTCCGGAAACATCTGGAGCTGCTTGATGCAGAGTCGGCCTCCTGGTCCGCCCAGCTTCAGTCTGGCCAACTCTGGCGCTGCAGGCAGTGGCAGACCTTTAACAAGGCCCGCTGCCTGAGATTCTTAAGATATCGATTTCACTTCAGACCTTCATGGGTGGAAATCGTGGCCTCTGACCACGGAGAAAGGGGCCCTAATTCTTATCAAACACCTCCCGGGAAACCAGGTCAGTGTGTGGAGCTGCCTTAGGCCCACTCAGACAGTTCGTCCCTCTAGCTCAGCATCTTCCATTGGATCTCCGGGATCTCTGGGAGAGAAAAGTGTTTCCCAACACCTGAGACTCCGTGGACTGAACTGGGACTTGCTTCGCGAGTTCTGCCGCTGAGCCACAGTCCTCCCTATTAGCAGCAAACTCCCACCATGCACAGGCCAAACGAGATACGATAGCACACGGCTGAACGTTCTGTCCATAGCCACGGAATGAGCTGAGGGCAAAGACCTGACTCCTGGCCTCTGTGCCAGACAGGATTCCCAACCTCCAGGTGAGGTCTGGAGATGCTCTGGGATCCCCACCTAATCTCCCCACCTGAGTTCCCCGGGAGGAAATGCCTGCGTTGCAGGGTGGCCTCGAAGGCGTTCTGCCCCGCGGAGGCTCCTTCCGTCCCCGAACCCTGCCCTCCCCTGGTTCCAACTCCTCCCATCTACGGACCCTGCCCTCCCCTGGCTCCGACTCTGAAATCTCAACGGATTTCCCAGTCTGGAGTGGGCTCCCCCAGTGCCGTGAGGCGACCGAGGCCTTTGCAACTTCTGCTGTTGATCGCCTGACAAATCCCATTCCGGATCCACTGCAGCCGGTGTTTTTAAATCATCTTTCTTTCCCTTCCAGGTCAACTCCCATTACAGCCTTCAAAGTGCTGAGCAGCCGTCAGGCAGCCCCCAGAACCTGGGGCCAGCGGTGTCTCCCGAGGGGGGCTCCTTAGCCCAGGAGAGCTGCTACCTCACGGAGGACGAGGACTTCCTCCAGGAGTCTCCCGTGTCCACGGGCTACTACCCGTGCTTCCGCACGACCTGCCACCTCCCCCCAATCCAGCCAGAGGAGAGGGATGCGCCTTCAAGGCACCCTGGGAAAAGGGATGCCGGCATCCAGGTTGGGGGCACACGCCAGGACATAGCCTGCCAGTGGGAGGGAGGCACGGAGGCCGACCCCAGCGAGAAGAAGACCAGGACGAAGCCCTGCCCTGAGAAAAGGTCACCGCTGCCCAGCCCGGAGCAGGCTTCGGAAGTTGACAGCAAGGTACGGGTCAGCCCCATCAAGCCAAAGAGGCAGGTTCTAGAAGGTCTGAGAAAGGGGGACTCTGGGACTCACAGGACAGGACTAGCGGAGGGAAGGAGGTAACCTGCCTCCGAGGCACATCACTCGGAACCTTTCCTGCACTCCGAAAGGAGCCCCTCACCTCTCTCAGGGAAGCTCTGGAGCTCTGGGCACAACAGCGTCAACCTTCTCTTATGGCTTGTGCCCAACTCCAGTTGTTCAGAGATAGACTGCTCCTGGATGCAGGAGCTCTATTCAGCCCTCTAGACGGTTCACTAGTCTACCAATCTGGTGACTTCATTAGGCCAGTTCTTCTGCTGGCTCTGCCTTCCAGCTGCAAGGACCCATCTTGGGTTGCAAACATAGCCTCTGGCTAAAACCACCCCCGAAAAGGCCCAGGGTATGTCAAATGGTACCAGCCTCTGTTTTTATTCCTAAGGATGTTCGTTTTGTGTGGGATACATGAAGTCTGGAGGGTTGCCAATGTCCAGGTCCTTGTTGTGTAGAGATTTCTTTGAAAACACCCCTAAGGTGGATGAGCTGGCCAATGCTGTTCAATGTACGAGACCGCATCTTCTTCTTAGCCTGGATTGAGGAATTTTGTAGAACTGCAGATTAATGCCTCTGTGTCAATAAGCAGGGGCTGCCTTTGGAATCCCAGAGTCCACAGAGTAGGAGCATCAAGGTGTGATTTGCAGGGAATTCGGAGGACGACTTCCTCGGACACAGGAACTGGCCAAGCTGCCCTTGCCTCCTGAGCCCCAAGCGAGGCCCCTGCTCCTTGGGAAGAGAGGCGGCTCCCGTCTGCAGCGCCCCACCCTGCCTGCAGCTTCTTGCTCACATCGCAGTGTGACAGAAACTGCCTCACAGGCCCTTCAGTGCGACTTCTGAGCCACGAGCCGAATGTGGATCCACAGCCTGTCGTCCCAGATGTGGAGATGGGCAGGAGATCCAAACAGATTGGAGTAGTCTAGGAGTAACCGACTCAGTCAATCCCCAGAATCAACCAGCCGTGTAAGGAGCAGAGTGGCCTCCCCTCCTCCCACGTCCCCGCCTGGCCGAGCAGGATGCTGATTGGCTGGCCCATCTCCCTCCCCCCCGCTACCCTCCCCAAGGCCCTCCCACCATACAGTCGACTGTGTGGCCGGACATTGGGACAGCCCCCAGGCCGCCTCCCTCCCCCCACTCTGTCTGGAGTACCAGGCAGCTTGGCGAGAGACCCCAGATTTCCTTCGTAGAACTACGACAAGGCAGTTGGGACGAGTTCAGTCATGGGCCTCCACAGGGCCAGACGGTGAAGAAGAGTGCAGCACGAGAGACCCTAGACCCCAGCTACCAGCTGCCCGTCGGCACGCACAACCTCCCGGCGGGCCATAAACAATCTGCTGCGGTGGGTCCGCCACGTATTCAGCCGGTCTCCCCATCCGAGACCACAATCCAGTCCAGCCCCACTTGAAGAACGCAAACAGAGGACCATCGGCACTCGTCTGCGAGGCTGGGTGAGAAAACACCGTGGATGTGTGCACCCTCACCCCTCTGATGAGCAGGGAGATCCCGATCGTCCCAGCTCTCGTACATGAGGACCTCTGATTATGTTGTTTTTGTTGTTGTTTTGGTTGCTGTTCTTATTCTTGTTGCTGTTTTTGCTGTTCTTGGTTTTTCATTTTTAGTAATAATAAAACTTTTTTATTCTAAAGAGCATGAACTTGGTTTAATTCCTAATGGGGGAATTCTGGCCATCCGTAGTTCTACCAAGGAAATGTGGGATCTCTCGCCAAGCTGCTTGGTACCCCAGACAGGGTGGGGGGAGGGAGGTGGACTGGTGGCTGTTGCAGCATCCGTGGGTCTACTGGAGGGTCCTCGACCCTAGAGGGACACTGGGCAATTTTGCTCCCACCACCACCACCGAGAGCCCACCTAAGGGAGAGACAGAGGTCCGTGTTCAGGTGGACCAGATGGCATCATATTTTGTTTCGTGGACTTCATTTCTACCCCACCTCTCACCCCAGTGCTGAGTCCATTATATCATGCTAATCTCCTCCCTTTTAACTTCACAACCACCCTAGGAGGTAGGTCAGGCTGAGAGGAGAGGGTGACTGGCCCAAGGTCCCCCAGCGAGCTTCCCTGGCAGGAGAGGGGATCTGAATGTGGAGTTCTCAGATTCTAGTCCAATACTCTTAACCACCACAGCGTGTGGGCTCATCTCTTACCCCCATTGCCACACAGGCCTGGGACTCCTCCAAACACAGCCAGTTCCAGAGAGGCAAAGTTGGGTATTTGCCCCAAAGCCCAACGGGTATCCACCCCAACTACCCTGCCATTTTCACAGTACGTGGAACCTCCCCAAAGGTGAGAAGGAGAGTCTAACCAGTTGAACAGGTGGAGGGGACCCATTGAGGGACACCTGTACATGGGAGGTGTCCTTCCCCATTGAGGGACACCTGTACACGGGAGCTGTCCTTCTCTTCATTGGCTCTTCCCTTGGAAGGCGAACCTCCACCCTCTATGCACTTCGTGGGTCACAGTGGGGTGGCACTGAAGAGGACCAAAGGTCTGAAATTGGGATCGGGGGGATGTACACAAAGGCAATTCATGCCTGGGAATCCTCCAAACACAGCCAGTTCCAGAGAGGCAAAGTTGGGCATTTGCCCCAAAGCCCAACGGGTGTACCCCCCA
>NW_015173860.1:34544-39059 GCF_001447785.1 Gekko japonicus | reverse complement strand
CCACACAGCTCTGCTCCCACACCTGGCACTGGAAGGGGACAGGATCTCAAAGGTCTCAAAACGATGGGGCACGGTGGTCATGGGAGACTTCAGTTACCTGGATCTCTGTTGGAAGTCCAACTCTGCTAAAAACGAAAGGTCCAATAAATCCCTGACTTGTCTCCGCGACAACTTCATTTCCCAGAAAGTGGAGAGGGAAACCAGGGGACCTGCCATCTTGGACTTGATTCTGACCCACAGGGAAGAACTGGTTGACCAAGTGAAAGAAAGTAGTGGGCACCCTGGGCAGTAGTGACCATGCCATTTTGGAATTCACAGTCTCCGGGAAGGGAAGATCTGTACATAGTCAGACATATTGGTTGGACTTCAGGGAAGCATATTTTGACCAACTTAAAGTTATGCCGGGTAGAATCCCATGGTCAGAAATACTTCAGGAGAAGGGAGTTCAAGAGGGGTGGGAGTTTCTCAAAAGGGAAATGGCAGAATCACAAACGATTCCCGTGAGAAGGAAAAACGGGAGGAGCCTAAAGAAGCCAAGGTGGCACCATAAACACCTTTCCTAAAGACTTGGGGAATTTAAAAAGACTCATTTATAAAGCGGAAGGAGGGCCTCATCACCAAGGATGAATATAAACCGACCACCAGGGCTTGGAGAGAGAGAGCTAGGAAAGCTCCGCCTCAGCATGACCTTTGGCTAGCGAGAGATGCTAAAAACAACAAAAATAGGGGGTTTCTTTCTTCTTATATTCAATGTAAGAAAAAGAGCAAGGACTATTGGATGCAGTAAATAAGAAGCCTGGAGACCGACTGGTGGTAAAGGCAGAAAGTTTATAGTGCAGTAATGGTAACTATATACAGAGAACATACAAACTGTTGCACAGCATAACATATCTCGGATGGAGAGAGCTATGTCTCCCAATGTGGCTTATCAAGCCTATACATTATATACATCACACAGCCAATGAACATCAGGGCCAACTAATTACCCACTCCTAACTACCACAAGGAGCAGCACCTGCTTGTTTAACACCTGGCTGCAACAGTTGGCTTGTGAGAGATGCTAAAAACAACAAAAAAGGTGTTTCCCCCCCTTATATTCAATGTAAGAAAAAGAGCAGGGATGTTCTAGGCCCATTGTGGGGACAGGAAAGTGGAATTGTGACAGGTGAGGAAGAGAGGGCAGAACGGCTCAATCCCTGCTATTCCTCAGTGCTCGACATGGCAGAAACAGAACAAATGGCGAGGGAAGGGAGTTGCAGCCTGGGATCAGCATCGAGGTAGTACATCAGCACCTAGTTTCTTTACATGAAACCATGTCCTCGGGACCAGATGAGCTGCATCCAAGGGTACTAAAAGAACTCATGGATGTCATTTCTGAGCCTCTGTCCATTATTGCTGAGAATTCTTGGAGAACAGGTGAGGTGCCCGATGACTGGGATAACACTCCCAAGTCCCCCAGCCTTGGTCTCCAGGCCCCCGGTCATCCCGTTCCCCCTTGATGGACCCCTGGGAATGTGTGAGGGTTCGGAGGACGCACCCAGCTCTCCATGGAATGCGTCCCAAGGAAGATCCCCCTCCCCGGCCTCCTTCACCCTGATGCGCAAGGGGCAATTCCGGGCGACAGGGCCCTGAGAGTCTGAGCTGGCTGCACGTCCCGCAGGGTTCACAGGCCGCTCTTGGCCGTCTCGCAGGAGGCACCGCCTGTGCACAACAGACCTTGAGAAGGGGTGGTGGGGAATCGATGGGGAACTGGCCGGCATTCGCTTCTCTACTGCCTGGCAGTGGAGCCCGGCTTTGTTTGTCTCTGCCTTCTTGCCTCTGGAGGAAGAGGGGCGTATTGGCCCTCGCTGCCTTCCCCTGCATGTAAAAGACGGAGCCAGACGTCAAGCAGAAAGTGGGAGCACGGAGGGGAGTGTGCAGGCTGAACCGGGAGTACCCAGAGAAGGATTCAGGGGAGAGCCATTCCAATCCAGCCCCACTATTGCTGTCCACGACCGGCCCGAGCATGGAAGCCATCACCAAATACGATTTCAAAGCCACCGCAGACGATGAGCTCAG
Organism: Gekko japonicus; assembly: GCF_001447785.1. Lineage (NCBI taxonomy): Eukaryota > Metazoa > Chordata > Lepidosauria > Squamata > Gekkonidae > Gekko > Gekko japonicus. The sequence continues at coordinate 37,001 of NW_015173860.1, read as the reverse complement.
CTTCAAACGGGGGGGATATCCTTAAGGTTTTGAATGAAGAATGCGATCAAAATTGGTGCAAGGCAGAACTCAATGGCAAAGATGGATTCATTCCCCAAAACTATATTGAAATGAAACCACACCCGTGTTCTGTTGGGAAGATTCCCCGAGCAAAGGCAGAGGAGATGTTGGGCAAACAGAGACATGATGGTGCCTTCCTCATCCGGGAGAGTGAGAGCGCTCCTGGGGACTTCTCCCTCTCTGTCAAATTTGGAAATGACGTGAGAGTAAGGTAGATGTAGATGACAGAGATGCCTAGTGAAAGCCCGTCAAATTTGAGTTTACGTGAGTCTGCAATATGCCATATAATGTCTGCTCCCTGTGGAGATGTTAATGGATGAAACTGGTACATTTTGAATATTTCATTTATGCACATATTATTAGAAACTAAATAAGCTTTTGCTGTCTCATTTCCAGACACTGAATAAAGATTTATTTAATGTTTGAACATGTCATCTTGAGCCTAGTATGGAAAAAATGTGGGATATCAACAGCATAAATATCACCCATCTTTTGTTTTCTTTACAGCAACCCACGTACGTTCAGGCTCTTTTTGATTTTGACCCCCCAAGAGGAAGGTGAGCTGGGCTTCCGCCGTGGAGACTTTATCCAGGTCCTTGACAATTCTGACCCCAACTGGTGGAAGGGAGCCTGCCATGGACAAACAGGCATGTTTCCGCGCAACTACGTGACCCCGGTGAACCAGAACATCTAGAGCAGCTTATTAAAGATTATTTAAGGAACACGAGAAACAATAAAGTACCTATTCAGAGTCTAACTGCAGCCAGTGATCTCCAGTCATCAGGCCATAAAAATCTGACTCACCCCTCTGCACGAGGGGGGGACACTTTTTTTTACTCAGTATGGAACTTTGTGGGGGAGGGGGCAAGAGAAGGGTCCAATGTATGCGCCAAAACTTACCTTTTAAATTAAACAGATATTAACAGGCTTCTTCGTTGTTCCTGGATGGCCCCTTTTGTGCACTCTTCCTTTCTCCTCCAACACTGAGACATCAGTTGATCAGTGCATGAAGTTTTAATGCTATATGAAGTCTGTTCTGTGCCGTTCAAGGGAGAGGAGGAACTCTGCTGGTGTTTGCTGTTTCCGTAAACAGTCTTCATGAAGGGACTAAGAGGGGAACCAAACCCACAACCCAGCTTTTTAATGATAAAGCACTCTCACACACACATCCCATTCTGCTTTCGCCTTTGATCGCCAATGATTTGCCTGGGAAAGATAGGTCCTACTACATTTTTTCTCCATCTGGAATTGCAGCAACCCTTGGGCAGAGGGAAGATGATGGGCTTTCTTCTCCCCGTGGGCTGCAAGGATGTTCAAAAAAGTTCTAAACTGCAGCCAGATCATGCTGGTTTTTTTCATGTGTGTGGTTGAGCACATTCTTGAATTATTTTTTTTCCATTAATTAGTGCCTTTTCCTTAGGTTAAAAGGACAGTCCAGAGCTTTTCATATCTCCTCTCCCTCCACCCCCTGCTTTTGTGTAAATATTTTAGGAGTTTAATGGCTAGGAGGGTAGTTCTATTAAATACAAAGACCTCCATAGACCAGATTGAACTTTTAAAGCTTGTATAAGCATCTGATATTCTTCGTTGCCGGGTGGGAAAATGCATTAAATGTTCTCCAAAAGATGGAGTTAGGAGGACCTGTAGCCAGGAACCTTATGCAAGAGAAGCAAGAAGATCACAACATTATGATTAGGCTATATTATATGAAGCTACATTAGGATGGAGAGTGAATATTCTAGAATGACCTGTGAAATACGTGTTTTCTCCAAATACTGCAGGGAAGCCTCAGGAAATTGTGCTTAATCACATCTAGTGAATGTTTAAACATGATGCTCAGTGATTTGTTGTTCGGTTCCCTTTTACAGCTGGCTGGGGCACAAATGTTCCTCGAAAAGAAAGTTGTTATCCCTGTACTCCCGCAATTCCCTGCCTCCTCGTGTCAGTGTTATCGTAGGTGGAGGAGTCACTGTTGTGCTCCCAATTCACAGCAGGCTGTGTAGGGACTGTATTTCAGGCCTGTACCCCCACCCCCCACAACAACACTCACTGATGCTATCTATGGCTTCATCAGTGCTTTGAAGTAAGATGGGAGCTTGCAGAGCTCTTTGTGCCAATAATCATCTTATTTCCTGTTGCTGTGCCACACAGCTGAAACTCTCATCCCAATGACACTGAACCCCAAAGTCTCCACGGAGATTTCCTGTTCCGCCCAAACGGAGACATTCCTGTGTTGGTGGGTGCCTTTTTTATACGAAGTATTACAAATGTGTTATTCCAGAGATGGACTCTGCCTTACACTTGGTTTCTCCAGCAGATGAAAGAGAGCTATCCCGTAGCGTGTTAATTCTCCCCCTTTCCTTGCTGTCTTTTTCTCTCCCCCACTTCTTTCTTTCT
>NW_015173860.1:34108-34460 GCF_001447785.1 Gekko japonicus | reverse complement strand
ATAATGTCTTGTGTGTATATATATATTAAAACAAATTCAGTGTTTAAATAAAAAGGACTATGTACGTAATCCTTTAACTCTGCAGCAGCATTTGGTAGATAGTAATTAACTGTGAATAATAAATATCTAACAAATTCTTCACTTTAAAAAAAAAGAGAGAGAAGGGGTGGTGGGATACACAACGTCTATCCTGCACCGACTCGAAGAGGATCAGAAGAACAGCCTGGAGGGGACAGCGGAAGGACTGCCAGTTAGCATAGATGGATGAGGGGCTTCCCACAATTTCAAATGATGTCCTTCTTGTCTCCAGATTGGCTCTCTGGAGGCACACAGCACTTAGTCAGTCACTAAA
>NW_015173860.1:28391-33263 GCF_001447785.1 Gekko japonicus | reverse complement strand
GTAGAAAAACATGATGAAGACTTGCTTACCTATTGTCAACACTTGGAGGCTCTCTATTCTGACTTTAATCAACGATTTGAAGATATTCTTAAAATGAACATACCCGACTGGGTTTTGGACCCTTTTTCAAGGACAGACACAGAAGAATCTCCAGAATTACAAGAAGAACTTATAGAAGTAACAACAACTGTGGAATTGAAATTTAAATTCAAAGATGGCTACCAACAGTTCTGGCTGCAAAAGCAGATACCTACACTTTATCCTGGATTATGGGCTATAGTACAAAAGTTTCTAATTGCATTTCCTTCAACATATTTAGTGGAACGTGGGTTCAGTGTTCGCCAGCAAGGAGTAACTAAAAAAAGAAACCGACTGCAAATAGCTAATCGCAGTGATTTAACATTGCTGGTGACATGCTAGACACACACACCAGCAGATGCCTGAGATGATGTGCCCATGGTTTCTAAGAGGATACCCTGTTCCAGAGATTTTCCTATACACACCACAAGCACTACACAAGCAGCCAGCTTGCCATTACTGGTTAAACAGTGGAGTCACAACACCATTAAGTGACTCTGTTTCAGAAGGCTGACATGTTTCTCCCCCCCACACACACACATCTTCGTTGCTGTAAAGCAAACACAAAGGAACATCTTCCACAGTCTCTTAACAAAAGGATTGGCTTGCCTGTCCACCTGGAGAAACCGGTTCCTGCAGCCTCAAGACAAAGAGAGCAATCAGTGATAAACGATGACTCAACATGCCATCCAGGTGTCTCTGTTACCAGATTAATTAACATTCAGTATTGCCCATGCTAAACCCCTTTCCTACTCTGCATATGTGACTTCTTCGAACGGACCACAGAGGGGCTGTCTCAAGGGAGATGGTCCAGCAAGACCTCCCCCCCCCGTCACCCCAAGGGAGGGGACCTGCTAAACCCTCCTCCTAAGGTTACCTTATAAAAGAGGCCATGCGGAAATGCATGCTCGCTCTCTCTACCCCCTCAATGACCTCTATACTCTCTGCCTCTTGAACTTGTTGCTGCCTTGCCACCAACTTGCCTCAAGACTCTAGAACTGCAGCCAGAGTCTCCACATGCTTTCTGCTGGTTCAGTCTGCACGCCCCCTTTTCCTAGCATAATCCCCATTTTTCTAGAATTCCCCTGTTTTTCCATTTGGAGGACTTCATCTCTTCAGGATCAGGTAATGTATCGCCAAACCAACGAATCTCCTGCTAATGCGAATGTGGTATCCCAATCTCTCTGTATAATTGTGTGTGTGTTTGTGTATTGTTTGAATGTGTTGAAAACTATAGTAAAAGACATTTATTCTAACTAACTCCAGCCTGCGTGTCTGTTACCGGTACTCTGGAAAGGCGGGACCTCTGTATATAAAGGTGATTTGCTCCTATGCCAATCGCTACTTATAAATAACTCATATTCCCCAATAATTGATAAGAAATCAGAGCAATTAGGCTAACATCAGTGTGGTCACAAATATGTTAACTAAAAAAAGAAACCGACTGCAAATAGCTAATCGTGGTGATTTAAGATTGCTGCTGACAAAAATAGACCCAAACATTAATAAATTGATAGCAGTGCACCAGGTTCATCCTGAGGGGTTCACAGATAGCTGTTGGCCATCTTGCAAAAGGCAGCGCCTGCGCACAACAGACCTTGAGAAGGGGTGTTGGAACATACAAGGTCTATAGTGCACCAACTTGAAGAACTTCAGAAGAACAGTTGATGGGGAACAGCCGGAGGACTGCCAGTTAGCATAGCTGGATTTGAGGCTTCCCATTATTTCAAAGATGTCTTCCTTGTCTCCTAATTGGCTCTTTGGAGATTTTCTGCTCCAACTGAGCCCTCCTCTCGTTCCACTCTCTCACAGCAGTGAGTCAGGTAGTTAAGCTTCCTCTCCTCGGTTCTATCGGAGTTTATTTCTTCTTTAATAAACTGAGTCCTCTTCTTTCAACAGTTGCTGCTAAACAGTTGCCTCTGCTAACTTGAAGAAACCCTCATTCGGGATCCAGATACTTGCGTCTGGGGGAGTTTTGCAGTGAGGCGACGGAGGGCTTTGCAACTCCTGCCATTGATCACCTGACAAAACCCCGTCTGAATCAGGACAGTCTGAATCAGGACAAAGCCAGCCAGTGGGAGGAAGGGGTGGAGGCCGACCCAGGCACGGAAGAGACCAAACTGAAGCCCTGCCCTGACCAAGGGTCACTGCTGCCCAACCGGGAGAAATCATCAGGAATAAACAGCAAGGTACGTGCCAACCCTATCGACCCAAAAGGCAAGTTCTGGAAGGTCTGAGAAACGGACTGTGGGTCTTGAAATACAGGAATAGCACAGGGAAGAATGTAACGTGCCTCCGAGTCCCATCGCTCTGAACTTTTCCTGCATACCAAAAGTAGTGTCATGCTTTCTTCCGTCCTTGACCTTAGTGCATGCACGCATGCCTGCTTGTTTGCTGAGCTACTGTGAGTAACTTAAGGGTGGTGCTTTTTGGTCCGCACGAACTGACTCAGACAGACAGCGCTATCGGTGTAACCTTGAAAAGAAGAGACAGCTTGCATTCCACTATCGGTGTGAATATTTCTGCTCTCGGGGTGGGGAGAGTCTCCCACTTATGATGCAATGTCCTGCTGGGAAAATTCCCGCACGCGCGCTTGGATTTCATTTTCTTAGCTAGATGAGGCATTAGAGTATATGTATTGAGTCCCTGCCCTCCCCTTGCTCCGACTCTGAAATCTCAAGGAATATCTGGAGTGGGCAGCCCCAGTGCCAAGGCCTCGCGTCTGGGGGATTTTGCAGTGAGGCGATGGAGGGCTTTGCAACTCCTGCCATTGATCACCTGACAAAGCTCCGTCTGAATCGCCTGAAGCTTTGATTTCAAGTCATCTTTCACTTCTAGGTTGCCTCCATTGACAGCCAGGAGAGTGATGGGCAGGTGACAGAGAGCCCCCAGACCCCAGGGCCAGGGTCTCCTGAAGGTGGCTGCTTAGCAGAAGAGACTGGTGACCTCAGGGACAATGGAGGCCTCCTCCAGGGCTCTGGCGCTTCTGTGGCCTTCCACCCCTGCTACCGCATCGTCGTCTACCTCCCCTCCTGCGAGCCAGAGGACAAGGATCCCCCACAATACCCCGGCAGCTGTGATGCCAGAGTCCAGGTCGGGGTTACATCAGAGGACAAAGCCACCCAGTGGGAGGAAGGGGTGGAGGCTGACCCAGGCACGGAAGAGACCAAACTGAAGACCTGCTCTGACCAAGGGCCACTGCTGCCTGGCCGGGAGAAGTCATCAGGAATAAACAATAAGGTACGTGCCAACCCTATCGACCCAAAAGACACATTCTGGAAGGTCTGTGAAATGGGGACTGTGGGACTCGAAGTACAGGAATAGAACAGGAGGAAGGTAACGTGCCTCCAAGTCCCATCACTCTGAACCTTTCCTGCATTCTGAAAGTAGCCCGTCAGATCTCTCAGGGAAGCTGGGCATTGGCGCTGTGAGCGGATGTGCCTCGGGATGCTCCCGAGCCGTCTGCGTCTTCTTTGGTCCTTGGGGGACCCTCAGCTTGGTCTCCTGGAGGGAGGGGAGCAGCAGGGGGCTCTTTCAGCCACCCCCGACGACAGCAAATCGTGGGGGTGTTGCTGGTATGCCCCGAAGCAGGAGCAAAGAAACGAAGAAAACATGGCTGCCATGTTTTCACTAACAACGGCCAGCCGTTGTTTTTAACCAACAATTGTTAAGTAACGCATCCCAGCAAGAGAAGATATTTCAAGTGAGTTCAAATGGAAAATATTTTTTGTGTATTTCTTACATCGTAAAAATCAATACAGAGTTTGGAAAAAACCCTTTAATCACCCCTAAAGTGTATAAGGAAGTGGCTATGAAGGGACTGGGGGGAAAGTGTATGGTCTGAAGAAGAGGGGGTAAGAACTGAGAAAAATAAACCGCCTTAAAATAAATTGCCTTAAAAAAATATCTATAGCTATTGTTAGGTGAAAGTAAGACTGTTGGAAGATCCCGTTATTTTGAACATTATACTTGAATACGGGTGAATAAAATATAAAGGAGGAATGAGTTAAAAATAACAACAACAAAAATGGCGTCCTACGAGGAAGAGAAAGAATGGGACATGAATATATTGGTGGAAGATTTAATTTATGAACAATTTAAGAGATTTTTGTCGACTACGATCGAAGAAGCAGTGGAATTATTTCTAAGTCCTTATTTAAAGAACCTAGGAGGAAAGTTGCAGATATTGGAGAAAATAGAGAACAGTTGCAAGTTACACCTGAATTACAAGAGGATGGCCAGGAGAGGGAGTTACTGGATAAGAAACCAGCGATCATGCAGCCTCTAACCCAGGAATCAGATATGTATAGAAATCACCTGCAGAATGACCAAATAAGACTGAAGAGGAAAAAAGAAGGGTCATTCCTTATTGATTTTTGTACAAAAGAGCAAGAGCAAGAAGGTAACTAAAAACAAGGAGCTAAGAGTTGGAGGAAAGAACTTAAAAATCCCCAAAAGACTGAAAAAATATGGCATGGGAAAAGAAAAGGTCAAGTTTGAAATTAAGAGTCCAAGAATACAAGAATTTTAGGCATCGAAAAGAAATTGAGAAAAAAGAAGAGATAATAGAAAGATGGGGGGGGATTTGAAACTATGCTATGATTTTTATGTAATATATTTTTATAACTTTGATAAATGATGGCTTTTGTGAAAGAAATGGGTACTGTGCAGAAACTATACATAGACTTTGTAATGAAATGTTAGGAGAAGATGCCACAGAAACTATAGGGGAATTTCAGACAGGTGCTTTCTCCCGGTAGGGAACCGATTCTCAACCGGGTGCTGGTCTGTCAT
>NW_015173860.1:12011-28299 GCF_001447785.1 Gekko japonicus | reverse complement strand
AGAATACAAGAATTTTGGGCATTGAAAAGAAATTGAGAAAAAAGAAGAGATAATAGAAAGATGGGGGGGGATTTGAAACTATGCTATGATTTTTATGTAATATATTTTTATAACTTTGATAAATGATGGCTTTTGTGAAAGAAATGGGTACTGTGCAGAAACTATACATAGACTTTGTAATGAAATGTTAGGAGAAGATGCCACAGAAGCTATATATAGACTGTATTTGTAATGAAATGTTAGGAGAAGATGCTGGAGTCTGTTTTTTTGATAAATGATGGCTTTTGTGAAAGAATTGGGTATTGTGCAGAAACTATATATAGACTTTGTTTGTAATGAAATGTTAAGAGAAGATGCTACTGAAACTATACATAGACTGCGTTTGTAATGAAATGTTAGGAGAAGACGCTGGAGTCGCTTAAGTTATGGTTTGGGATTATTGCATCACTATGTGGAGAGAAATTTCTGATCATAATTTTATTTCCAGGGTAGATAGGCATGTAAATGTTTGTTTGCGCCCTCTATTAAGAAGTGAACAGAATTGAAAATCTATATATAGACTGTATTTGTAATGAAATGTTAGGAGAAGATGCTGGAGTCTGTTTTTTGATAAATGATGGCTTTTGTGAAAGAATTGGGTATTGTGCAGAAACTATATATAGACTTTGTAATGAAATGTTAGGAGAAGATGCTACTGAAACTATACATAGACTGCGTTTGTAATGAAATGTTAGGAGAAGACGCTGGAGTCGCTTAAGTTATGGTTTGGGATTATTGCATCACTATGTGGAGATAAATTTCTGATCATAATTTTATTTCCAGGGTAGATAGGCATGTAAATGTTTTTTTTTTTTGCGCCCTCTATTAAGAAGTGAACAGAATTGAAAATATGAAAGAGGGAGTAAATGATGGCTCCTTTTGTTTCTTACTGGGGCTGTTATTATCTTAGTAATATTATGAGTAGGTTATATAGATATTAATGAACGAATAGTAAAAATAAAATGGGAGGATGGGTGAATAAACCAGCTGTCTAAGGAGCAGAGTAGCCTGAGGACATCCTCAGCCTCCCCTCCTCCCACGTCCCCACCTGGCTGAGCAGGCTGCTGATTAGCTGGCCCATCTCCCTCCCTCCCACCTGTATAGATGGCTGATTGGTCACCACTGGCTACACACCCTACACACACATGGCTGGACATTGGAACAGCCACCAGGCCACCTCCCTCTCCCCACCCAATCTGGGGTACCAAGCAGCTTGGCGAGAGACCCCAGATTTCCTTCATAGAACTGCGATTGCCAGAATCCCTCCGTGAGGAGCCAAGGCAGTTGGGACGAGTTCAGTCATGGGCCTCCTCCTCTCTTGTTCACGCAGGGCCAGACGGTGGGGAAGGGCGGAGCAGAAGAGACCTCAGCTACCAGCTGTCCGTCGGCACCCACGACCTCCCGGCGGGCCGTAAACAACTTGCTGCAGTGGGTCCGCCATGTATTCAGCCGGTCTCCCCATCCGAGACCCCAAACCAGTCCGGTCCCGGTCGGAGAAAAGAAACGCAGGACCCTCGGCACTCGCCTGCGAGGCTGGATGAGGAAGCACCAGGGGCGTGTGCACACTCACCCCTCTGAGAAGCAGGCGGATCCCGGGCATCCCGGCTCTTGTGCATGAGGAGACCGTTGGCTGCTTCTGAAGCTATCTGCTCTTTGGAGCTGTCGTTGATGGTAGTTATGGCAAGGCTTGTTTAAGATTGTTGATCGTTTAGTCTTGATTGTTCTGATTGTCATAACTTCTACTAACTCTTAAGGTTTTCTTTCTACTATTACGTTGTTGTTCTTGTTGTTCTTGTTTTTGCTGTTGTTGGTTGTTCATTTTTAGTAGTAATGAAACTTTTTTATTCAAGAGAGCATGAACTTGGTTTGATTCTCAAGGCGCTGTATTCTCACGGCATCCGTGGGTCTACTGGAGGGTCCACGACCCAAGAGGGATGCTAGGCAGATTTCCTCCCACCACCACCACGGAGAGCCCACCCAAGGGAGGTACGGAGGTCCCTGTTGAGGTGGACTAGACAGCATCGTATTTTGTTTCATGGACTTCATTTCTATCCCACCTCTCACCCCAATGCTGAGCGCATTACATTCTTCTCCTCTCCTCCCTTTTACAGCCACCCTAGAAGGTAGGTCAGGCTGAGAGGAGAGTGTGACTGGCCCAAGGTCTCCCAGCGAGCTTCCATGGCAGGAGTGGAGATTTGAATGGGGATTTCTCAGATTCTAGTCCGATACTCTTAACCACTACAGGACGTGGGCTCATCTCTTAGCCCCATTGCCTCTGAGTCCCATCACTCTGAACCTTTCCCACATTCCAAAAGAAATCCGTCAGATCTCTCAGGGAAACTTTGGAGCAGGGCACAGTAATGTCAGCCGTCTCTTATTGCTTGGACCCAACTCCAGTTATTGAGAGACAGACTCCTCCCAGATGGAGTTCTATTCAGCCCTCGAGGCAGCTCACCACCCTGCATGCAGTGCGACAGAAACTGCCTCACGGGTGCTTCAATGAGGCTTCTGAGCCACGAGCCAACTATGGATCCACAGTCAGTCCCGGATTTGGATATGGGCGGGAGATCCAAACCAGATCTGTGTAGTCTAGGAGTAAGCGATTCTGCCTGTTTCTGAAATGAACCAGCTGTGTAAGGAGCAGAGAAGCCTGAGGACATCATCAGCCTCCCCTCCTCCCACATGCCCACCTGGCTGTACAGGCTGCTGATTGGCTGGCCCATCTCCCTCCCGCCCGCCTATATAGACTGGTGATTGGTCACCACTGGCTACACTCCCCGAGGCCCTCCCTTCTCCCACCTCCCCTTTGCCAGACCGTCAAACAGCCACCAGGCGACCTCCCTCGCCCCACCCCTTCTGGGGTGCAAAGCTGCTTGGCGAGAGACCCCGCATTTTCTCTGTAGAACTATGATTGTCAGAATCGCTCCGTTAGGAGTCAAGGCAGTTAGAACGAGCTTGCTTCATGGTCCTCTCTTGTCCACGCAGGGTCAGTCAGTGAGGAAGGGAGGAGAGGACGCGCCACCGGCAACCGGCTGCCTGCCGGCCCCGACGAACTCCCGACGGGGCGTCAGGAACGTCCTGAAGTGGGTCCACAATATATTCACCCGGACTTCCGTGCCGAAACCCCAACCGAGTCCAGCTCCCAGCGGTGAACGGGGGTGGAGGCATATTGGAACTCACCTTCGAGGGTGGATTAGGATGCACCGGAGACGCATCCACCCCCACCCCTCAGAAGGGCACTCGGATCACGAGCACACAAGCGATTGTGCATGACGACTTTTTATTAATTCTGCTCATTATTGTGATTGTAAATATTATTTCTGGTAGGGCTTGTTTCATATTGTTAAGTATTTAGGGTAAGGCTTGTTTCATATTGTTGACGATTAAGTATTTAGGGCAAGGCTTGTTCAATGTTGTTGATTATTAAGTATTTAGGGTTAGGCTTGTTTAATATTGTAGATTATTAAGTATTTAGGGTTAGGCTTGTTTAATATTGTAGATTATTAAGTATTTTGGGTAAGGCTTGTTTCATGTTGTTGATTATTAAGTATTTAGGGTTATGCTTGTTTACTATCGTTAATTACTTGTTCTGAGTTCTACTAATTTTTAAAGGTTTTATTAATATTATTATACGTCCTTCTATCTACTGGTGTTTCATTTGTGTTCTATTAAAACTTTTTAATTCAAAAGAACATGAACTTGTGTTGATTCTCAAGGCACTGCCTGTTGGGGTATCCACGGGTCTGCTAGAGGGTCCACAACCCAAGAGGGATGCTGGGCAGGTTTTCTCTCACCACCATGGAGAGCCCACCCAAGGCCCCTGTTCAGAGGGAAAGCCCCTGTTGAGAGGGACTCAACCGTATCATATTTTATTTCATTGACTTCATTAGTATCCCACCTCCTCTCGCCCCAACGGGGACCCAAAGTGCATTACATCCTTCTCCTATCCTCCATTTTATCCTCACAACCACCCTAGTAGGTAGGCCAGGCTGAGAAGAGAGTGTGACTGGCCCAAGGTCTCCCAGCGAGCTTCCATGGCAGGAGTGGGGGTTTGAATGTGGGTTTCTCAGATTCTAGTCCGATACTCTTAACCACTACAGCACGCGGGCTCATCTCTTAGCCCCATTGCCACAGATGCCTGGGACTCCTCCAAACACAGCCAGTTCCAAAGAGGGAAAGTTGGGCACTTGCCCCAAAGCCCAACGGGTGTCCAACCCTACAACCCCGCCATTTTCACAGTACATGATGGAACCTCCCCAAAGGTGAGAAGGAGAGTCTAACCAGTCGGAATGGTGGAGGGGACCCATTGAGGGACACCTGCACATGGGAGGTGTCCTTCTCTTCATTGGCTCTTCCCTTTGGGTGTGAAACTCCACCTGCTATGCAGTTCCTTGGTCACAGTGGGGTATCCCTGATAGAGGACCAAAGAACTGGGGACCAGGGGCGGGGGCGGGATGCACACAACAGGAATTTCGCCAGTCAGGGCATCTGCTGTCTCTCTGTGGCAGGAGAAGGCACACTGCAGGAATGGCAGACACTGAGAGCCACAGAGAAGCCCCCCCCCCAATCAAATGCCCTCCCGGATGACACATATGGTGACTTCCCTGGGATACATCTTTGTGGCCTGCGCTGCCACCAAGCCCCCTCCCACTTTCCAGCAGATCTCTGGCTTGCCTGAGGCCAGAAAGCACAGATCCACACACCTCTGCTCCCACACCTGGTACTTGAAGGGGACAGGATCTCTGTTGGAAGGTGCAATAAATCCTGGACAGCTTCATTTTCCAGAAAGCGGAGAGGGAAGTGGACTTGATTCTTTCCAACAGGGAAGAACTGGTTGACGAGGTGAAGGTAGTGGGCACCCTGGGGAGTAGTGACCATGTCGTGGAATTTACAGTCTTGGGGATTGGAAAAGCTGTACGTAGTCAGACATATAGGTTGGACTGCAGGAAAGCAAATTTTGACCAACTGAAAGTTATGCTGGGTAGAATCCCATGGTCAGAAATACTTCAGGAGAAGGAAGTTCAAGAGGGATGGGAGCTCCCTAAAAGCAAAATACTGAAGGCACAACCACAAACGGTTCCTAGGAGAAGGAAAAATGGGAGGAGCCTACAGAGGCCACGGTGGCACCATAAAAATCTTCTCCGGAGATGTTGGCTTTGGAGCTGCAGCAGCAAGACGAAGGGGGAGAAGAGGAGGCCCCTCAGGACAGTTGAAACAATGCAGTGGAAGGGGATGTAGACAAGGCTTGGGTTCGTTGCTGTCAAGAAGATTTTTGGCCTCCACCAGGGGAAAAGAACAACATTCACCAGGAGGTCATTTTCAGCGTGGTGAGTCTTCAAAGAGGAGATGGAAGCTGGAGAGATAACCAGAAAAGCTGGTTAGTTTAGGGGTCAGGGGGAATGAGAGAAGAAGTCAATTGACAGGCAAGATCCTATCAGTCCTGGAGACTGATAAATGAGAAACTAGAACAAACAGAGGTTGTCTTAGGTCAGCTGAAGCCATAAAAGGTGAACAACAGCAAGGACATTAGTGTAAATGCACATTTTACAACAACTATTTAGACAATAAAATGCACCTGATTTTAAATAACAACTTACAGAGTTCAAAACTCAGCGAGTATGTCCATAAGGAAAACCTGGGCATATTCCATTCCGTCCAAATACGTTAGAGCGCCAAGTCCATAGGATGAATGAGAGGGCTCACCACCTTCTGGCAAGACACCTCTGAAGCTTCCCAATGTGGCGTCTGAGGGTCCATTCCTATAGTCCTCTCTCCTCTGACTTGTAGGGACTCTCCCAGGTCTTGGGCACAGAAAGCCACTCCCCTCACCTGGGACCTCCGTGGTGCCCGGGTTAAAACTTGGCAAATACAAAACATGGTGCCCTCCCACTGAGCCTGGGGACCTTCCGGAAACATTTGGAGCTGCTTGATGCACAATCGGCCTCCTGGTCCGCCCAGCTTCAGTCCTGCCAACTCTGGTGCTGCGGGCAGTGACAGATCTTTAACAAGGCCCGCTGCCTTTAAATACAGATTGAACCTAGGACCTTCTGCATGAAAATCATGGCCTCTGACTATGGAGAAAGGGGCCCCACTTCCTATCAAACACCTCCCGGGAAACCAGGTCAGCGTATGGAGCTGCCTTACGCCCACTCAGACCGTTTGTCCCTCTAGCTCAGCATTTCCCATTGGCTCTCCGGGATCTCTGGGAGAGAAAAGTGTTTCCTAACACCTGAGACACTGTGGACTAAATTGGGACTTTCTTCACCTGTTCTGCTGCTGAGCCACAGTCCTGCCTATCAGAAGCAAACTTCCACCAAGTACAGGCCAGACTAGAGACGATAGCACAGGGCTGAACTTTTTGTCTAAAGCCACGGAATGAGCTAATGACAGAGACAAAAGGCAGTGGTACATCCTGATTCATAGCCTCTGTGCCAGATAGGATTGCCAACCTGCAGGTGAGGTCTGCAGATGTCCTGGGATCCCCACAGGAGCTCCCTCCGGAGTACACAGAGCAGCTCCCCTGGAGGAAACGGCTGCTTTGGAGGGTGGACTCCATGGCATTCTACCCTGCTGAGGCGCCTCCCGTCCCCAAATCCTGCCCTCCCCTGGCTCCAACTCTGACATCTCAACGAATTTCCCTACCTGGAGTGGGCAGCGCCAGTGCCAACACCTTGCATCTGGGGAACTTTGCAGCGAGGCAACGGTAACTCCTGCTGTAACTCCTGCAGTAACTCCTGCTGTTGATCACTTGACAAAGCCCCATCTGAATCGTCTGAAGCTTTTGATTTTAAGTCATCTTTCTTTCCCTTCCAGGTTGCCTCCATTTACAGCCAGAACAGTGACGGGCAGGCGACAGAGAGGCCCCAGACCCCAGGGCCAGGGTCTCCCGAAGGTGGCACCTTAGAAGAAGAGACTCGCTACCTCAGGGACGATGGAGGCCTTCTCCAGGGCTCTGGCGCTTCCGTGGCCTTCCATCCTTGCAAGCACATAGTTGTCTATCTCCCCCCATGCCAGCTTGAGAATGAAGGTCTCCCGCAGCACCCCGGGAAAACCGATGCCAGCGTCCAGGTCGGGGTTGCATCTGAGGACAAAGCCAGCCAGTGGGAGGAAACAGCGGAGGTCGACCCCGGCAAGGAAGAGACCAGCCCTGACCAAGGTTCACTGCTGCCCAGCCTGGAGAAGTCATCAGGAACAAACAATGAGGTACATGTCAACCTTATCGTGCCAAAGAGGCAAGTTCTAGAAGGTCTGAGAAATGGGGACTGTGGGACTCGAAATACAGGAGCAGCAGAAGGAAGAAGGTAACGTGCCTCCGAGTCCCATCACTCTGAACCTTTCCCGCATTCCAAAAGAAACCCGTCAGATCTCTCAGGGAAGCTCTGGAGCAGGGCACGATAGTGTCAGCCTTCTCTTACTGCTTGCGCCCAACTCCAATTATTGAGAGATAGACTGCTCCTGGATGCAGGAGTTCTATTCAGCTCTCTAGACAGCTCACTATTCTACAAATCTGTCGACTTCAGTAGGCCAGTTCTTCTGCCGGCACTGCCTTCCAGCAGAAAATACCCATCTTGGGTTGCAAATATTGCCTCTAGCAAAAACCACCCCCGAAAAGGCCCAATTTGTGTCATACGGTACAAGTCTCTGTTTTGATTTCTAAGGATGTTCGTTGTGTGAGATATATGAAGTCTAGAGGACGTCAGAGTCATGTCAAAGATATTCTAGTCCTTGTTGTGTAGAGATTTGTTTGAAAACATCCCTAAAATGGCTTAGCTGGTCAGTGCAAATGTACAAGACCGCATCTTTTTAGCCTGGATTAATGAATGTTGTAGAACTGCAAATTAAGGCCCTAATGTCAATAAGCAGCCGCTGCCTTTGGAATCCCAGAGTCCACAGAGTAGGAGCATCAAGGTGTGATTTGCAGGGGGTCGGAAGACGACTTCCTCAGGCAAAGCGACGGGCAAAGCCAGCCCTCTCCTGCCCAGACCTGCCCTTTGCTCCTGAGTCCCAAATTAGGCTCCTGAGCCCCAAATGAGGCCCCTGCTCCTTGAGAAGAGAGACGGCTCCAATCTGCATAGCCCCATCCAGCATTCAGCTTCTTAGTCACATTGCAGTTTGACAGAAACTGCCTCACAGGTGCTTCAATACAGCTTTTGAGCCACAAGCAAAGGGTGGATTCACGATCTGTCCCAGATTGGGAAATAGGCAGGTGATCCAAACATATCTGAGTAGTCTAGGAGTCATCGATTTTGCCTGTTTCCAGAATAAACCAGCTGTGTAAGGAGCAGAGTAGCCTGAGGACATCAAAAGCCTCCCCTCCTCCCACATCCCCGCCTGGCTGAGCAGGATGCTGATTGGCTGGCCCATCTCCCTCCCGCCCACCTGTATAGATGGGTGATTGGTCACCACTGGCTACACTCCCCAAGGCCCTCCCACTACATGGCTTGACATTGGAACAGCCACCAGGCTACCTCCCTCCCCCCACCCCGTCCAGGGTACCAAGCAGCTTGGCGAGAGACCCCACATTTCCTTGGTAGAACTACGACTGCCAGAATCCCTCTGTTAGGAGCCAAGGCAGTTGGGATGAGTTCAGTCATGGGCCTCCTCCTCTCTTGTTCACGCAGAGCCAGGCTGTGGGGAAGGGCGGAGCAGAAGAGACCCCGGCTACCAGCTGCCCGTCGGCACCCACGACCTCCCGGCGGTCCTTGAACAACCTTCTGCAATGGGTCCGCCATGTGTTTAGCCGGTCTCCCCATCCGAGACCCAAAACCAGTCCAGCCCCAGTTGGAGAAAGGAAACTGGCTGTGCAGGCTGCTGATTGGCTGGTCCAAAGTATAATCCTGAAACCATCTCCCTCCTGCCAATATAGACTGGGGATTGGTCACCACGTGCTACACTCCCCAAGGCCCTCCCTTCTCCCCCCCCCATACAGTTGATTTTTTGGCTGGGCATTGGAACAGACCAGCCCCCCTCCCCCCCCCCCCAATCTGGTGTGCAAAGTGGCTTGGTTAGAGACCCCACATTTCCTTCGTAGAACTACGATTCCCAGAATTCCTTAGTTAGGAGCCATGGCAGTTAGAAGGAGTTCAGTCATGGGCCTTTCTTGTTCACGCAGGGCCAGACGGTGAGGGAGGGAGGAGAGCAAACACCGCCGGCTACCAGCTGCCCGTCGGCTTCAACAACCTCCTGACGGGGTGTCGACAACTTGCTCCAGCGGGTCCGCAATATATTTAGCCAGTCTTCCCTGCCAAGACCACAAACCAGTCCAGCTCCAGTCGGTGAAGGGAGGCACAGGAACATCTGCACTTGGCTTCGAGGCTGGATTATGAAGCACTGGGGATGCGTAAATCCTCAACCCTGCTGAGGAACAGACAGATAATGAGCGTCCAAATTCTTGTGAATGATAAATAGTTATTTCTTCTAAAAATGCCTGCTATTATAGTTATTGTTGATATTATTTATGGTAAGGCTTGTTTAATACAAAACCTCCATAGAAGGAGAGTCCACCACCTCCTGAGGAAGCCTGTTCCACTGAGGAACTGCTCTAACTATCAGGAAGTTCTTCCTAATGTTTAGCCAAAAACTCTTCTGATTTAATTTCAACCCATTAGTTCTGGTCCAACCTTCTGGGGCAACCAAAAACAACTCTGCACCATTCTCTATATCACAGCCCTCCAAGTACTTGAAAATGGTGATCATATCACCTCTCAGTCATCTCCTCTCCAGGCTAAACATACCCAGCTCCTTCAACCTTTCCTCATAGTACTTGGTCTCCAGACCCCTCACCAACTTCATTGCCTTCTTCTGAATGCATTCCAGCTTGTCTACAATCTTCTTAAATTGTGGTGCCCAAAACTGGACACAATTCTCTAGGTGAGATCTAACCAGAGCAGAGTAAAGTGATACCATCACTTCACGTGATCTAGACACTATACTTCTGTTGATACAGCCCAAAATCGCATTTGCCTTTTTAGCTACTGCCTCACACTGCTGACACATGTTCAGTATATGGTCTACTAAGACCCCTAGATCCTTTCCACACATACTACTGCCAAGACAAGTCTCCTCCATCCTATAATTATGCCTTGGATTTTTCCTACCTAAATGCAGAACTTTACATTTATCCCCATTGAAATTCATTTTATTTGTTTCAGCCCAGTTTTCCAGCCTGTCAAGATCATCCTGCATCCTGACTCTGTCTTCTACTGTATTTGCTACCCCTCCCAATTTAGTATCATCTGCAAATTTAATAAGCATTCCCTCTATTCCTTCATCCAAATCTTTGATAAAAATGTTGAACAAAACAGGTCCTAGGTCAGATCCCTGAGGCACTCCACTTGTCTCTTCTCTCAAAGAGGATGAGGAACCATTCACAAGCACTCTTTGGGTGCGATCTGTCAACCAGTTACAAATCCACCTTAACAGTCATAGGATCCAAACCACATTTTCCCAATTTGTCAACAAGAATATTATGTGGAACCTTATCAAAAGCCTTACTGAAATCAAGATAAACTATGTCTACAGCATTCTGACATGACTTGTTCTTGAGAAACTCATGCTGGCCCTTAGTAATCACAGCCGTTCTTCCTAAATGCTCAAGGACCAGGGGTCATTTCCTGCAGGAGCGCACAGGAGCGAAGCCCAGGGGGTAGGCACATGCAACAAGCCCCACCCCCTGCTCCCAGCAGCCCTCAGTCAGAGCAAGAAGCAGCCAGGTAAGTTGCAGAAACCCCCCTCCCCCAGGTCCAAAACAGTCCAGTGGCACCTTTAAGACCAAGTTTTATTCAGGTACAAGCTCTCCCTCCTCTGTGAGGATCTCCCCCCCCCCCCCCCGCAATAGCTAGCAATCCAAAACAGTCCAGTGGAGCCTGAGTGGTGGGTGTTGCCTTCTGACATACTTCAGGTGATGTCAGGGGGTGTGGCATATGCAAATAAGTTATGCTAATGAGTTATGCTAATGAGCTCCTGCACCTCTTTTTCTACAAAATGACCCGTCAAGGACTGTCTGTTTGACAATTTGTTCTGAAACTTTCCCGGGTATAGATGTCAAGCTGATGGGTCGGTAGTTGCCCAACTCCTCCTTTTCCCCCTTCTTGAAGATGGGGACAACATTTGCCCACCTCCAATCTTCTGGCACCCCACCTGTTATCCAAGAATTCTCAAAAATAAGGGACAGTGGCTCAGAAATTACATCTGCAAGTTCTCTTAGTACCCTTGGCCCTGAGGACTTAGTTTCATTTAAAGGTACTACCCCAATGCTGATCCTAGGCTGCACCTCCCTTCCCTCATCATGTGTTCTGTTTTTGCCATGTTGAGCACCATTTTTCTCGCATGAGAAGACCGAGGAAAAGGAGGAATTAAGTAGTTCTGCCCTCTCTTCCTCACCTGTTACAATTTCACTTTCCTGTCCCCGCAATGGGCCTACCATGTCCTTGCTCTTTTTCTTAACTTGAACACAAGAAAAGAACCTACTGAGCTTTAGCTTTCCTAAGCTTCTCTCTACAAGCACATTTATTACATTTATTTCCAACTTCATAAAGACTTAATACCCATAAGAGAGGCATCACCGGACCAAGGCAAGAGCAACCAAGATAAGTTACAGTCAGTGCAAGGATGCAGCCTTCTAATAAAGTCAATTGTTTCCCCATAATAAGAAAATAGTAAAAGACAGAAAGGTGGAAAGGGGTCTGAACAGTTCTAATACCTCATCCAGGTTTTGCAAACAGTTAAGCAAAACCCTGCTTTTATTTCTCAAATCTTTAAAAAGCTGTTCATTGAGCCACCTTGGCTCCTTTAGGGTCCTCCCATTTTTCCTTCTCATAGGAATCGCTTTGTGATTGTGCCTTCAATATTTCTCTTTTAAGAAACTCCCTTCCCTCTTGAACTCCCTTCTCCTGAAGTATTTCTGACCATGGGGTTATACCCAGCATAATGTTAAGTTTGTCAACATTTGCTTTCCTGAAGTCCAACCTATATGTCTGGAACCAGGACATAATCTATTACACTGACTCCTCTGGGACTCACATAAATGAAGTCACCAGCTCCATCAACCTCTGGGTAGCCATTCAATGGAATAAAGTTTCTCTGAATCGCAAATTTAGCCAGCTCTAAACCACCTCTGTTTATTACAACATTCTTGGATTTTTTATAATACCAAAGAGGGCTAAGAAATTCATACTTATCTGGGCCTAATAGTTTGGAGAAGAGAGTCTTCAGCAATTTTCCCCAGACATTCCCAGCTCTGAACCATTAAAGTAGGCATAGGACCTTTCAGTTTTAGCAGAGTTGGACTTCCAAAGGAGATCCGGGTAACTGAAGTCTCTCATGACCACCGTGTCCCGACTCTTTGAGAGGAATGTAAATAGAGGAAAGGATAACTGTCAGGTTACCCAACTTTAACAGAAAGGCAGTGATCAAATCATCCTCTACCAATAGATTGCTTCCCTGTGTTATCTGACATGGTATAATCTGACATGAATCACTGATCAGATGGGAAAATTTATGAAAAACACAACCTACCAGAAAGACCCACCAGAAAAATACAACAAATGCTACGATCGGCAATATACCGCTACTTTACATACAATGCAACTCCTCCACCCTTCCTTATTTGTCTGTCCCTTTAAAATAACTTGTACCCTTCAATCCTAATATTCCAATTGTGTCATCCCACCAAGTTTCAGTAATGCCTATTAGGTCATACTCCCTTTCCTGTGTTAGGACTTCAAGTTCTTCCTGCTTATTTCCCATACTCGGCACATTAGTGTAAAGACATTGGAATCCATGTTTTATGCACCCTGAGGTTTTTGTTTCTGTACTTACATGTGAGTTAATGTTACCTAGCATATGTGCCACTCCCTGCAAAACTTTAGAGTTTTTATCTCCAGTTATTGACATCATACTGTACTTTGCATTTTTGTCTTGCTCCCCCATAGGATTTAGTTTAAAGGTCTCCTTATTAGGTTTGTAAGGCTGTTTCCAAACACATTTTTCCTACCCTCTTGAGGTGCAAACCACCTCCTAATCAAAGAGCTTAATCTTGAAAGCGTAAACCATGGTCCAAAAATCCAAACCGTTCCTTGATTCGATCTTAATTTATTACCAAAGGCTCCAAAGCTAAGATGAAAAGCAGAGGGAAGAGTGGGCATCCTTGTTTGGTACCACAATTAATATTAACTAAGCTGGAAACACTATTAGTTACTGTTATGTTGGCACTATGTGGTGAATAAATAGCCAAAATGGCATTATTACATTTATTTCCAAATTCATAAAAACTTAATACCCATAAGAGAGGCATCACTGGACCAAGGCAAGAGCA
The DNA here is from genome assembly GCF_001447785.1 of Gekko japonicus. Classification (NCBI taxonomy): domain Eukaryota; kingdom Metazoa; phylum Chordata; class Lepidosauria; order Squamata; family Gekkonidae; genus Gekko; species Gekko japonicus. The sequence goes on along the minus strand of NW_015173860.1, from coordinate 14,945 downwards.
ACCAGGATAAGTTACAGTCAGTGCAAGGATGCAGCCTTCTAATAAAGTCAATTGTTTCCCCATAATAAGAAAATAGTAAAAGACAGAAAGGTGGAAAGGGGTCTGAACAGTTCTAATACCTCATCCAGGTTTTGCAAACAGTTAAGCAAAACCCTGCAGACTAAAGTGTTACAGGGTGTGGAGCCCATTATTGTTTGAGCCTTGTCACTAGAGTTAGAACACCAGCATAATTGACAAACTTTATTTTGATTTTGGGAAAGAGGGAAGCTTTGTTCTGGAATACAACAATATTTGAAAGATAAATCTATAGTAAAGGAGACTGGGAGATGGTCACTTCCCATCAAGTCACCAACTTTTAGAGACTCAAAATAGGAGAGGTAATCAAGTGGAACCAGGACATAATCTATTACACTGACTCCTCTGGGACTCACATAAATGAAGTCACCAGCTCCATCAACCTCTGGGTAGCCATTCAATGGAATAAAGTTTCTCTGAATCGCAAATTTAGCCAGCTCTAAACCACCTCTGTTTATTACAACATTCTTGGATTTTTTATAATACCAAAGAGGGCTAAGAAATTCATACTTATCTGGGCCTAATAGTTTGGAGAAGAGAGTCTTCATCAATTTTCCCCTGACATTCCCAGCTCTGAACCATTAAAGTAGGCATAGATGGAGAAATGTAAATGGAGGAAAGGATAACTGTCAGGTTACCCAACTTTAACAGAAAGGCAGTGATCAAATCATCCTCTACCAATAGATTGCTTCCCTGTGTTATCTGACATGGTATAATCTGACATGAATCACTGATCAGATGGGAAAATTTATGAAAAACACAACCTACCAGAAAGACCCACCAGAAAAATACAACAAATGCTACGATCGGCAAAAGACAAAAGAGACCCCCTCAATTCTGCAGGAGTATACCACATACCCTACAGTTGTGGACAGGTTTACATTGGGACCACACAGCTTGGCATCCAGACAAGAATAAAAGAACATGAAAGACACTGCAGACTTGGCCAACCTGAAAAATCAGCAGTGACTGAATATAGCCTAATTCAAACAGGACACAGTATCTTATTCCAAGACACTGAAATGCTGGACAACACATCCAATTACCATGTCAGGTTATACAGGGAAGCCATTGAAATTCATAAACATAAACACAATTTCAACAGGAAAGAATAGTTTAAAAATAAATAGGGTGTGGTTTCCTGTCCTGAAAAACACAAAATGCTCTACATCTTACAACAGCATTACAAATAAGATTAGAATTTCAACAGCCAATCCATATGCAAAAGAACCTCCTCAGGAAAGCTCCTCCATTAACTTGTCACAGCCTGGGGAACTCCTACAAGATAATCTCAAACCTACCCCACCTTCCTGAGTAGATATAAATTACCTGCCTACCATTTTTCTTCTCACATTGACACAGAGAGTACTCCATCTTTCTGTGTTATACCTCTGAGGTTGCCAGTCACAGCTGCTGGTGAAACATCAGGTCCTACAATGCCAAGAACACGGCCATATAGCCCGGAAGATCTACAACAACTAATATTTAATTTATGTTGCCATATTTTCAAAACTTTAACCGATATTTTGGTAGGTATAGTTTGAAAAACAAATACTGTGGAAATATGCTTTTAACTAGGTCTAGTCTTTCTAGCCAAGTGAACCTTTGTTTTGCCCAGTCTTTTATGGTCAAGTCAATTTTCTTGTTTAACTCATGTAGGTCTTTTGGTATAATGATTCCTAAGTATCTCCATGTTTTGTCTATCCATCTAAAATTAAATTTCTTTTTTATACAATTGTGTGTGGTTTGGGTTAATTGAATTTGATAAATTTCAGTTTTAGTGTGATTACTATTCAAACCAGAGATTAGACTAAATTGTGTTATACTGTCATTTAGGAAGAAAAGGGATTTTAGGGGATAGCTGAAATATACTACTATATCATCAGCAAACATGCTGATTTTATATTCCGTTGTACCAATTTTTATGCCTCTAATTTTTTTATTCTCTCTAGTAGCTTCTGCTAGAGGTTCAATTGACATAGCAAACAAAATTGGGAACAAAAAGCATCTCTTCAGAGCTATAACCATTTACTTTGATTTGCGCCTTAGGTGAATCATAAAAATCATCAGTCAAAAGCTTTCTCAACATCGAGAGCTAAAAGAATAAAAGATTCTTTGTGTTTCATATTACAGTAGTTAATTATATTCAATGTGTCTCTAATATCTGCTAAACTTCTATTTGGGATAAAACCAGATTGATCAATATGTACATAATTCACAATAATTTTATTCAGTATGTTGGCTAAAAAAATTGCATCTTGGTTAAGTAGTGATATAGGATGATAAGAACATAAGAACATAAGAGACGCCAATGCTGGATCAGGCCAAAGGCCCATCCAGTCCAACACCCTGTCACACAGTGGCCAAAAATACCAGTGCCATCAGGAGGTCCACCAGTGGGGTCAGGACATTAGAAGCCCTCCCACTGTTGACCCTTCCCCCCAAGCACCAAGAAGACAGAGCATCACTTGCTCCAGAGTCTCTATCTATACCTTGTGGCTAATAGCCACTGCTGGACCTCTGCTCCATATGTTTATCTAATTTCCTTTTGAAGTCGTCCATGCTTGTAGCCTCCACCACTTCCTGTGGCAGTGAATTCCATGTGTTAATCACTCTTTGGGTGAAAAAGTACTTCCTTTTATCCGTTCTAACTCGACCGGTCAGCAATTTCATGGAGTGCCCACAAGTTCTTGTATTGTGACAAAGGGATAAAAGTACCTCTTTCTCAACCTGCTCTATCCCATGCATAATCTTATAAACCTCAATCATGTCCCCCCTCAGAAGTCGTTTCTCCAAGCTAAAGAGCCCTAAGCGCTTTAACCTTTCCCCACTTGCCCATCCTTGACAGACCCTACCCTT
>NW_015173860.1:11279-11382 GCF_001447785.1 Gekko japonicus | reverse complement strand
AAATTTCCGGAAATTTTACATCTCTAATTGAATCCCCCTTGTCCACATGTTTATTTACCCCTCAAAGAACACTAACAGGTTAGTGAGACAAGAACCCTTACAG
>NW_015173860.1:4778-10828 GCF_001447785.1 Gekko japonicus | reverse complement strand
AGAGGCAAAAAATGCATTTAGCTTCTCAGCCATTTCCCTATCATTCTTCAGTACTCCTTTTACCCCTTGGTCATCCAAGGGCCCCACTGCCTCCCTGGCTGGTTTCCTGCTTCTAATGTATTTGAAGAAAGTTTTATTGTTGGTTGCTATATGCTCCTCATATTCCCTTTTTGCCTGCCTGACCACAGACTTGCATTTTATTTGCCATAGCTTGTGTTCCGTTTTATCAGCCTCACTGTGACTAGCTTTCCACTGCTTAAAGGAATCCTTTTTACCTTTTATAGCTTCCAGTACTTTGTTAACCACTCAGGCTTTTTTCTATACCTATTTGTGCCTTTCCTAACCTGCGGAATATATTAGGAAAGGCACAAATGATAGGACCATATCCAGTCCCAAATCTCGCCAATAAAAGAAAAAATGGAATTAAAAAAAAATATATTCTAACCCTCTTGTTAGGGTTATTTCCCCAGAGCCTCAGAAAAGAAAAGAAAAACAAGCCAGGCAAGTTTTGAGCAATATAAATACTCATTTTCTGGGATTCCTTAAGTTGTATGAGGCAACAAGAAAAGGAACCCCACTCTTCCCCAACAAGCCCCTGCAGTTATACCCAGAAGAAAGCAATTATTATATACCTGAGCAACACTAGTATAATCATTTTGTTATACAAGATACCTGTTTAAATTAAATCATGTGAATTGACCAGCTGCTAAGCCATTTGAAGCATGTTTTCAAAGGTATCTCTACACAATGAGGACTAGAATCTATTTTACATGGAAGCTGACTTCCTCCAGATTTCATATGTCCCACACAAAAGGAATATCCTTCAGAATTAAAACAGAAGCTGCAACTTGTTTGACAAAACTTGGGCCATCCTGGGGGTGGTTTTAGCTAGAGGCTAAATTTGTGACCTTTCTGGGATTTAGCAACAGGGGTAGTTTCTGCTAGAAGGCAGAGCCCCCAGAAGAACTGGCCTACTGAAGTAGACAAAATTGTGGAAGACTGAACTATCTAAAGCAGGGGTGCCAAACTCATTTATTATGAGGGCCGGATCTGACTTAAATGAGACCTTGTCGGGCTGGGCCATGCGTGTCATAAAATGTAATGCCAGGTAGCGGAGATATAAACTTTATAAAGGACACAAACACAAAGGGTTTTTTTTTTTACTTAAAATAAAATCATGCTTAAAACATCAGCACTCTTGCAATATTTTGTCGAGCCACGCTTGGGGGATTGAAAGAACCCCGGGGGGGGGGGGGCCGCATCTCCCCCCCCCCAGCCGCATGTTTGACACCCCTGATCTAAAGAGCATCATCATCATCATCATCATCATCATCATCTTTCAAGTTATTGATCGCTCAATCCTTGCATAGCTGCTGGCTCTGAGCGATTTACAGTTACTCATTTCACAAGGGACTAACAATGCTTTATAGGGGTAAGGGAGGACAACACATATAATCTTTACACAGCACACGTTTTTTGCAGCCGACGGGGATTTGTTCAGTTGCATACAGAAGCCATCTATCCCTGAGTCGCTGGGGTTGGACACAAGAAACAAAGGAGAGCTTTGCTTTTGTGCCCTTCGCTTGAGCTTACCCAAGACATCTGGTGGGCTACCGTCAGAATCCAGGACTGGTTCAGTCTGGTGGGACTAGGAGGTGTGTTATGTTCTTCCCCCTGCTACCATCTCTGTCTTTGGAGTCCCACGGTCCCCCTTTCTAAAATCAGCCAGAATTTGCCTCTTGGGCTCAAATGGGGTTAGCACGTACCTTGTTGTTTTCTCCCAAAGCCTCCTCCGGCCTGGGCTGGCGCAACGTGGGCTGTGTCTCAGTCTCTTTCCCACTGGGGTGGGCCTCCACTCCCCCCTTCTCCCACTCAGCTCCCTCCTGACCAGTGCCCCCACAATGAGTCCTGGCGCCCCACGTTTGAGGGTGCTTCTCAGAGAGCGGTGCGGTGGCAGGAGGGCTTCCATTTCTTCCAAGAGGGGTTTCCATTTCAGTCTCGCCTCACTGTCGTTGGGCTCCGTCTGAACTGGAAGTGAAAGAGGGTTTAAAAATCAACTGATGCTTCTGGCTCTATTGGAGGAGATACCGTCTGGTGGTTAGCAGCAGCCGTTACAAAGACCTCTGTCTCTTCACTGCAAGAACCCACAGGGTTGCCAACTTTGAACTGGGAAAATCCTGGACAGTTGGGGTGTGTGGCCTGGGGAGGGCGGGGTTTGGGGAGGAGGGGAGGGGTCTCAGCAAGGTCTAAGGCCATAGAGCCCACCCTCCAAAGCGGTCCTTTTCTCCAGGGGAACTGATCTCTGCCCTCTGGTGACCCATTGCTATAGCTCAAAGTCTCCAGGGGAACTGATCTCTGCCCTCTGGTGACCCATTGCTATAACTCAAAGGAATGAGCACATAACCCCACAAGACTGGGGCCAGTTTTACGCTCCTGTCAAAGGAGGTGACCGGGACCAAACTGCCAACTCTTTTTACTGTGCATCTTATCTATTATAACATAACTAATAGGATCTGCAGCAGAACCGCAGACCAGGAGAACACGGCTACCCTCCCAAAATATCTAACATGAGTTAATGGATTTATAAGGGTGTTTTTGCTACCTGAGGGTGAACCGTTTGGGATTCCCCAGCCAATTCTTTCTGGCCTTCCAACTACACCAAGGGCCTTTCTGTGTACGCCTCCCACCCTCAGCCTCCCAGCCTGTAGACAGAGAGGCGAAATCTTCCTGACCGTTTTCTCTGCCACGGATCTTAATAAGGGTCAGGTGGACGAGGGTCCGGTCGGTTGGAGCGAACTGGTCCCCCAACTGACAAAGGCAGTGAGCCGGCAAAGGTTCCGAGTAGACATCACAACGGGCTCTGGATTGGCTCACTGGTCAGGGATCCCTCCCTCCTGGTGTTGCTTGGGTCACCCGCCAAACTGGAAGAAAACAGAATTCAACGCCTGAAGGGAAGGGAACGGGTGTTAAAAATGACTTCATGTTGCCAGCGACTCATTAAATTAGTTTGCTTCACTCTGGCCCCCGCCACACGGCAGGGAAAACACTGGGCAAAGTGCGGCTTTTAAAAGCCGCACCAAAAAAGAAACACCGTGGTGGGATCCCACGATCCCCTGAGCCGCAGCGCCGTTGCTCCCCGGCACGATCAGATGCCGGGGAGGAGCATGCTCGAGCATGGGCAATATGGCCGGGGGCCGGGGATGCACCGGCGGAAAGACGCGCCGGCGGAAAGACGCGCCGGCGATCCCGCGGCCGGCAGTGATGCGGCCTTTTTTGCCGCAGGTTTTGGCCGGTAGGGGCGGATTGGGGACGGGCTGGGGATGGCCGCAGCACGATTCCCAGATGTTGCTGTGGGATCGCGCCCGTTTGCTGCGGCCCCGATCTGTCCCTCTCCCGGCCCAAAACGACTCGTATGAACACGGCCTCCGTGGTTCACAGACAGCCACATGCCTATGGTATGCTGTGTACCAGTTTGAGAGCCAGTTTGGTGTCGTGGTTAGGTGCTGGGACTCTCACCTGGGAGAACCGGGTTTGATTCCCCCACTCCTTCACATGCAGCTGCTGGATGACCTTGGGCAAGCCGTAGTTCTGATAAGAGCTGTCCTTGAAAAAAGAGCCGTTCCTGTCAGAGCTCTCTCAGCCCCGCCTACCTCACAGGGTGTCTGTTGTGGGGAGGGGGAGGGAAAGGAGTTTGTAAGCCGCTCTGAGACACCTTTCGATAGTGAAGGGCGGGGGATAAATCCAATCTCCTCTTCTTCTACCAGCCCAGACACCGGCATATACAGCAACCTAACTATGAATCTTAAATATATCATGATAACCTTTTCAGTTCCTCCAGTTCCTCTGAGTACACAGAGTTGTCTCTCCTCAAGCGCCCTGAAAACGAAGGGGGCCTTCATGTCTCTGGCAGGGTTCCCTCTAAGCTGAGTTAGTGTGAGCTAGCTCACAGTTTCTTAGCCTCTGGCTCACACATCCTTGTCTTCGCTCAGGAAGGGGATGGCTCCGGAGCAAACTAATCTATGCAGCGGCCAAATCGCTCGCTCACAACTTGAATGCCAGCAGCTCACAAAGTAGAATTTTGGCTCACAATATGAGGGAACACAAGACTCCACAGCTTAGAGGGAACTCTGGTCTCTGGTGTGCTTCCCCAGCCCAATTTGAGAAAGCGCTCAGCAGTCCTGTAGGGTAGGATCCAAGCTAAAACTTTATTAATAAAGGAGGGAAAGGACAGGTACAACAAGGTTTTGAATCCTCGAATACCCACCGCTCTCCCTAAAGTCACAATGGGAGACATAAGATTTTATACCCCCCTGTGGAGAAACGCCATTTTATGTGTCTGTTTAAGTGGGTGTGGGCCAGATAGAGGGGGACCATGAAACCTGAGGCAGGCCTCGGCCTAGTCTCCTCCTCATCCCCCCCCTCCTGTCTCCAACCAGCAGTCAGAGGGCAGCTCCCTAGAGAGGACAGGAAGTCCGTCAAGGCGGTGGGGAGATCTGCCCCAGAATGCTGCAGGAGGGAGGGCCACTTCCTGGGCGGGCAGGGCTGCTGGATAGAGGGGAGCTTTTTTTGGGGGGGGAGCCAGTCTATGGGAATGGAGGTGGGTCTACCTGAGGTCTGGGGCCAGTCAGGCTGTCGGCCAGAGTCTGTGGGAGGAGGCAGAGAGGCCATGTTGGGAGTGGGAAGAGGCTGAAGTTGGTTCCTTATTCGCACTTCCTTATTCATTCCTTATTCGTTACTTATTCGTGTAGTCATTCAGAAACACTAGAGAGAGTGAGTTAGAAAGGCTAATAGCCACTGATGGACCTCTGCTCCATATGCTTATCTAATTCCCTTTTGAAGCCGTCCATGCTTGTAGCTGCCACCACTTCCTGTGGCAGTGAATTCCAAGTGTTAATCACTCTTTGGGTGTACTTCCTTTTATCCGTTCTAACCCGACCGCTCAGCAATTTCATGGAGTGCCCACGAGTTCTTGTATTGTGAGAAAGGGAGAAAAGTACCTCTTTCTCTACCTGCTCTACCTGCTCTTTCCCAGTGAGAGCAAGTCATGTGCCTGCCCTGCAGACCATCTAGACAGGGCACCAGTGTAGTGAAGGGAGCGATTTATTCTTCACCTTTATTTTGATTCTTCCGTTCACTGTTAATAGGCCTGTATATACCCTGTTTCCCCAAAACTAAAACCTACCCCAAAAATAAGCCCTAGCAGGATTTCTATGCATTTGTGGTATAAGCCCTAATGGGTGCATTCAGACGCGACGTTTCAGCCGGCATAAACTGTACCGGTTCCAACCGGTGCAGTTTATGCCGGCTGAAACGTGATCACACGTACCTCTTGTCTGCGGATCCCATCGCTGTATGCCCGTTCACACTCCCGACGCGCAACAGCGCGCGTCGGCAATTTTTAAAAAAATTTTTAAATTTGCGCATGTGCAAATGTGAAAAATCTACATTTGTGCATGCGCAAAGTTAACTTACACATCACAGCCTTGGCATAACGCTTCCGCAGAGCTCTGGGATTTAACTCACATACCTGTATCAATCCGCCGGAGCTGTCCACTCCCTGGTTTTCCCACTCTGCTCTGACACTTGCACCGAGAGAGTCTTGCTGAGAGCATCATGACCCCTCAGGAGCAGCGTTTGGTGGCTTTCTCGACAGCCCATTTCTTCTGCTACTCGGTGGCCTGTCACCTGCTTGGCAGGCTCAGTGCCATTCGAGTGAGGAGGATGAGGGTGGTCGGACGCTACCTCATGAAGAGGAGAGCCAGAGCGAGGGACATTGATGAGACCGAGTCCCTCGACATGGCAAGTCTCCTCAGACTGGATGAGTTACGGGCCCCACGTAGGTGGTGGGTCTATCCTCGTTCAGTGGAGCTCTGGAACGTCTATGCCAGAGTCATCTGGGATGACGAGAAGTGGCTGGAACACTTCAGAATGAGGAGGGCAACCTTCACGTGGCTAGTGGACTCTCTGAGGCCACATCTGACATGTGAGGGAACCGTCATGAGGGACCCCATTCCGGTCGATGAGCGCGTGGCCATCGCCATCACCTGGCT
>NW_015173860.1:0-4646 GCF_001447785.1 Gekko japonicus | reverse complement strand
TCAGCAGGATGGGTGAGTATCTCCCCTGTAAAGCAAAAGCACTATAGAAAACAGGAGTTTTCTAGCATATGACCCTTCAGCCACAGGGAATGTAATGGTGACCTGTCAGTGACATCTGTCGAGGACCACTGCTGTGGTAAGGTGACAGGCACATTACCTGTGGTAATGACAGGCACCACAAAACACAAATGTCAGGATTTATGACAGGACCTCAGGGGGTGTTTCCCCTACCCTCAGGAGTCTCAAGGGGAGCCTATCAATCCCGTTCCCTTCCTCTCCCCACAGAAGCCTCCTTGTGAGCAGTGTTTCAGTTCAGTTAGTGTGAGTCTTGGCTCTTGAAGGATGCCTCTAGAGCACAGTACTGTATGCAGTAGCCAAAATCACTCACTCAAAACCCTGATGCCAGCAGCTCACAGACCAGAATGTATTTATTTTTCTGCTCACAGGACCCAGCAGCATTGAGGGAGCTTGGGGTTTTTTATATGTGAATAGGACAAGGCCATATGTTACAACTGTGGCACACTGTAGTCAAGCTGCTAGCAAGCACTTCCCTTTGTAACTTTCTTCACATGTTTCCAAATGAGAATGCCTGTGTTAAAAGGGTACAATGGGACTGAAGCTGCAGTGGAGGAATTTCCCGGCAGTGTCATGTCTTCTTAGTATAGACCAAGCAGTCCTTCACCCCAGTACTTATGCTGTAAATCAAAAGTACTGTAGATATTATGTATGCCTGGTACTGTCAAATCTAGCAGAGCTCAGTACTGTCGGTGAGGATCTCCCCTGTACAGCAAAAGCACTAGCAAAATCAGGAGTTTGATAGCATATGCCACATGGGAGTCTGAACACTGATGGTATCCTTTACTTTTGCCAGGTAATGCTGGGATTCGAGAACCTCGGGTTTCCACACTGTGTGGGAGCCATGGACGGCTGCCACATAGGAATCAGGGCACCACCGGGGCAAGCCGAGGAGTACTATAATCGGAAGCACTTTTATTCCGTCCTCCTTCAAGGCCCAGTGGACCACCACGGCAGGTTCATCGACGTGACCGTCGGGGAAGCCGGCAGGAGCCATGATGCCCACCACCTCAGGCGGTCACGAATCATGGACGCCATGGACAGAGGGGTCTTTGTGCCTGGGAACCCCACCATAATTATGGAGGGGGTTCAGATCCCACCCCTCATCATCACGGATGCCGGCTACCCCATGCGCCGCTGGCTGGTGACACCCTATACAGGGGTGCTAACACCGGATCAGGCGGCGTTCAATAGGGCCCATTCAAGGGTAAGATCCATCGTGGAGAGAACCTTTGGACGCCTCGAGGCTCAGTGGAGGTGCCTGGGGGCCAAGCTGCCTATTATGGAACAAAACTTAAATGCGGTACTATGTGCTTGGCCCTGTGTTAAAAAGAGAGGAGGAGGCCCATGACTGAACTCGTCCCAACTGCCTTGTCGTAGTTCTACGAAGGAAATTTGGGGTCTCTCGCCAAGCTGCCTGTTACCCTAGAAGGGGGGGGGGGATAGAGGCAGCCTGGGGGCTGTTCCAAAGTGCGGCCATGTGGCTGGAGGGCCTTGGGGAGTGTAGCCAGTGGTGACCAATCACCCATCTATATAGGCGGGAAGGAGGGAGGGAGATGGGCCAGCCAATCAGCATCCTGCTCAGCCAGGTGGGGACGTGGGAGGAGGGGAGGCTGCGGATGTCCTCAGGCTACTCTGCTCCTTACACGGCTGGTTTATTCTGGGGACAGGCCGAGGGTTTATTCTGAGGATAGGCCGAGTCGGTTAATCCGAGACTCCTCAGATCTGTTTGGATTTCCTGCCCATTTCCAAATCTGGGACAGGCTGTGGATCCACAGTCGGCTCGTGGCTCAGAAGTTGCATTGAAGCGCCTGTGAGTCAGTTTCTGTCACACTGTGATGTGAGCAAGACGCTGAACGCAGGGTGGGGCGATGCAGACTGGAGCCGTCTCTCTTCCCAAGGAGCAGGGGCCTCGCTTGGGGCTCAGGAGGCAAGGGCAGCTTTGCCCGCTTCTGTGTCTGAGGATTTCGTCCTCCGAATTCCCTGCAAATCACACCTTGATGCTCCTACTCTGTGGACTCTGGGATTCCAAAGGCAGCCCCTGCTTATTGACACAGAGGCATTAATCTGCAGTTCTCCAAAATTCCTCAATCCAGGCTAAAAAGATGTGGTCTCGTACACTGAACAGCATTGGCCAGCTCACCCACCTTATATACATCAATAACTTGCAGTAAGTCCTAGACCCCGAACCAAAACTGTTTAAGCACAACTAACGACAATTGCACAGTGGGAAGGTTATGCCAAGCACTGCTCCCATGTGGCTGCCACTGGTTTCCTTGGGGTTTGTTCAGAGAGCCACGCAGGTCCCGTCATCTGGACCAGAAGCTGCACAATAGCAGCATAGCTTGGTGGACTGAGCATTGCATCAACAAAACTTGTCTCTCAAACCTTTAGGGTGTGCACTGTCTTAAACCAAGATACAGAGCGCTGACTATTAGATTAAGATAACCCACTCATTCAACTGGTTCCCCTGGGCAGCAGGGTTTATGCTCCCCACAACACATCACACCCATCTTGCAGCAGAACCACTCAGGAGGCGCTGTGGAGGTTGCCCATCAGAGGCCTCCCCCCAGTGGATGCAAAAGAGATTTGGCTCTGAGGTAAACAGGGTTTTTTTGTTTGGTCGTTTTGTTTTATCAAAACTCAGACCAAATTTATTTAGAGGGGGGAATAGGGTTCCCTGGGCGTCTTCTTCTGTTTCTTCCCGCCCTGGGAAGGGATGGAGTTGCCACCGGATAGAGTCCCACCCTCCTCTCTAATCCCCCGGGCGAGGTCAGTGAGGACGGTCAGCGCGCCCTGGAGGAAGCCACCCACGACCTCCCGGGTCTGCCTCTCCTCCTCAAGAGAGGCAGTCATTACCCGCATGAAGTCCTCATGCTCCCTCCTTGCAGCCTCCTCCTGCCTCTGATGGCGCTCGGCGGCTTGTTTCAACATTTTTTCACCCACTATTTCAACTGCTGAAACCCACTTGGTCCTGGCCCTAATATAGGCCGGGCGGGATTTCGGTGAGAGCTCTGCCATGACCACGGAAGGTGGAAAATCTGTGGTTGGGAGAGAGGAAAGGGAAAGACATGCCAGGGAGTGGTTGACATGCAGCAGCCCTAGTCTCCATTCACCACCTTCTCATGGCCTGCTATGCCACACCACCAGTGAGCCACGGGTTCGTACCTACCTGTTGGGTTTCTGGGGGCGGGACTCCCACATGCCACTGTCTGGGTGGAGGTTGATGTGCCTGTGGTACACGGGTGAGAATGGCCTCCGTGAGATCCCACACTTGCCTAAACGCTAAAACGGGTGACCATTTAAACTTTGACTTTATTAACGCTAGTGCGAAGCCCCGTTCATGTGCATACCACCGACGCTTAAAAAATAATTTAAAAATGGTGGGCGCAAAGCGGAAGCCTCGGGCAGCTTTTGCAAGTGGGGAGGGGGGCTTGCAAACGGAGGTGGCTGTACAACGTTGTAGAGCGATCAAACGGCGGGGTACAGCGATTACAACCGTTGTACTCAGGATACCACCACTTGGGGACCTAGTGGCAGAATACAACGGTTTAAAGGGCTTTGCAACGGTTAGGGACGGAAGGCAGATGTTCTACATGTGAACGCCGGTAAGTACACCGATTGCAACTGGCACCTGTACCGTTGCAAACGCCGCGTCTGAACGCACCCTTTGAGTCAGGAATGAAACATACAAAATGACAGTAACAATGATAGTGAGTTCATACAGTACCCCCTAACACCTAGAAGCCAATAAGCGATTAAGCTGGAGCGCGGGGAACTGATGAATGGCTCATAGGTAAGCGGGAAAGAATAGGAGCTTCGGGCGAAGTGAGGAGTGCTCAAGGCCAACAGCCAGAGAAGAGGGAGAAGCTGCAGAGACTGATCCATTCCAGAGGCAGAGAAAACTTATCATGGCGGGGCTGCCCGACAATGAGTTTCATTCACTCTGTGGTTGACAAAGAACCACATTGACCGTCAAGCAAAAGAGCCAGCGCCCAAGTGTATGCCGCGTACCAGCCCAGACATGTGCCTATCTAGCGGTATAATGATTGATGTAACCATTAATTTTAAATTCATGACGATAACCTTTTCACTTTCCCAAGTTCCTCTGAGCATACAGGGTTGTCTTTGTGTCTCTTTGTGAGGATAAAAGGGAGGAGAGGAGAAACTTCTGTGGCCTTCGTGTGTCTCTGGAGTGCAGAGAGGGGCTTCCCTGTCTGCGGGGCTGCGAAGTCCGTCCGGGGAGATTCCTGGGGTTTTGCGGGGGGCTGAGTTTGGGGATCCGAGGGGTATCATGCCATCAACTCCACGCTCCCAAAGAGCCATTTTCTCCAGGGGGGACTGATCTCTGCGGTCTGGAGCTCAGTCGTCATGCGAGGAGATCTCCAGGTGAGGGATGCCACCCTCCAGGTGGAGCCTGGGGATCTCCGAGGATTACAGCTCCTCTCCAGACGACAGGGGTCAGCAGCCCGGGAGGAAACGGATGGATCGGAGGGTGGAACCTATGGCACTCCACCACTAAGGTCATAAGAACACAAGAAAAAGGACGCCAATGTTGGATCAGGCCAAAG
>NW_015173859.1:42448-47585 GCF_001447785.1 Gekko japonicus | reverse complement strand
CCTGCGTAGCCAGCCAGCCTCACACTCTGAGCCCTGGGAAGGCAGCACGTGCTTCATGTGCTCCTTCTCCCAGGGACGATCATCTGCATGGCAGCAGCCAGTGCCTCGTCTGTCGTCATCCTTCCTGCATGATCTGCCTTGCAAAAAAGGCCCACTGTTTTGCCCCCATTCCCTGTCCCATTTCCTGAGCTGCACAGAGAAGCTTCTCTACCACAAGAACAGCATTGTCATTCGCAGGGCTCTTTTTGTAGAAAAGGCCCAGCAGGAACTCATTAGCATAATAGGCCACACCCAACAGCAGGAACTCATTAGCATATTAGGCCACACACCTGACAGCACAGCTCATTAGCACATTAGGCCACACCCCCGTGTTACCAGAAATGTGGTTATCCAGTCACACCCACCTTTTGCTTGTTATTCTGTTTACCTTGTTTGTGGTCAAAACCCAGGGCTTTTTTTGGAGCAGGAACTCCTTTGCATGTTAGGCCACACGCCCCTAATGTAGCCAATCCTAATGAGTTCCTGCTGTTGGGTGTGGCCTGTTATGCTAATTAGTTCCTGCTGGGTGTGGCCAACTTGGGAGCCAGCCGGAACTCCGTTCCTGTGCGTTCCTGCCCAAAAATAGCCCTGGTCATCCGGTACATGAGCCCCTGGCTGCAGGCAGTGAAAGAGGTGGGGGAAGGCGAGACTTCTCAATTATCTCGTGCCCCAGAGAAGAATCTGATGGAGGGAGCAGGTCTGTTAAAACTAACATTGTATTGCTGGAGAGGTAAAAAAAGTTTCCATGCAGTTCACAGGAAAAAGAGCCGTGTCTAAAAAGCAGTCGGAGTCCCAGATTAAGGTTGCCAGCTGACCAAGAAAGAGGGCTGGTTTGCACCTCTGCCTTTAACGGCAGCATGATCTATAGGGAACCTTTGACAAAACGGAGCAAACACTTATTACTGGTTTGTTCCTGAAGTTCAAGCTGCTACGAGAGGCATAGGAATAGGAGCTAGTAAAAAAAAAAAGAGTTGGCAACCCCTAGATCTAGGTGAGGATAATAACAGGGGGTTGTGGGGAGGAGCATTTGGTGTTGGTGAATGTAAGGGGGTGGATCTGGGGGTGGGGGAATCAGGGAGAAGTAGTGAAGGAGGGAATTTACGGCTGCAGTCCTCCTGTGCATATTTACATGCAAGTAAGTCGTTCGAGGAGTTGCGGTGGCGTAAGTGGTTAAGACGCTGAACTGCAGGCTGTGGAAGGTCGGCAGTTCAGCAGTTCGAGACCCGAGTGTGCCGCATGATGGAGTGAGCTCCCGTCTCTAGTTCCAGCTCCTGCCAACCTAGCAGTTCGAAAGCAAGAAATTGCAAGTAGATAAATAGGTACCACTTCAGTGGGGAAGGTAACAGCGTTCCGTGCGCCTTGGTGTTTAGTCATGCTGGCCACATGACCACGGAAACGTCTTCGGGCAGCGCTGGCTCTTCGGCTTTGAAACGGAGATGAGCACCGCAACCCTAGAGTCGGATTCGACTGGCTTTCAAGCAAGGGAACCTTTACCTTTACTAAGTCGTTCGAGAGCAAGAAATTGCAAGTAGGTAAATAAGAACCTCTTCGGCAGGAAGGTAACAGTGTTCCGTGCGCTTTGGCGTCTAGTCATGCCGGCCACATGATCACGGAAACGTCTTCAGACAGTGCTGGCTCTTCGGCTTGGAAACGGAGATGAGCACCGCAACCCTCGGATCCGACTGGCTATCGAGCAAGGGAAACCTTTACCCTTAAGTCCCATCACACTCAGCCACACTTTCAGTAAACAAGGACAGGATCCGCCTAACTAGAGCAAGGCCTAAGAACAGGGAATGTGCTTGATTTTCTAAAAAATCAGAAACCTTACACTCTGGGAGAGGAAGATAAGGTTGTTCTTTGTTCTCTCCTGCTTTCTTTCCCTTTCTGTTTAAGGAGGCAGGAGCAAAAGGGAAGGGGAGGGGAGAGTTGGATTCCACCACCCAGGGTCGAGGGTTGCTTCCCATAGTGCAGATGCAAGACTCTGTTCACCTTTCAGGACAAGTTCTTCATTTCAGAAAAGAGATACTTCTGGGGAAGAAGAAAGCGCTCACTGAGAAACAAAGCTATGGGTGCCGACGGTGCCCACGCATGCCAGTGGCAAAAAACCCAATTCCTTATTTCTTTTCCAAAGCAAGTCAGTGAGACAGAGAGCGTGAGACCTCGAAGAGTGCTATGAGCTAGATTTTGTCTCTTCTCGTTTGACATTGACATGTGCTAAGTGGTTGTTAACTGAAAGTGTTTGGGGGGGTTTGTACCATACCGGTTTGGTATGTAGTGGTTAAGTGCACGGACTCTAGTCTGGGAGAACCGGGTTTGATTCCCCGCTCCTCCACTTGCACCTGGCTGGGTGACCTTGGGCAAGCCGTAGTTCTGTCAGAGCTGTTCTTGAAAAAGAGCAGTTTCTGTCAGAGCTCTCTCAGCCCCACCTACCTCACAGGGTGTCTGCTGTGGGGAGGGGAAGGGAAAGGAGATTGTAAGCCGCTCTGACACACCTTTGGGTAGTGAAGGGCGGGGTATAAATCCAATCTCTTCTTCTTCTCCTCCTCCACTTGCACCTGGCTGGGTGACCTTGGGCAAGCCGTAGTTCTGATAAGAGCTCTCCTTGAAAAAGAGCCATTTCTGTCAGAGCTCTCTCAGCCCCGCCTACCTCACAGGGTGTCTGTTGTGGGGAGGGGAAGGAGACTGTAAGCTGCTCTGAGACTCCTCTGAGTAGTGAAGGGCGGGGTATCTGGGAGAACTGGGTTTGATTCCCCACTCTTCCACTTGCACCTGCTAGATGACCTTGGGCAAGCCGTAGTTCTGATAAGAGCTGTCCTTGAAAAAGGCAGTTTCTGTCAGAGCTCTCTCAGCCCCACTTACCTCACAGGGTGTCTGTTGTGGGGAGGGGAAGGGAAAGGAGTTTGTAAGCCGCTCTGAGACTCCTTTGGGTAGTGAAGTGCGGGGTATAAATCCAATCTCTTCTTCTTCTTCTTCTTCTTCTTCTTCTTCTTCTACCATGTACTGTGTATCTGAATAAGTGAGCAGTGACTCACAAAAAAAATCATACTCTGCCACAAATTTTGTTAGTTTTTAAGGTGCTACTAGGAGCTGTGGTGGCTCAAGTGGTTAAGACGCTGAACTGCAGGCTGTGGAAGGTCGGTAGTTCAGCAGTTCAAGATCCGAGTGCGCCACACGATGGAGTGAGCTCCCGTCTCTAGTTCCAGCTCCTGCCAACCTAGCAGTTCGAAAGCAAGACATTGCAAGTAGATAAATAGGTACCACTTCAGTGGGAAGGTAACAGCATTCCGTGCGCCTTGGTGTTTAGTCATGCCGGCCACATGACCACGGAAACGTCTTCGGACAGCGCTGGCTCTTCAGCTTTGAAACGTAAATGAGCACTGCAACCTTAGAGTCAGATTTGACTGGCTTTCGAGCAAGGGAACCTTTACCTTTACCTTTTTAAGGTGCTACTGGACTCTCGCTCTTTTCTACTGTTCAAATAAATTAAATAAAATCTGTTCTTTAATAATCCTGGCAATTTTCCTTCAATGTTTCTTACCTAATTAACAATTGTTATTCTATTCATGGATGGCAGCAGCAAGCCGATAATATCTGATTCTGATCGGGGTCACTTGGGGGGCCCAGATAGAATCTTTGTCCAGGGGCTCACAGTAGCTCTTGGCAGCCCTGCTTCAAGCAGCAATTTCAACTGGGGACAAGGTATGGAATGAAAGGGTTAAACATACCATGCCCCCCCCCCCTCCTACCAAGCTTTCCTGATCTTAAAGCAACCATGTCGGGCTGCTAGTCATTTTCTTTAAAACCGCAGGAGACCCTAATAACTGATCTCCAGAGTCAAGTCACTCTCTCTTAGTCTACAGGGCTCCCATTCTGCAACACTGGAATTGAGCTACTTTAGAGGACAGATTCAGGTGTTCCTCTGAAGCAGCAGAACAACGTTCGAGTCCAGTGGCACCTTTTAGGCCAACAGAATTTTATTCAAGGTGTAGGTTTTCGTGTGCAAGCGTGTGAGAGGATTGTTGTAAAAGAGATCAAGAGTAAATATGTACGCCAGTTTAAGAGTAGCACTTAATTGGAGCGGCTGTCTCTCTAGCTATATCCAGCATGTACTATTTGTCTGTTTCATCCAGCCTCTCGAGCTATTTCTACCAACAAGCCATTTCTGCTTAAGGTGATAGCCGTATGAGCAGTACTAGAGAGAGAAGAGAAGAGAAGAGAAGAGAAGAGAAGAGAAGAGAAGAGAAGAGAAGAGAAGAGAAGAGAAGAAGAAGAGAAGGAGGCCCTTCACTACCCAAAGATATCCCGCCCTTCACTACCCAAAGGTGTCTCAGAGCGGCTTACAAACTCCTTTCCTTTCCCCTCCCTACAACAGACACCCTGTGAGGTAGGCGGGGCTGAGAGAGCTCTTGACAGAAACTGCTCTTTTTCAAGAAGAAGAGATTGGATTTCTACCCCGCCCTTCACTACCCAAAGGAGTCTCAGAGCGGCTTACAAGCTCCTTTCCCTTCCCCTCCCTACAACAGACACCCTGTGAGGTAGGTGGGGCTGAGAGAGCTCTTGACAGAAACTGCTCTTTTTCAAGAAGAAGAGATTGGATTTCTACCCCGCCCTTCACTACCCAAAGGAGTCTCAGAGCGGCTTACAAGCTCCTTTCCCTTCCCCTCCCTACAACAGACACCCTGTGAGGTAGGTGGGGCTGAGAGAGCTCTTGACAGAAACTGCTCTTTTTCAAGAAGAAGAGATTGGATTTCTACCCCGCCCTTCACTACCCAAAGGAGTCTCAGAGCGGCTTACAAGCTCCTTTCCCTTCCCCTCCCTACAACAGACACCCTGTGAGGTAGGTGGGGCTGAGAGAGCTCTTGACAGAAACTGCTCTTTTTCAAGAAGAAGAGATTGGATTTCTACCCCGCCCTTCACTACCCAAAGGAGTCTCAGAGCGGCTTACAAGCTCCTTTCCCTTCCCCTCCCTACAACAGACACCCTGTGAGGTAGGTGGGGCTGAGAGAGCTCTTGACAGAAACTGCTCTTTTTCAAGAAGAAGAGATTGGATTTCTACCCCGCCCTTCACTACCCAAAGGAGTCTCAGAGCGGCTTACAA
>NW_015173859.1:32964-36539 GCF_001447785.1 Gekko japonicus | reverse complement strand
GGTAGAAGAAGAAAAAGAGATTGGAATTATACCCCGCCCTTCACTACCCAAATGAGTCTCAGAGCAGCTCACAAACTCCTTCCCCTTCCCCTCCCCACAACAGACACCCTGTGAGGTAAAAGAAGAAGAAGAAGAGACTGGATTTATACCCCGCCCTTCACTACCCAAAGGAGTCTCAGAGCGGCTTACAAACTCCTTCCCCTTCCCCTCCCCGCAACAGACACCCTGTGAGGTAGAAGAAGAAGAAGAGATTGGATTTATACCCCGCCCTTCACTACCCAAAGGAGTCTCAGAGGGGCTTACAAACTCCTTTCCCTTCCTCTTCCCACAACAGACACCCTGGGAGGTAGGTGGGGCTGAGAGAGCTCTGACAGAAACTGCTCTTTTTAAAGGACAGCTCTTATCAGAACCAGAGCTTGCCCAAGGTCATCCAGCCAGGTGCAAGTGGAGGAGTGGGGAATCAAACCCGGTTCTCCCAGATTAGAGTCCGCGCACTTAACCACGACACCAAACTGGAGATATTTTGAAAGAGGGTTCTAAGAACTAAAGTAAGTTAAGAAGTGGATCCCACTTCAGACACTGGCAGAGTCACTGGCAGTGGGCCTCTTCAAAGGCCACACGGCTAAGGTCCTCACGATGTCATAATCTGGCCCCGCTCGTTAGCTTTTAAACAACTCAGAGCAAATGCTAACACAAGGAAGATCCAAGCAGTGCTGATAAGGAAATGTGATTTGCGTTATCTAAGCACTAGGTTCCTAAGAGATGATGTAACGGCACGATAACCACCTGTGTCAACAAAGCAGATGGCCTTGTGTTGGTAGAGAAAGATCCATCCGGTCAAAGATGTCATACCAGTGCCCTGGAGGTTAGAGGGGGACATGGTGCCCTTTGCAAGCAGGACAGCAGACAAAGCTAAACATTTTTTAAAAGCCCCTCACCTGCAGGGGTCATTTCCTGCAGGAGCACACAAGAGCGGAGCTCCAGCAGTAAAGAGCCCAGGGGGCGGGCACATGCAACAAGCCCCACCCCCTGCTCCCAGCAGCCCTCAGTCAGAGCAAGAAGTAGGTAGGTAAGTTGCAGAGCTCTCCATGGCATCCTGGTCCAAAACAGTCCAGTGGCACCTTTAAGAACAAGTTTTATTCAGGTACAAGCTCTCCCTCCTCTGCCAGGCCAGATCTGCACGTTCCCCCCCCCCCAATAGCTAGCAATCCCCATAGCTAGAAAACTAAAACAGTCCAGTGGAGCCTGAGCGGTGGGTGTTGACTTCTGACACACTTCCGGTGATGTCAGGGGGTGTGACATATGCAAATAAGTTATGCTAATGAGTTATGCTAATGAGTTCCTGCTCCTCTTTTTCTACAAAATGACCCCTGCTCACCTGAATGTTTATCCCTAGAAGGCGGGTACAGTGTAGCTGAACCCCATGATAAGAACGTTTGTGAGGTTCGTTTGATCAAGACAGTATAGACAAATCTCAAGTAGGATGCTAAAGAGGTTTCTCAGCGCTGCTTAAGGCAGTCCAGCAGGTCAAAGAGAAATCATCATAGGCAGTACTGTGGGGGAGAAGGGAAAATTATTTGCCCTCCCCTGCACTGCAAGGTGGAGTTCACCATCTCAGAGCTTACAGGGCCCCACTGTAATTATTCTTCTCGTTAGTGTTGGTGCTGGGCAGAGCAAGTGAGGAGGACTCCCCTTCGTAAATCCTTCTCTAGCTAATGCAATGTAATGGTGGAGACAAGGGGCGGGTTAAGGCTCACAGGTGACCTAAGCACTGACCAATCTCGGTGCTCCCCCCTCCTTTCCACACTGACCCCCAGTCCATTTTAGTTGTTGACCTGCCTGACCAGATATACAATGCAGGTTGCAGCAATAGAAAAATGTATTCATAGGATCACACAACATACTGCACAAACTAAGCTTTTCACCCTTTTCCCAACTTTGTGGTGCCCCCTTTGGCCTTGGTGCCCTAAGCACCTGCTTTGTCTGCTTCATGGTGAATCTGCCCCTGCCCTTCATGAGGTAAGGCGGCTTGGGACCAGTGCTCCCTCTAAGCTGAGTGAGTGTGAGCAAGCTCACAATTCTTTAGCCTCCGTCTCACAGATTTTAGCTCAGGAAGGAGGGCTCCCGAGCCAGCTAATGTACAGCAGCAGCCAAATTGCTGGATCACAACTTTTAATGCCGGTAGCTCACAAGGATAGGATTTTTGCTCACAGGACTCCACAGCTTAGAGGGAGCGCTGCTTGGGGCGCCCAGTAGAAGGACCAAGGCAAGGGTGGGAGACAGGGGCGGATGAAGGCTCACTGGTGCCCTCAGCACTGACCCATCTTGGTGCCCCCCCTCCTTTCCACACTGACCCCCAGTCCATTTGAGTTGTTGACCTCTCTGACCAGATGTACGACGCAGGTTGCAGCAATACAAAAATGTATTCATAGGATAACACAATATACTGTACAAACTAAGCCTATGACACTGCACCTCGCCAACAAAAAACAGAAGATAACCCTAGGATGTATCATGATAAATTTGCACCAGTTTTATCAATTTTATCAATTTTTTTTTAGAAATCTTCATTCGTTTTTTCTTTTCTTTTCATCCTTTCCCCAACTTTGTGGTGCCCCCTTTGGCCCTGGTGCCCTAAGCACGTGCTTAGTCTAAAGGTAAAGGTAAAGGTTCCCTTGCTCGAAAGCCAGTCGAGTCCGACTCTAGGGTTGCGGTGCTCATCTCCGTTTCAAAGCCGAAGAGCCAGTGCTGTCCGAAGATGTTTCCGTGGTCATGTGGCCGGCATGACTAAACACCGAGGCGCACGGAACGCTGTTCCCTTCCCACCGAGCTAGGTCCTATTGATCGACTTGCAATGTCTTGCGTTCGAACTGCTAGGTTGGCAGGAGCTGGAACTAGAGACGGGAGCTCACTCGGTCATGCGGCACACACTTGGGTCTTGAACTGCTGAACTACTGACCTTCCACAGCCTGCAGTTCAGCGTCTTAACCACCTGAGCCGCTTGGTCTGCTTAATGGTTAATCGAGCCACAGGTGGAGGAGAATAAGCTGTGAACCGGGAAGGTTGGGCCTTAGGCAGGCGGCTAATTCTCACTCTCTTTCTTTCTCCCTCCGCTCCCCCCCCCCCAGCTGCTGGGGCCTAGAAACAACATGGGGATAAAAAATACTAGCCAAGCTTTACAACAAGGCTGTTATAAAAAGAATAGGTGATGCTCTTTTGAGAGCTTAAAAATGTATCCTGAACTAGAGGACAGTTCGTCACGTGGTCCTCAAGATTCCTGTGATGATCTGCATCAGTGAAACAGCCACTACAGGCCGAGCACCGTAGACAAAGCTTTCACTTCATCGGCCATCATCTCAAACACTCGGGCCTCCAAATCCAGCTCTTGCCGTGTCCAAGTAGTCACATGGACCAAGTTGCAGCATTCTACATGTATAGGGTTGCCAAACCCCCCGGTTTGGCAGAGGTCCCCTGCTTTTGGGGGGCGTCTACCCGCCGCCGGCCAGCTGGCCGCCGGGGGAAGCCCCGCCCCCAAGCCCAAACACCCGCCATCACCCCTCTCCCTTCTCTCTTGA
>NW_015173859.1:29051-32749 GCF_001447785.1 Gekko japonicus | reverse complement strand
GCTGGGGGTGAAGATGGCACTTGGCAACCCCTATGCATGTGCATCGAAAGACACATCCTGCCAGATCAGTGGAACTCAGATGAGCATCAGGGAGACTCAGTGTGGGGTAGCAGTTAGAGTGGGGTTCAAATCCCCACTCGGTCACGTAACTGGGCCGGTGGCTCTCTCTCCCTCTCCCAAACGAGCCCACCTGATGGGATTGTCGTCAGGACAGAGCAGAAGAGGCGAGAACCACGTTTGCTGCCCTAAACTCCTGGGAGGAAGGGCCTTCAAGTGATGAAGGAATCCAGCCACAAGAGGGAGGACCAGGATACATGGGGTACATGCATGTGCAAAGCAACCCCAAATCACCTTTTTCTGCCGGTAGAGGATTTTCTCGAATTCGTGCTCTTTGCTCCGCAGCTCTTTCTGCAGCAGGTTGCTCCTCTCATGCCTCATTGACTCCTGTAAAGGGCAGATGAATAGGTTTCAACTTCTCCCTGTAATGCCCCACATAAAATTTACCACCTGACAATTGGGGGAAGGGGATGACTATAAGAGTAATCAACAACCGTGGCTCATGGATTTAGCAACTCAGCTAAGCTCCCAACTCAGGGGCCTTGAAAGAAGAGTTTACAAAAACAGCAAACAACAGAAATCCGACACGGATAGTTCATCTTCTACAGCTACTTCCGTGTCTTTGGGTGAAATCTTTGACTCTGACTCAGATTCGGATTTAGGAGCTGTGGCCCATAAAACTTTTAAAGTAAATTTCCCCAGGCAAAAGAAGAAGAAAACCAAAGCTAAGAAGAAATCTAAGTGATGATCTGAGATTACCTATGTTGACATTTAATTTACCTATATTCTCAACCATATGTGATGTAATATCAAAAATGCCTTTATGTTCTTTCTATTTGAACACTTTTATTAGATTTTAAAGAAGTGAATGTAATTTTTAGCATGTAGACATATACTCAAAGCATTTGATTAGCCTATCAAAGGTTCTTGTAGTTTTAGTTTTGTAGGGTATAGTTTTTGTAGTGTGTAGGAAGAAAAGTAATAAAAAGTATATTAAAAAAAAAAGAAAGAAAGAAGAGTTTACCTGGCAGATCAGCCGTTCCCTTTCTGCTTTAATTTGTTGCTCCATTTCTTCATAGAGACACCTGATTTCTCTGTCATGGTCTGTCTCCCTCCTATAAACACAGATTAAGAGGGATGAGATGTAGAACGTAGGAGATTCTTCTAAGAAGAAACCAGGGATAGGGAGAAAGTGATTTTCTCTCTCTTCCAAAGACAAAACAAACACCAGCTAACATCACATGTGCATCATCACTCCGCAGGAACTGCAGAAGACATTGAAGTCCTCCAGCACTAGGGGGCACCATTGAGGTTGTACAGCTTACATAGAGGGTCAGTTTTCTAAAAGAAAAGTTTCCTTCCAACTAAGATTTTTATACTTAAAAACTGACCTGAGATAATGTTTGCTACTGTTACGAATGAATTAGATGGGGAAACAGTAACACAGATAAGGAGACTCTTTCTTTCCTACTTAAAAAGTCCTGCATAAAAATACAATGTCCCTAAAGTGATAGGTTTTACCTACTGTGCCTTATAATAAACAGGCGATAATTATACATGGACTCAAGGGTCATTTCCTGCGGGAGCGCACAAGAGCAGAGCTCCGACAGTAAGGAGCCCAGGGGGCGGGCACATGCAACAAGCCCCGCCCCCTGCAGCCCTCAGTTGGGCCACGAGGAGAAAGAAGCAGCCAGGTAAGTTGCAGAGCCCCCCCCCCCATCCCGCCTTCAGGTACAAGCTCTTCCTCCTCTGTGAGGGCAGATCTGCGCGTCCCCCCCATAGCTAGCAATCCAAAACAGTCCAGTGGCACCTTTAAGACCAAGTTTTGTTCAGGTACAAGCTCTCTCTCCTCTGCGAGGACAGATCTGCACGTTGCCCCCCCCCCAATAGCTAGCAATCCAAAACAGTCCAGTGGAGCCTGAGTGGTGGGTGTTGCCTTCTGACACACTTCCGGCAGGGGGGTTTTTTGTCTCCTTTGCATGTTAGGCCACACACCTCTAATGTAGCCAATCCAAATGAGTTTCTGCTGTTTGGTGTGGCCTATTATGCTAATGAGTTCCTGCTGGGTGTGGCCAACTCAGGAGCCAGCCGGAACTCCGTTCCTGCCCAAAAATAGCCCTGACTTCCGGTGATGTCAGGGGGTGTGGCATATGCAAACAAGTTATGCTAATGAGTCATGCCAATGAGCTCCTGCACCTCTTTTTCTACGAAATGACCCCTGCATGGACTCAAGTAGGACTGTCCAAGGTAACATGAGCCAGGGTGAATGCCCTGGGCTTTATGGTTTGGGGAACACCACCAGAGAACCACTCAAAGGGAGAGGGGAGAGAGGGGAGCATAGTTCTTCCAAGAAGCATAATAATGACCCCCCCAAAAAAAATTTACTCCACCACAAGTGAGTCTTCACTGCCGCCCACAAGAAATAGAAGAAACTGGGGATGGTTCTCAAGTCCACCCACCTGCTTTCTTCTCCTCCTCTCTCCTCTTCTCCTTTTTGGTCTCAGAGTAAGTACCGCATTAAGCTGAAGGGGGTGTGTGTCAATATAGGCCAATGCATTCAGGCCCTAGGGAAGCTTCTGGAAACAAGCTCTCTATTAAAAAAGTTAATAAAGACAGTTCACCCCCCAAAAAAAAATTACTAACTTTTCCTCGACCTTTTTTCACTTGTAAAGTAACCAAGCCAAGTGGGCCCCGCTTGCTTTTATCATCCCCAGATAGAGGTGTACCGTTTCAGAGCCTGTTCCATGGATTCCTTTTCATGGTGCACTTCTTTGATGTAAGAAGAGATGCGGAACAGGAACTCTTCGAAACTGGTCAGGAGATCTGGCTGTTCTTTCTGGAGTCGCGCCCAAAGCTCCTGAACTTCACTCTGACTGGAGCACCGAGAAGAAGCAAAAGCTTCGGTGTTAGAACAACACTGGTTTTTAATCCCACCCGTCTTCCAATCAGGGTAGCGCCCATCGCTCTCCTCCTCCCTACCTTTTGCCATCACAATAATCCTATCAGGTAAATTAAGATGAGAAAGAGCGACTGGCCCAAGATCATCAGTAATGAGCTTCATGCTCAGGTGAGAGACCTAAACTGGGTCTCCCACGTTTGGCACTTTAACAGCTATACCACTCCAGCTATCTGGTCAGGATCCAAATGAACTCAAGTTAATGTGTTTTAGAAGACAACACGCTAGTTAATCCTCCTTGTTGTGATAGAGATCATAGGCTACAAGGGGGTCAAGATGACTGATCCGAGAATTCATATCAACCTATTTGCATCTTAAAATCCTTCTGAATGGGCACACTGAAACGACTGGCCTGCCCCCATGATTTATTTGAGACTCATCGCTTTCTCTACCCAAGTCTTCCCATTTCGTCCATATTTCTGCTTTCACGCCAATATTATCACTTTACAGCACTACTCGGCCTGTGTGAACTGAAATACAAATTTGGATGAAATAATGTAAAACAGTGACTAGCAATGCTCTAAGGCAGGGGTTCCCCAATCTGGTGCCTGTGGCCATCACGGTGTCCACTAGCATCTTTTCTGATGCCCGCCAAGAGAAGAAGAGAAGAGATTGGATTTATACCCCGCCCTTCACTACCCAAAGGTGTCTCAGAGCGGCTTACAAACTAATTTCCCTTCCCCTC
>NW_015173859.1:23059-27774 GCF_001447785.1 Gekko japonicus | reverse complement strand
AGGAGGAGGAGGAGGAGGAGGAGGAGATTGGATTTTATACCCCGCCCTTCACTACTAAAGGAGTCTCAGAGCAGCTTACAATCTCCTTTTCCTTCCTCTCCCCACAACAGACACCCTGTGAGGTGGGGGGGGGCTGAGAGAGCTTTTTCGAGAACTGCCCTTGAGAGAACAGCTTTGAGAGAACTTGTGACTGACCCAAGGTCACACCAGCAGCTGCAAGTGGAGGAGTGGGGAATCAAACCCAGTTCTCCCAGATCAGAGTCCACACACTTAACCACTATACCAAACTGGCTCTTACAGCTATCATGTTCAGGCAGATGGCAGAACATACTATTTGATATACAAGAGGGGTGGGGGTTGAGGTCAGGGTTTCCTCTAGGGTGTGAATCCCCCCTCCCCATGCACAGCTTGCCCCCCACCAGTGCAGGGGTGCGTGCTGCCTAACCTGGGTCGGCCCTGCCCCCCACGCCTGTGGGCCCTATAAACGAGGGTGCTGGCACCCACACCCAGCAGTCCCTGCTCCCAACACCCAAGAGGTCTCCAAGGGGGCTCTGCCCACTGCCTGGCTCGTGCCATCAGAGGTGAGTTGACCCCTTGATTTTCTCCCCTCTGTGTGGGCCTTTGCAGCCAGCATTGATGGGGGGGTGCAATCCAGGCTCCAGGACCCTCAGGCAGGCAGGCGGGCAGGTGCAGAGGGAGGTGCAGGGGGGGGGCAGCCATGCATGTTCTACTTCTTCCCTTCCCAGCGGCAACGTGGCCCAGTGCCCCTTCACGGGCCTCCATGGCCAGTGCTGTAAGGGTGTGTGTGTTGTGTGGGGCCCAGTGGCATGGGAGCCATTGATGGAGGTGGGGGGATGTGCCCTCCTTTGTCCCCCTCAGCAATGCGACCCAGTACCCCTTGTGGGCCTCCCACAGCCAGCCCTGTTGGGGGGGGGTGATTGTGCACACCAGGAATGGAGGTGGGGGAGCAGGCGTTCTCCAAGGGCCAGCTTGGCTTGGAGAAGGCATTTGTCTTTTTAAATCTCTTCTCCCAGCCAAGCTGGCCTGCAGGCTGGCGGGGGGGGGGGCTTGGTGTGCAAAACCGATTAAATTTAAAGGCACCTCCAAGCAGGCCTGCAGCTACAGTGGGGCTTTGGGGGGCTTCACCCCCTTTCTTAAAGGCACAGCTCTACAAGAATTTCTCCTGTAAATGTTCCCCACCCCCAATCATTTAAAGACATTTTTAAAGGTGTACACAGCTCCTTTAAGCAGAGTAAGGGGCTGTAATTGATTGATTTCTGCACTGAGCAAGGGGGTTAGAGTCGGTGACTTCTAGGGTCCCTTCTAACTCTGTGTCAAGAAACCAGTCTCATTTAAGAGAGTTTTTCTGCCCAAGCTTTCTTGACTATAGAAGTCATCACCCCCACCTGCCGGCTTGTTCTCAGAATTGTTGCTTCCGCTGGCAGAAGTGATTAACTTGCAGCAGCTGAGAACTGTCATCTAAAGTGGTTGACAGCTTGCAATTTAGAGATCTATCCTGGTAACGACTATTCTATTGGCTAAATGGTTAGGAACACCTATAACAAACATTAATGGAAGAAGTAAATGTAGTGAAAAAGACATTGCTATGGTATTTAATTACCACGGCAAGAATGACTTATGCACAATGTTGGAAACAGGAGAGAATACCAGATAAATGGGAATGGATACAGAAAGTTCTATATATGGCAGAAATTGACAAAATAACAAAGAAGTTGAATAATAAGGAAGATAAAGATTTCTTTGAAGAATGGAAAGATTTTAAAGAATATTTAGAAAGAAATTGGGAGGTTAAAAACACTATACTGTATTTAGATAATTGTTAGGGTTGAAATGTAGAAATGGTTGAACTGTAAGTAAAATTGCTACCTTGAAATTAGAAAATGTTTGTGGGCAGGGGGAAGCATTGCGGGAAGCCATCAAAAGGGTGTGTGTGTAGGAGTTAAAGAGAAATGGATTTGTTGGTTGATTGTTAAATATTGAACATGTTAATCCAGAATAAAATCTTTTTTTGGGGGGAAAAAGGAACACCTATAACAAACAGCTGGAGAAGACTCAGAGAGAGAAGAGATTGCCTTGAAGCTCTCTTCAACTTCCATCCTGCTGCCATGTAGTGAGTAGAATAGCCAGCTAGGTTGTTGTTTTTGGTTTGCACTCATTGCTGAACTGTATACATTCTTTCTATTGTCACACTCTGGGGCTAAGATCTGCAGAAACCGCTATGCTTTGATTTTAAAGGCTTGACTCCACAGTAGCTGAGTCATAATCCTCAGAATTCTGGCTTTTCTTTCTGCACTGAGAACTTCAGCCCCAACAGGAAAAAATTGCCCCATAAGCCACAAAATCCTGGCTACAGGCCCTGTCTCCAAGCCTTGCCCCTGTTGCTGCATGGGTCAGTTTGGCTTAGTAAAGAGATTTAAAGAGATGTTTTTTGTCCCTATCTCTTCCTCCCTCCCCATCTATTTGCTTTCTTTCCACCTCTGTCTTTCTGTCTTTCTGTCTTTCTGTCTTTCTCTTTCTTTCTTTCTGCCTTTCTTTCTTTCTGCCTTTCTTTCTTTCTACCTTTCTTTCTTACTTTCTTTCTTTCTTTCTTTCTTTCTTTCTTTATTTCTTTGTCTGTCTGTTTCTCTCTCTCTCTCTCTGTCTCTTTCTTTCTGTCTCTTTCTGACTTTCTCTTTCTTTCTGTCTTAGTCTCTCTCTCTCTTTCCTTCCTTCCTTCCTTCCTTTCTGTTTCTCTCTCTCTCTGTGTCTCTTTCTTTCTGTCTCTCTCTTTCTGACTTTTTCTTTCTGTCTTAGTCTCTTTCTCTCTATCTCTCTCTTTTTCTGTCTTTCTGGTAATTAAGGGAAGAGAGATTATATTTGAATAGTTTCTGTAAGTTTTTAAATATATATATATATCAGCCCACTTACAATTTTAAAGCTAGCACCATTTTTGGCTCACGGGGTAAAATGTTTGCTCATGGGACTGCACACCTTAGAAGGAACACTGGCACTGAGGTATTACATGACTAGCTGGCTTCTTCACTTTAAACCATGTTTAATTTTCTATTTGTAACACAGAAAAAATAGGAGCTTAGTGTATTTCTTCAGGTAAGGTCACACATGCATAGTCATAGCCAAATGCTTGGCAATATCAAGCAACCATCACAGATCAAACAGCTTTTCCATTCACTCAATACCATGTACAGTACAGCTTTTAACAGAGGCTATTCCAATATCCAGCTGCAAGTCTCTTGGCCTTTCACACGGTAGTCTGCTTGACAGTAATTTGAAGATGACTCATGCCAAATACAGATGAAGCAATAGCTTTATCGCTAACCCTCTTACCCTGCTTCTTATTCAGAGTTCAGAAAAAATAGTAGAAAGGTTTTTTTTTTAAGTCTCCGTTTGCCCTTTTCACTTCCTCTTCTAACGTTTTGTCTTATGTTGGCCAACAAATCTTTATGCTTAGATTAAAACAGGGTATGTTTATTCTATACATGAATATCTACATTATATGCATTTCGATACAATTCTTACCAAAGTTACTCCATTCTAAGCATATTGAAATCAACTGGCTTAGACTAGAGTAACTGCATAGGATTGCACTGTAAATGTCATTCCTTTATCCAAAGAATCCAGGGAATTATACTTCATCAACTTCTCAGAATTCACAATTACAGTCCCCTACTCACTCTTCTACCTGATTACAGTTCCAGGGTTCCCTTGGAAGATCAAATGACTTAAACCAGCTTAAATCTGTACTAAATCATGAGGGTTCAGAAGGTGGTGTTCTTAAGGACAAACAATTCACTGCCTTAACAATCCAAATACTAGTTCACATATTGAGAGGAGGAGGAGGAGGAGTTTGGATTTATACCCTGACCTTCACTACCCAAGGGAGTCTCAGAGCGGCTTAGTAACTCCTTTCCCTTCCCCTCCCCACAACAGACACCCTGTGAGGCAGGTGGGGCTGAGAGAGCTCTGACAGAAACGGCTCTTTTTCTTTTCTTTTCTTTTTTTTTAAGCCCCCGGAGGGGATTTTTTATTGATTTTTTAAACACTACAAAAACTAGAACAGAAAAAAGGGAAAGGGAAAGCTACATATAAGGGAGAAAGTAAAGAACCCACTACTAACTAAAAACTCAAGAGAGGAGATCTCCAACTAGCTTTTTGTACTTCATTCAGACTTTTCATCTTTGTCCTTCTTATGAACTGTGTCAATCTTTTAACCCTTTTAACCATCCCCAGTTACATTTAATTGCCCAATTACAGTGCCCCCCATCATCCCCTAGAACCAAAGTTCTCAAAGGCACAATTCAGAGTCCTTCAGCCTTTACAGAAACGGCTCTTTTTCAAGGACAGTTCTTATCAGAACTACGGCTTGCCCAAGATCATCCAGCCAGGTGCAAGTGAAGGAGTGGGGAATCAAACCTGGTTCTCCCAGATTAGACCCTGACTGTTCCCTGGAAGGTAAAGAAACTGAAGCTCAAATACTTTGGCCACCCAATGAGAAGGGAGCCCTCACTGGAGAAGACCCTGATGCTGGGAAAGACTGAAGGTCAAAGAAGACGGGGACGGCAAAGGATGAGATGGTTAGACAGTGTCATAGATGCAACAAACATGAAATTGAGCCAACTTCAGAGGACGGTGGAAGACCGGAAGGCCTGGCGTGATCTGGCCTATGGGGTCGCGAAGAGTTGGACTCGACTGTGCGA
>NW_015173859.1:17282-22905 GCF_001447785.1 Gekko japonicus | reverse complement strand
CTGAACAACAAACTTAACCACGACACCAAGCTGGCTCAGAAGCAACTGTAGCTTCATGTGATGCTTTTCATCCTGCGGTGAGCCGATTGGTCACCATACCCACTTAGTTCCCCTTTCTTTTGGAGATTTGTGCTAATAGGCTGAAATTCTCCCAGACTTCATGGTAAGTAGTTACAAATAACTATGTTACCCAGCTTCCCTGCTGAGACTGCTTTTAAGTTAATTGGTGTTGAATTTAGGACTAGGTGGCAATGACCTGCTACCAGCTGCCTCTTTAACGTAAAGCATGATCGCCTTAGTGGACGTAGGACGAGCAATGGCCCTGAGAAGCAAGAAGAATAGCATGCAGCATTCTGCACAAGAACACACATAGGAGAACCAAGCCCTCTCCACTTTGCTCTCAGATGCGTCACTGATTTGCTCTCCTGAGGACGCTTGACAGTTCACCACACAGGCCAGGCATTGTTCGACTTCGTCACTCCCGGCTCCTATACGCGCTGCTTTGGCCAAGCCTCTGTACTGTATGCCTAGCAATAGAATGCCAAGACATTCACAGTCTGTACCGGACATACTATAACCCCACTGTGTTCCAGTAAAAACAAGATCCTGTCATTACCTCCCTGCCCAGCGCCCTCTCCTTATAGCTTTGATCAGCGCTCTTCACGTCAGTCACCGGGAACTGTTGACTTTAGACTGTTTTCTTAAGAAAGAGAGACTTGGCTGGCTCCGATCAGCAAAGCACAAAAAGGAAACTGTGCAAAAAAAGGCTGCCGTTTATATCACAAAAGTCTGTATTTCCATGTAATGCCGAAAGTCCATCTGTTTTTTCCAGACATACAATCGAAGAAGTCTTCACAAGGTAATGATGACGAAACTCTCCAGATTAACCATTCCCGTTTCGTAGAGCCTTCGTTGAAGATCAACAACACAAAGATGCCGTTCCTTGTTTTTCAAAGAGCAATCCTTCCATTCTCAAAATATACAGTTTCTAATCCATGCCATGGAATAAATTCTCATCATAACAACCTTGCCTGCTTTGTGAAAACATGTGTTAGAAGGATTGCTCTTTGAAAAATAAGGAATGACATCTTTGTGTTGTTGATCTTTGATGAAGGCTGTACGAAACGGAAATTGTTAATCCGGAGAGTTTCGTCATCATTACCTTGTGAAGACTTCTTTGATTGTATGTCTGAAAAAAACAGATGGACTTTTGGCATTACAGGGAAATAGAGACTTTTGTGATATAAACTGCAGCATTTTTTTTGCACAGTTTCCTTTTTGTGTTTTGCTTTACTGTACTGTGGACTGTGTGGAGCTGCGGTGGCTCAAGTGGTTAAGACACTGAACTGCAGGCTGTGGAAGGTCGGGTAGTTCAGCAGTTCGAGACCCGAGGGTGCCGCATGACGGAGTGAGCTCCCGTCTCTAGTTCCAGCTCCTGCCAACCTAGCAGTTCGAAAGCAAGAAATTGCAAGTAGATAAATAGGTACCACTTCGGTGGGGAAGGTAACAGTGTTCCGTGCGCCTTGGTGTTTAGTCATGCCGGCCACATGACCACGGAGACGTCTTCGGACAGCGCTGGCTCTTCGGCTTGGAAACGGAGATGAGCACCGCAACCCTAGAGTCAGACTCGACTGGCTTTCGAGCAAGGGAACCCTTTACTTTCTTACTGTGGACTGTGACCTTCTTGATTGTCTCAGGCCAGAAAAATGCCAGCAGAGCTTCCGCTGTCCGTCCAGGAAGCTCCCACTCAGTTGCAACAGCCTGGGCTATACTTTGCCACAGGTGCACCTTTTCAGAGTAGGCCCTGCTGTAGAACACCTGTGCAGGAGCTGCAGGAGCTTTAACACGGAACTGGAAGCGGGAAAAGCAGCCTTCCCCACCACGGGAGGCACTGGGAGAAAGCTTTCTTGGTTACGGAGAGACCGCTTGGCATAAGATTAATTCCACCTCTGCAACGATCACTGGCAGAATGTGTGCACATTCCACAGTCACAAGCGACAAGCATGAAATCTGGTACTGAAGAGAGCCAGTGGTGTAGTGGTTAAGTGTGTGGACTCTAATCTGGGAGAACCGGGTTTGATTCCCCACTCCTCCACTTGCACCTGCTGATGTGACCTTGGGTCAGTCACAAGCTCTGGCACAGCTGTTCCTGAAAGAGCAGTTTGTGTCAGAGTTCTCTCAGCCCCACCCACCTCCCAGGGTGTCTGTTGTGGGGAGGGGAAGGGAAAGGAGTTTGTAAGCCGCTCTGAGACTCCGAGTAAAGGGCGGGGTATAAATCCAATCTTCTTCTTCTTCTTCTTCTCCTCCTCCTCCTCCTCCGCCTCCTCCTCTTCTTCTTCTGTGTACAGAATGTACCAGAATGAATACAGGATCTTGAAAAGATAAGCTGGGGGAGGGAGGGAGGCAAAGACTACTGAAGGTGGACGAATCTCTCTCAATACCACAAGAGCCAGTTTGGTGTAGTGGTTAAGTGCGCGGACTCTAATCTGGGAGAACCGGGTTTGATTCCCCGCTCCTCCACTCGCACCTGGCTGGATGACCTTGGGCAAGCCGTAGTTCTGATAAGAGCTGTTCTTGGAAAAAGAGCAGTTTCTGTCAGAGCTCTCTCAGCCCCGCCGACCTCACAGGGTGTCTGTTGTGGGGAGGGGAAGGGAAAGGAGTTTGTGAGCTGCTCTGAGACTCCTTTGGGTAGTGAAGGGCGGGGTATAAATCCAATCTCTTATTTTTCTTCTTCTTCATTGTCAATTTGTGAGTGCCCCCCCCCTCACTGTGTAATGTTTCCTGCAAGTGTTCTGGGCATGGCCATATTTATCTTCTGTGCACCATTGGACCCCACACACATGCTAAATCGTAGCAGCTGTCAGAGGTTCTCCATCTCCCTCATTCCTCTTACCTAGTCCCATACTGAATTCGACTGGTGTGAGGTACCCATTATTGTCTTGTTCCAGGCTGTCAAAAACAGCCTCCAGCTGTTCGGTAGTCAGGGGAAGTTCACTCTGCAGCCTCTGCGGAAGGAAAAAAAAACAGATCGAGGTTTTTGAAACATAAACCAGAACAAGAAGGAAAAAACCCTCTCCATCCCCTTTCCTGCTGTCACTAAGGCGGTCAACTGACCAGCTTCTCATAAGCAAATTGTACTTTTTAAAAACTCAGTGGTCCTCAACTGCACACCAACCAAGCCGAAGCCAGTCAGCCTGAGAAAGGAAGAAGTATCCAAAGGGGAGAAAGGGAAGTGCCTTGTGGCCAAGGATCTATCCATGTGACAAACCCTGCACCCTTCTCAGCCTTCAGAATGCCACCCTCAGGCTGCACTGCTTCAAAACAACAGGAATGATGGTTGGGTTGCACAAGAAACCTTTTTTCATGTTAGATTCCCACGAGCATGTAGTTTTGAACAACCTGAGGTGGGGGAACTTCTGCAGGATGCCTAGCTTGGCCCACAAATTCACTGCACGCTTGGGCAATGTTCAAAACTCTAGGTTGCAAAACTCAAGGTGATGGATGCGGAAGGCTTTGAGAGAGTCCAGTCACACAAAAATGGATTCTGTGCAGATTTATCTGAAGAAATACCTATCCCACTTTTCTGCTTCAGAAAGCATATTTTAAAAAGCACAGATTAAATATAGTAAGAACACTTGGAACCATGCAAAATCCAAGGGAATTAAAATGGAACATATATCAGGTGGTAGCAGCAAAAAGCAATGAAAGCAGCCGTCTCTGCTAGAAAGCAATACCTCAATCCATCACCTGATGAGGATGCAAAGAGTTCTTTCTGTGAGCCCCTCTTGAGCCATGTCCCTTGGCACAATTGTGCTGGAGACAATCTGTTTGTGATCATCAATCATTTGTGCCAAATGATTTTGCTAAATTTAACAAAAACGTGTATGTGCAGGTGCACACATAGTCACACACAAAATCTGGCACTGCAGAATTCATTCTCTAACAGCTCACCAGTTAGGCCAGCTCTTGTTTAACAAATAATTTATTCTTACTACTAGGAATAAGACTCGTTGTGGAAATAAATACAACGAGCTCTAGAAAGAAATTCTGGGCAGGTGCCCTGGTTTGGGCACTCAGCATCAATTTGCTGTGGCGACCTCAGCAAGGTATGACACAGAGCTTACTGTTTTCTCCAGGGGAACTGATCTCTGCCATCTGAAGAGCAGTTTTAATTCTGAGTGATTGCCAGCCCTCCCCTGGAGATTGGCAACAATGGTTCCCCAGGAGGAAATGGCTAGTTTGGAGGGTAGAGTCTGTAGCATTGCACCTGTATGAGGACCCACCCCTCCTCAAACCCCACCCTCTCCAGGCTCCTCCCCTCAAATATCCAGGAATTTCCCAACCCAGAGGTGGCAACCCTATCTCCTTCCCAGCCAACCATCAATGTACAGTTATCTGCCCCTCTGACTTTAGATTTCCATCTCCTTCCCCCTCCCTGCAGACTCTGCCTAGGAAAAGTACAGTCTTTATCCACAGTGGGGACCAAAGCAGCTCACATCATTCTTCTCTCCCCCTTTTGATTTGCACAACAACCCTGTGAGGTAGGTTACACTGAGAGTCTGTGAGTGGTCTGAAATCACCCAATCAGCTTCCACAGGAAGAACCTGGGTCTGGAAGACTATGTCACACTAGCTGTCTTGGGGGGGAACACCTCAGCAGGGCATAATGACACAGAGTCCACCATTTTCTCCAGGGGAAATAATCTCTGCCACTTGGAGAGCAGTTTTAATTCTGAGTGATCTCCAGCCCTCACCTGGAGATTGGCAGCAATGATCACCAATGAGGAAATGGCTGGTTAAGAGAGTGGAGTCCATGGAATTGTACTTGTCTGAGGTCCCACCCCTCCTCAAAACCCACCCTCTTCAGGCTCCACCCCTCGAACTTCCAGGAATTTCCCAACCCAGAGTTGGCAACCCTATCTCCTTCCCAGCCAACCATCAACCTACCATTATCTGCCCCTCTGACTTCAGCTTTCCAGTCCCCCACCCCAACCCGGCCACCTCTACTTAGGAAAACTACAGTCTTTCTCCACAGTGGGGAACCAAGCAGGAGGGAAGAGACCTCAGCTGGGTATAATGACAGAGTCCACCCTGCAGAGCAGCTGTTTTTTCCATGGGAGCAGTTTTAATTCTGATTCATCTCCAGCCCTCACCTGGAGATTGTATAACAAAAAATGGCTATACTGTGGGCGTGATATACTATATCTGAAAAACACTGTAATTTTTAAGGAATATACACAAAATTCTATTTGAAATTACAAAAAAATCTCTTCACTCTTTACCATATGATTATGGCCTGATGAAGGATCAAAATGGAGCTTTAACTGGGACATCTGTTGCTGTTATCTCACCTGGAGATTGGCAGCAATGGTTCCCCAGGAGGAAAAGTACAGTCTTTCTCCTCAGTGGAGACCAAAGCATTCTACTCTCCCCCTTTTGTTCTGCACAACAACCCTGTGAAGTAGGTTAGGCTGAATGTCTGTAACTGGTCCGAAATCACCTAGTCAGTCTCCACAGCAAGAACCTGGGTCTGGCAGACCCTGCTCTGAAGCACTAGCTGCTATGCCTAGGGTAGCCAACCTCCAGGTGGAGCCTGAAGATCGCTAGGTATCGCAACTGAATTC
>NW_015173859.1:14720-16635 GCF_001447785.1 Gekko japonicus | reverse complement strand
GAACTGGGAATGGGGTAGACAATTGATAGAATGAAATGTTTTATATGTTGTATTCCTGAGAAAATAAAATTTGTTTACCAAAAAAAAACAAATTCTATCTCCTTCTCTTCAAACTACTCCATGGTATTGCATTTCTTTACACTGCTAGCTCTCCTTCCTCTACCTCCTTTCATATTTTATGTGTCATTCCCAGATAGGGGAGCAGGGATCTACCCCAGGCCCCTAGATGACTATGTCTTCTGGGACCCCTTTACGCTGGCCAGACTGAACTAAAGCAGTGTATGAAAGCAAACTGCATGATTCATCTGGGTTCAAGCCTCTAAATTACCAAAGGCCCCCAAATTTTGTCTCCCCAGCCCGCTTAGCAGCACTACCTCCAGAAGAAAAACATGACGAAATCTGGACAACATTAATGCCAAGTTTTATTAAAATGTTTGGCAGCTTCCCCCCCCCCATTCATATGTCAACAGAAGTGTATGACACATATATGAACTGTTAAAACAGTACAGACTTCTTTGTCAGGCTGTAATCATATGGTAAAGCAGGAAAGAGTTGAGGGGTCTAGTGCAGGACGTGCACAGGCGCTTATCGTCTGTTCCCAGTTGCACTCCACTACTCAAGTGTTATACCAGGCTAAGGAGTTCTGCTATTTCCCTTGACACTAAGGCCTATTCAGTGTTCCAACCAGCTCCACAAAGTCAAGCTGGTTGGAGCTGGTTGGAACACTGGATAGGCCTTAAAGGGAAACAGCAGAACACTTTTTTTTTTTAAAAGGGAAACGCGGCTGCTCTTAAAGGGGAAATGCCGGCTCCTTTAAGTGCAGGGAACTGCCGTTTCTGGAGATCTGGCGCACAGGTGGGGAGGGGCGGACGTCCCCAACGTGACGTCATCACGTCGGGGATGCCCCGCCCCCTCCAGGAACGCCCCCAAAGTCCCCTGCTGGGGGTGGAAGATGGACTTGGCAACCCTACTTCCAAGATGCAGTTTCTCTATCCAGATATTGCTCAAATTCATCTCTAAAACAATAAAATGCAACTGAACTCTGCTTAAGGTTGCCCGGAGACCTCTCCAGACGACATCGACCAGTTCCCCTGGAGGAAGCAGCTGCTTTGCGGGGTGGGCAGGGCAGAGTGCCTGGAGTTCCTATGACTGGCAGTTTAGGCTAATAAGAAAATCCCCTCTGCACAAGTCAGGAGGCACAGTCATCTCCTCTACTTACCTGCATGTCAAACTTGGTTATAAAGCCCTTCTCTTCTTTGTCACACAGCCGGAAAAGCTCTCTGGCTTTCTCCAACATGTCCGCCTGCATTTTTTCCACACTGTTCAGGCACAGGGCAGAAGAGACATTGGAAGCTCCCACAACCTCTTCCTCGTCCTCCTGAAGGCAATTCTTAGGGAGTTCTTCAACAGGCCTTTCCATTACCCCACAGCTCTTTCCTTGCTGGGGCTGGAGGACATCTAGCTACAAAAACAAAAGCAGTTATTCATTTTGAAACAGTTTTATACCACCTTCCCTTAAACTGTTTATGGATAAGCTGTAAAACATCCAAAGAACGAAACAACCCTTCTGATTTCAGAAACTCAACGCAGTATCATTTAATTACTTGTCCTCCTCCACACATTAAATTAAAAGCTATCATTATATTTCTTAGTGACAGGCCTTTTGATCATGAAACAAAGTACTGGGGGTGTCTTTTCCCCCTCTTACTATAGGATCACCGCAGACTGTGACAGCAGCCATGAAATTAAAAGACGCCTGCTCCTTGGGAGGAAAGCGATGGCGAACCTAAACAGCATGATAAAAAGCAGAGACATCACCCTGCCAACAAAAGTCCGCATGGTCAAAGCAATGGTATTCCCAGTAGTCATGTATGGCTGCGAGAGTTGGACTATAAGGAAGGCCGAGCGCAGAAGA
>NW_015173859.1:9558-14669 GCF_001447785.1 Gekko japonicus | reverse complement strand
TTTCACCTATAGAATGTTAATCACTTCTCCCCTCTTAGTATTCTAATACAGCTGTACAACATAGTGGCGGAGAACCGGAATTCCAAAACTTTCATTGAAGGACAGACCTGCAAGTTACACAGAACTTCTATTTCCAACACAAATTCTATCTCCTTCTCTTCAAACTACTCCATGGTATTGCATTTCTTTACACTGCTAGCTCTCCTTCCTCCACCTCCTTTCATGTTTTATGTGTCATTCCCAGATAGGGGAGCAGGGATCCACCCCAGGCCCCTAGATGACTATGTCTTCTGGGACCCCTTTACGCTGGCCAGACTGAACTAAAGCAGTGTATGAAAGCAAACTGCATGATTCATCTGGGTTCAAGCCTCTAAATTACCAAAGGCCCCCAGATTTTGTCTCCCCAGCCCGCTTAGCAGCACTACCTCCAGAAGAAAAACATGACGAAATCTGAATAACATTCATGCCAAGTTTTATTAAAATGTTTGGCAGCTTCCCCCCCCCCATTCATATGTCAACAGAAGTGTATGACACATATATGAACTGTTAAAACAGTACAGACTTCCAAGTAGGTTTGCCAAACCCCCCGGTTTGCCAGGGGTCCCCCGTTTTTTGGGGGGGTCTACCTGCCGCCGGCCAGATGGCCGGTGGGGGAAGCCCCACCCCCAACACCCACAGCCACCCATCTCTCTCCCTTTAAGTGTGTGGAACCCGTGTTTCCTTCCAAGCCCGATCTCCGCAAGCTTGCAGGGAAATGCCAGCTTCATGCTCTTAAAAGGGAAACGCGGCTGCTCTTAAAGGGGAAATGCCGGCTCCTTTAAGTGCAGGGAACTGCCGTTTCTGGAGATCTGGCGCACAGGTGGGGAGGGGCGGACG
The DNA here is from genome assembly GCF_001447785.1 of Gekko japonicus. Classification (NCBI taxonomy): domain Eukaryota; kingdom Metazoa; phylum Chordata; class Lepidosauria; order Squamata; family Gekkonidae; genus Gekko; species Gekko japonicus. The sequence continues at coordinate 13,793 of NW_015173859.1, read as the reverse complement.
TCCCCAACGTGACGTCATCACGTCGGGGATGCCCCGCCCCCTCCAGGAACGCCCCCAAAGTCCCCTGCTGGGGGTGGAAGATGGACTTGGCAACCCTACTTCCAAGATGCAGTTTCTCTATCCAGATATTGCTCAAATTCATCTCTAAAACAATAAAATGCAACTGAACTCTGCTTAAGGTTGCCCGGAGACCTCTCCAGACGACATCGACCAGTTTCCCTGGAGGAAGCAGCTGCTTTGCGGGGTGGGCAGGGCAGAGTGCCTGGAGTTCCTATGACTGGCAGTTTAGGCTAATAAGAAAATCCCCTCTGCACAAGTCAGGAGGCACAGTCATCTCCTCTACTTACCTGTCCCTGGAGGAAGCAGCTGCTTTGCGGGGTGGGCAGGGCAGAGTGCCTGGAGTTCCTATGACTTGCAGTTTAGGCCAACAAGAAAATCCCCTCTGCACAAGTCAGGAGGCACAGTCATCTCCTCTACTTACCTGCATGTCAAACTTGGTTATAAAGCCCTTCTCTTCTTTGTCACACAGCCGGAAAAGCTCTCTGGCTTTCTCCAACATGTCCGCCTGCATTTTTTCCACACTGCTCAGGCACAGGGCGGAAGAGACATTGGAGGCCCCCACGACCTCTTCCTCGTCCTCCTGAAGGCAATTCTTAGGGAGTTCTTCAACAGGCCTTTCCATTACCCCACAGCTCTTTCCTTGCTGGGGCTGGAGGACATCTAGCTACAAAAAGAAAAGCAGTTATTCATTTTGAAACAGTTTTATACCACCTTCCCTTAAACTGTTTATGGATAAGCTGTAAAACATCCAAAGAACGAAACAACCCTTCTGATTTCAGAAACCCAACGCAGTATCATTTAATTACTTGTCCTCCTCCACACATTAAATTAAAAGCTATCATTATATTTCTTAGTGACAGGCCTTTTGATCATGAAACAAAGTACTGGGGGTGTCTTTTCCCCCTCTTACTATAGGATCACCGCAGACTGTGACAGCAGCCATGAAATTAAAAGACGCCTGCTCCTTGGGAGGAAAGCGATGGCGAACCTAAACAGCATGATAAAAAGCAGAGACATCACCCTGCCAACAAAAGTCCGCATGGTCAGAGCAATGGTATTCCCAGTAGTCATGTATGGCTGCGAGAGTTGGACTATAAGGAAGGCCGAGCGCAGAAGAATAGATTCTTTTGAACTATGGTGCTGGAGAAGACTCTTGAGAGTCCCCTGGACTGCAATGAGATCAAATCAGTCAGTCCTAAAAGAAATCAACCCTGACTGTGCCCTGGAAGGCCAGATAATGAAACTGAAGCTCAAATACTTTGGCCACCAAATGAGAAGGGAGCACTCCCTGGAGAAGACCCTGATGCTGGGAAAGATTGAAGGTCAAAGAAGACGGGGACGGCAAAGGATGAGATGGTTGGACAGTGTCATCGATGCAACGAACATGAAGTTGAGCAAACTTCAGAGGACGACGGAAGACAGGAGGGCCTGGCGTGATCTGGTCCATGGGGTCGCAAAGAGTCGGACTCGACTGTGCGACTGAACAACAACAACAACTATAGGATAACAAAAGGGAAGGAAGGGCATTGCAATTTTTGAGAAAGGATTAAACACGCAGTTCCTTCACAGAACCCTCTATCCCAAAGACGGCATTCTTCAAAGAATGGGGATGAGGGCCACGGACCTCCTCTCCCTGTTTGCGCTGTTCTCAGCTGGCAGCCACTGGTTGCCAAAGGAAGAACAATGAGGATGAGATCTTGTCAGGATCAACTTAGGAGAAGATGGAACAGGAACGAGCCAAGCCATTGCTAAAACAGATATGGTGAACTTCAAAAACATAAGAAGAGCCCTGCTGGATCAGACCAGTGGCCCATCTAGTCCAGCGTCCTGTCCCACACAGTATCCAGCCAGTTCCTCTGGATGGCCAACAACAGGGCATAGAGGCAGAGGCCTTCCCCTGACGTGGCCTCCTGGCTTTGGGATTTAGAGACTTAAGTCCATGAATGTGGAGGTTCCCGTCAGTCACCATGGCTAGTAGCCATTGACAGATTTATCCTCCATTAATCTAATCCCCTTTTAAAGTTTTTTTTATTCATGTGGCCATCACTACAACCTCTGACAGCAAATTCCACATTTAATCCCTTTCTCTGTAAAGTAGTATTTCCTTTTGTGTGTCTTGAACCAGTGCCCATCAGTTTCACTTGGATGCCCTCAAGTTCTAGTATTTTGGGAGAGGGAGAAAAAATTATCTTTGTCGACTCTCGCCACCCCATGCATCATTTTATAAACCTCTATCATGTCATAAAAGAGCTGCGGTGGCTCGAGTGGTTAAGACGCTGAACTGCAGGCTGTGGAAGGTCAGTAGTTCAGCAGTTCGAGACCCGGGTGTGCTGCATGATGGAGTGAGCTCCCGTCTCTAGTTCCAGCTCCTGCCAACCTAGCAGTTCGAAAGCAAGACAAGTAGATAAATAGGTACCACTTCGGTGGGAAGGGAACAGCGTTCCGTGCGCCTCGGTGTTTAGTCATGCCGGCCACATGGCCACAGAAACGTCTTCGGACAGCGCTGGCTCTTCGGCTTTGAAACGGAGATGAGCACCGCAATTCTAGAGTCGGATTCGACTGGCTTTCGAGCAAGGGAACCGTTACCTTTACCTATCATGTCATAAAACTCCCCCCTTAGTTATGTCTTTTCTAAACTGGAAAGTCCTGGACTCTTCAGCCTTTCCTTATACGGAAAGCACTCTGACCCCCTAATCATCTTGGTTGCCCTCCTCTGTACTTTTCCCAGCTCTGCAATGTCCTTTTAGAGATACGGTGAACAGTGCACAGTATTCCAAATGAGGCCACACCATAGATCTGTACAGGGGCATTACCATATCGGCATTTTTGTTCTCGATTCCTTTCCTAATAATCCCTAACAAGTTTGCCTTTTTTTCACCGCTGTAGCGCACGGGGGTTGACACTTTCATTGAGCTATCCACTACGACCCCAAGATCTTTTTCCCTTTTAGTCTCAGCAAGTTCATGTTCCATTAGCCTATACTTGAAGCTGGGATTTTTTTGTCCCAGTGCGCATCACCATACACTTACCAACACTGAACTTCATGTCACCCAATCGCCCAGTTTGTGGAGGTCCCCTTGGAGCTCTTCGCAGTCGGCCTTGGTTCTCATCATCCTGAATAATTTTGTGTCATCTGCAAATTTGGCCACTACACTACTCACCCGTAGTTCCAGATAGGGTAGCCAGGTCCCCTCACCGCACCAGTGGGGGGACTTGGGAGGGCGTTCTGGGATGTTGCTGACACAATGACGTCACCCGGAAGTTACATCATCATGTCAGCGACGTCACACTGTGATGCTCTAGTTTAAGGGCAAAACTCTATGGTTCTGGGCCAAATTTACCACAGAGTTTTGCCCTCAAACCAGAGTGTCACATGTGACATCCCTGATGTGATGATGCGCCCGGAAGTGGCTATTTGGGGGTAGGGTTTCCTCCACTGGCCAGCAGTGGGCAGAAGCCCCCAAAAGTGGGGGAACCCCCACTGGGACCTTGGGACAGGCAACTCTAGTTCCAGATCATTTATGAATAAATTAAATAGTACCAGCCCCAATACAGATCCTTGTGGGACCCCCCTGCTTACTTCCCTCCATTGTGAGAAATGTCCATTGATTCTTACTCTTTGTTTCCTGTCATTTAACCAGTTTTTAATCCATAAGAGAGCTCGTCTTCTTATCCCATGACTACTAAGCTTACTCATGACTCTTTGGTGAAGGACCTCGTCAAAAGCCTTTTGAAAGTCCAGGTCTATAATGTCCACTGGGTCACTGTTGTCTACATGCTTCTTCACCTTCTCAAAGAACTCCAAAAGGTTGGTGAGGCAGGACTTCCCTTTGCAGAAGCCATGCTGATTTTCCCTCAGCGGGTTTTGTCCCTCTATGTACCTAACAATTCTATCTTTGATTACACTTTCTACTAATTTGCCTGGGACAGACATTAGGCTGACTGGCCTGTAATTTCCTGGTTCCCCTCTGGATGCCTTTTTCACACAAGACAACATTTTACACTTAGGCACTGCTTCTTCAGATTCAGAGGAAAGGAGTTCAGTTCCTAAGACTGCCCTAACTCCTTGAACAACCTGTTGGAAGCCATGATTTACTTCCATGAAGCACTTACAGCATATCCATGATACAGCCTTAAACTGTCTATCATTATCTTTCCCAAATAATCTCGGAAGA
>NW_015173859.1:4381-9544 GCF_001447785.1 Gekko japonicus | reverse complement strand
TGGAGATCTTTAACAAAGAATTCTCAGCAGAACTGGCTACAAGTATTTGTGGATCCACACAGAGGCCTTCGTTACAGCCCCCCCCCTCCAAATTTGTGGATCCTTTCCTCTCCATAACCCTACTGTTCAGGCTGTCCCTGGTTCCAGTGGAGCTAATGAATGTCTGACACAACCACTGCTCCACTCCTTCCAGTATGCCTGCCAATTACTAAGAAATTGGATAACAGAATTTGGTTGAAAAAGAGTTGTCTCGAAACGAACAACCACTCGAGATGTTCGTATCGCTCACCTTCCGTATTTGACGTCCTGTGTTCTGAAAACATAGAAATTATAAACATCATCAAGCGTCATTTTTGTACAAGTTGTTATTGTCTATTCATTGTGATTTGTGAACCTTACAGCAATTTCTTATTATTATTGTTGTACTACTTTGAATTGCTGGTCCCCCTTGTATATATTTTGTTTAGTCATGCCAGCCACATGACCACGGAAACGTCTTCGGACAGCCCTGGCTCTTCGACTTTGAAAGAGATGAGCACCGCAACCCTAGAGTCGGACTCGACTGGCTTTCGAGCGAGGGAAACATTTACCTTTTAGGGGCCTCTGGGCAATCTCCCATTTCCTGGAATCACACGCTTTCTGCAGTGTTCATTCCACTAGGAAATGGGAGATCACCCTTGAACGTCACACAAAGTAGAAAGAGCCTCTGAGTAATCTCCCATCATTTAATGGAAAGGGTGCTTAGAAGCAACAGTGGAACATGGTTTTTGTTTTCTCCAATACTGCCAGGTATGTCTCCTATCAGGAGAAGGGGCAAGTGTTAGCAATGGGCCTTGGCAAGTGCTTAGGGTTGCCAAAGGAAAAAATCGCCGCAGCAAGGGACCATAGAGTTTTCCCTCGGATGGTCGTGGCCCCGCCCCTAGCGTGCCCGGTGTCGTCACGTCACTTCCTGGTGACGTGCACGTGGGGGTGGGGTTCCTCCTGGGGCCCGATCCGCCGCCGGCAGGAAATGGGCCTCTGGGGCGGGGGTTTCCCCACCCCCCGGGGGGACTTGGCAAGCCTACAAGTGCTGAGCCACGCTGACCCTCAGTACTGGTCCAGAGACTCAATACCTGCAAACTACAGTTTTTAAGAGTCGGTGGTGATAGTAAACAATTGGGTTACGGGAGTGAAGCTAGTATAAAACCTACATAAATCCATAATTAAAGATGTCTGTAGCACAATTCGCCTATCACACAAATGACCACGTCTGTGCAAGCATACATAAGTCTTGCTCTCACAAACACACACAGGCTTGATCCGCTGATGTGAGAAGAAATTAATACAACACCACTAATAGGGGTAGGGTCGCCAGGTCCGACTGTCCTGGCGGCAGGGGGTGGGAGCAACATCGCTGCATGCACAATGTCGTCGGTGCGATGACGTCACACGAAACTGATGTCATCACACCAGGGATATTGCGCGTTGATGTTTTAGAATTTTGGCCAACACTCAATGCTTACCATAGAGTTTTTCGCCAAAATGCTAGACGGTTGACATGCGACGTCCCCAGCGTGATGACATCACTTCCATGTGATGTCATCGTGCCGACCACATGGGCCTCTTCAGGGTGGCTAGTGGCAGATTGGAGCCCCAAAGATCGGGGGAGGCCCTGGGTGGACTAGAGGTCTGGCAACTCTAGATAGGGGTCAAGTAGTATAATTTCCCAATCACATTAGAGAATTTATTCAACCATTTCTTCAGGACACTGTGATGTAATGGTTAGAGAGGTCAACTAAGACTAGAGAGACCTGGGTTCAAATTCCCACTCACCAGAAAACTTACTGTGTGACTGGGGCCAACAAGTCTTTCCCAGCCTATTCTCCCTCACAGGGTTGTTGTGAAGATAAAATGGAGGGAAGAACCATGTGTGCAAATGTTCCTTGGAGGAAAGGTGAGATAAAAATGCACTAAATAAAAACCATTTATATGCCAGTCCAGAGTAATTTCTGGGTGTGTTGCCAGCTGAAGCAGTACACTCTGTTCTTAGATCACTGTAGACATAGAACAACTTACACAAAACACTTGACAGTAAACAGAATGGGTTAGGCATTCAGTTCTGTCGCTAACAGAGTTGCTAAACAATTATTAAAAGTAAAGATTTGCTTAACTCAAGCAGTCCAGACTAATGGTTTTCAAAACAAGATCCAAGTGGAAACTCCAAGAATATTAATTCATCTTCTGTAAAGGAAGATTTCTTTTAAATAAGCTAGGGTACAGATTTTATTTATTTGGAACTAGGAAAAAGGCCCGTTGTGGAAATAAATACAACAATCTCTAGAAAGAGGCTCTGGGCGGGTGCCCTGGCCTTGGACACTGAGTGTCAATTTGCTGTGGCGACCTCAGCAGGGTATAATGACACTGAGTCCACCATTTTCTCCAGAGGAACTGATCTCTCCTACCTAAAGAACAGTTGTAATTTTGAGTGATCTCCAGCCCTCACCTGGAGATTGGCAACAAGGGTTCCCCAGAAGGGAATAGTTGGTTTGGAGGGTGGCGTCTATGGCTTTCTACCTGTCCGAGGTCCCACGCCTCCTGAAACCTCACCCTCTCCAGGCTCCATCCCTCACATCTCCAGGAATTTCCCACCTGGAGTTGGCAACCCTATCTCCTTCCCAGCCAATCATCAAACCATTCGGCTCTTATTTATAAGGGAGATACTTGTAATCCAGAACTCCAGAGACCTACTTAAGGTGGCTAGCAAGAAAGACCAAAATTTCCACTACAATCCTATGTATTTCCACTACAATCCTATGTATGATTACTACAATCTGTTTTATTCAATGGGGTTTACTCCCAGGTAAATGTGCATAGGATTGCTACCTCTCTCCCTTACACCAAAACACATTACTGTCTAAAAGACAGTTCTCAAGCCATTGAAAAACTTTTCTATTACTTTTACCCCCATGGCTTAGAACTTCAAATCATAACTCATCTGTGGTTAAAGTTCATATGGATCAACTGAAGAAAGACTTTGCCAGTGGGTGGAAAGCCAGAGAACCACTACAACTTAAAAAAAAAACACACCCACAGACATGGGACTGATTTCCTCATTTTTAATCGTAAAAAGGTCTACAGAAGCAAAATGTCCCAAAATGCATCAATCAGTTAAACATGAATACGTATTATTTTAGGGGGGGAAAGCAGAGTAAGTACCTGCTCGGAAGGCTTCCGCAGAACTGGCCAGAGGACCTATGGGTGTTTTTCGTTTTTCAATTCAGTGGGCTGTTTATCTTTTAAGGAAAACAGGAAAGACCTGTGTGAAGCCTTAGAGGTATCTCATGCATGGAAGAGGATTAGCACTCGGGTAAGGTAGCAGGCTGTGCTCACACCACCCCAATGTTTATTGAAATGCAGTCACTGAAACGAGCCAGAGGGAGAATCTGGCAGATTCACACAGAGGGATTATGTAGAAACGGCTAGTTTAGAGCCAGTCTGGTGTTATGGTTAAGTGCGCGGACTCTAATCTGGGAGAACCGGGTTTGGTTCCCCACTCCTCCACTTGCACCTGGCTGGGTGACCTTGGGCAAGCCCTGATTCTGATAAGAGCTGTCCTTGAAAAAGAGCAGTTTCTGTCAAGAGCTCTCTCAGCCCCACCGACCTCACAGGGTGTCTGTTGTGGGGAGGGGAAGGGAAAGGAGTTTGTGAGCCGCTCTGAGACACATTTGGGTAGTGAAGGGCGGGGTATAAATCCAGTCTCTTCTTCTTCTTGACTCTAATCTGGGAGAACCAGGTTTGATTCCCCACTCCTCCACTTGCACCTGGCTGGATGACCTTGGGCAAGCCGTAGTTCTGATAAGAGCTGTTCTTGAAAAAGAGCCGTTTCTGTCAAGAACTCTCTCAGCCCCACCTACCTCATAGGGTGTCTGTTGTGGGGAGGGAAAGGGAAAGGAGTTTGTAAGCCGCTCTGAGACACCTTTGGGTAGTGAAGGGCGGGGTATAAATCCAACCTCTTCTTCTTCTTGAAAAAGAGCAGTTTCTGTCAGGAGCTCTCTCAGCCCCGCTGACCTCACAGGGTGTCTGTTGTGGGGAGGGGAAGGGAAAGGAGTTTGTAAGCCGCTCTGAGACACCTTTGGGTAGTGAAGGGCGGGGGATAAATCCAATCTCCTCTCTTCTTCTTCTTCTTAGAGCCTCAGAAGCTAACCGATAAAACATCCCACCACAGGGACAAAAGGAGAAATCATTGGCATGCATTAAGTACCATCGGTATGTACGGAATTTCGCTGCATTAAATAAGCAAAATAGTGAGGGAAGGGCAGACGTTAAAAGTAACAAGCGGAGAACCTGAGCGAGGGCAGGAAAGCCTATTGAGGCTTCACTTTATTTGAGAAAGAAGATTGTTGGGGCAGACCATAAAAAGCATGTTGGGCAGGAAATGAAGAACTATTAGGTGCAGAAAGAAAGAATCTGGTGAGTTGAGAAGGAGGAATAAGGGGAAGGAAGGCAAAATTGCCTGGTTTATGTAAATACCTCAGACTGAAACGTAGGCACTCCAGGAACCTTAGTACAATGGTATTCTACCAGAATGTAAACACTGGTGTGGATATTCTTTCACCAGCAGTGACAGAATGTTGGCAATTGCTAACAAAACAAAGATTTCACCAAGCTGCTATCTCAGGGCACTGACTCCTCAACACTGGCTTTGAACAAGTAACGCAAGTGGCTTATTAGAGTACAAGTGCCATCTATATCAGCAAGGACATGACCCCCCCCCCCCCGGAGCCAGCTAAAAAACGGTCACCTAAGTCCAGTTGTTGCAGCAGCTTAAGCCAGTGTTCTGAACAGAAAGCTCAGTGGAAGAATAGTTATCAGTGCATAGTAGAAGAAAAGGGCAGCGTGCGTGTCATGGTTACTGCTTCTACAAAGGCCATTCATTCATTACTGTTCCCTTTGGAGAGGAAGCATACACTAGACCAGCAATCTTTTATCAGTATAAATAGTCAGTTGGCTTAGAGTTTTCCTGCCTAAAGGCCCAGTAAACAATCTACAAGATCCATCATGAGTCACAAGAAGTCAGAGAAGCTGAGGGGAAGGATTAAAATCAGGGGTCATTTCCTGCAGGAGCGCACAGGAGCGGAGCTCCGGCAGTAAAGAGCCCAAGGGGGCGGGCACATGCAACAAGCC
>NW_015173859.1:2750-4102 GCF_001447785.1 Gekko japonicus | reverse complement strand
GGTTCCCTTGCTCGAAAGCCAGTCGAGTCCGACTCTAGGGTTGCGGTGCTCATCTCCGTTTCAAAGCCGAAGAGCCAGCGCTGTCCGAAGACGTTTCCGTGGTCATGTGGCCGGCATGACTAAACACCAAGGCACATGGAACGCTGTTACCTTCCCACCGAAGTGGAATAAGTTATGCTAATTAGTTGCTAATGAGCTCCTGCACCTCTTTTTCTACGAAATGATCCCTGATTAAAAATTAAGAACCACTGAGTAAGTGCACCTCGGTGAAGTCAAATCCATATTTCAACGTTCTTTCAGAAAAGGAGAGAGGAAGATAGTCGTCCCGTCCCCCCCCCCCTCCTTTGTCTGTATAACTGGCAGAGAGGGAGAAACCGGAGATCTCAGCCTAAATAACCCTTCACTTGCTTTTCATAACCTTCCAGAAGGATGGATTTAAAAGGTCAACAACAGTTTGTTGAAATTAAAAGCAGAAGGGAGGGTTCCTAAACGATAGTGCTTCTCACGCTGTGCTTACTGTTACATCAGCTTCATCCTTTCTGGAAAGATTAACCTTTTAACACATTCAATAGCGAAACAGGGAGGAGCGTACAGGTGAGACCTGCTTACCATCCATCCTGACTCAGAGAATTGACCCCCTTTTCCACTTCCAGGAAATCTGATCCCCAGTCACATATATGAGATTATGTCTTGAACATTCAGGAAAAATGCGCTACTTTTCAGAGGCAGCTCTTCTGTGGCAATAATGACTGCAAAACAGATTGTTCTTTGGCCAAAGGAAAAACTGAGCATGAGACCCAAAAGGGTTAACGTTCAAGCCAAAAACTGGAGCACTCCAGTTTCTAGAGGGATTAATTTCCTCAGGGCAAAACTTGTTTGAGTTCCCAAATCACAGATGTTGCACATTATCCCCACCCCCCCAACTCTTCATGCAAAGTACAACACGATCCTATTCACTCACTCTCCTATTGGGAAGCTGGGAAACATAACCATGGCCCAGTTTGGTCAGTGTTATCTGGGAATCTCTTTTATGATCCCTGAAATATCTTCATTCTTTTTCTTGGTTCTGTGTCTCATGGATTTAGGTAACAACAAATATAATTCAGGGGGGAAACATACCCATTTCTACCTTAACACATTTTAACATTCTGTGTAATCTCCCGCCCCCTCAAAAACAAAAAAAATCCCGACCGGGATTTACAGAATTGCCAACTGGCCTACAACACCAAGCTGAAGTGGTTTGACTTATGCCCAGAGGTCATTTTGGGGGGGATTGCGGGGGATCGCAGTTCCCCCGGGTGAGATACCGGGGGGCGGGGCACATGACGAAGCCCCGCCCCCTGCTTCCGGCC
>NW_015173859.1:0-1809 GCF_001447785.1 Gekko japonicus | reverse complement strand
CCCTCCCCGGTTCCGAAGCTGCTTTCCCCCCCCAGCTCCAAAGCGAGGCCCGAGTGGCCCGAGCGGCACACCTGGGGACTGCCCCAAGTGTGCACAAAAATCTCCCTCCCCCCCAGGTGCCCCCAATGCGCGGATTTAGGTATCCGCACGCAGGGGGCACCTTTCGCTATTAGATATATAGATGCTGAGCACTGGAACCAGCAGTGGGAAATATTAATTTCATTTGCGTGAACGTAGTGAAAACTAGTATCTACCTGGTGAACCCTTCTGTTGCCCTTTATATTATTAGTGTAGAATTGCTCGCTGCAAATATGGAAATCGTTGAATCATCCTCTTCAGAAAAAGTGTTTCTCCACTGGTACCTTTTTTTAAAAAATTGAGACCATCACTGCTACATGAAACGTTAGTAGTCTCAAGTGAAAGGAGATGGCTACCTAAAATTTATTTCTTCTTTTGAGGATCAACAGCCCAGAGAAAAGGTTAGTTCTGACTGGTGCATTCATGGGGTGGGGAAAAGTTAAACCCCACTCCCCTCCACAGTCCCAATCGGGCCCCCATGTGTTTCTATTAGCACTAGGGATGGGCACAAACCCCAAAACAAACCCCGGTTCAAGCGCGAACCAAGCCAGTTCATGGTTTGTGAACCAGGGGTTCAGGAGAACGTGTCTCTCACAATCCGCCCACAATCCGCCCTGTTTCTTATGTAGGTTTGTGGGAGACACATTCTTGGGCTCTGAAGGCATTTATATGCCTTCAGAACTTACTTCCAAGTCTAGCAGGCCACCCGAAAGTGAGCATCAAAGGCATTTAAATGTCATCGGAGCCCACCACTGGCCCACAGCCCCACCCAAGTGAGCTTTGAAGGCATTCAAATGTCTTCAGAGCCCACCTCCGTGTTGGGCCTGTTCAACTGAGCTCCAAGAGTGAGTTCCAAAGGCCTTTATAGGCCTTTGGAGCTCTTAGAGTGGGATCTGAAGGCTTTTATAGGACCTATATGCCCTTATATGGGCAGGCCCACTTGCAGGTGGGGCCTGCCCATATAAGGGCATATAAGGCCTATAAAAATCTTCAGAGCTCACTCTCAGAGCTCAGTAGAGTGGGCCCAACCCGGAGGGGGGCTCCAAAGGCACTTAAATGCTTTTGGAGCTTACTCGGGTAGGGCTGCAGTCCAATGGTGGGCTTCAACGGCATTTAAATACCTTAGGGTTGCCAGCTCTGGGATGAAAAATACCTGGAGTCTTTGGGGGTGGATCCAGGAGAGGGTGAGGTTTGTGGAGGGGAGGGGCCTCAGCATGGTACAATGCCATAGAGTCCACCCTTCAAAGCAGTCATTTTCTCCAGGGGAGCTGATCTCTGTCAACTGGAGATCAGCTGTAAAAGCGGGAGGTCTCCAGGCCCCACCTGGAGGCTGGCAACCCTAAAATGCCTTCAGGCTCACTTCCAGATGGGGCCATTCTACCACCTGCCAAACTCATGAACCAAACAGATCACAAACCGGTTCAGGAACCAGACAAGTTCGTCTAAGTCCATGGCTCATTTAATCAAACGAATCACAAACCCCAACCAACCACCATTTTCCTGGTTCATGCCCATCCCTAATTAGCTCTATTTTTCTATTAGCACTTTTTTTAAAATGCTGGGGAGATCCAGTTATGGCTCTCTTAGCATTTCACCTCTTCTGACATGCAGTTACTTTCATTTTAATGCTAACTATAGTTTGTTGAACCTGAAAACTACAATTTGCACTTCCCCTTTAAACAAGACATGCAAATCAATTTCAAGCGGTGGTTCACAAGTCCAAACCATAAT
>NW_015173858.1:46127-49132 GCF_001447785.1 Gekko japonicus | reverse complement strand
CCAAATCTCCAGGAGTTTTGCAACCTGGGACTGGCCACCCAAGCAGGAAGCAAAAGGTGAGGTATGATAACATTCATGTGTCCAGGGACATTTCTACTTAAACAGGGTTAAGAAACATAAGAATGTCAGAAGAGCCCTGCTGCATCAGACCAATGGTCCACCTAGTCAACATCCAGTCTCTCCCAGTGGCCAGCCAGTTCCTCCGGAGGTCCAATAAATAGGGCAGAGAGGCCGAGGCCTTCTCCTGATGTTTCTTCTTGGCACTGATATCCAGAGGTTGACTGCCTCTGAATGTGTAGGTATAGTCACCATGGCTAGGAGCCATTGTTAGATCTATCCTCCATGAAGCTGTCTTAACAATGGAGGCCCAGGTAGCAGCCACTGCCAAGGCAGCCTTTTACCACCTTCGGCTGATCAGGCAGTTGGTTCCCTTCCTTGAACGCAAAGATCTGGAGTCAGTGATCCACGCTATGGTCACCTCGCTGTAATGCTCTCTACACGGGGCTGCCCTTGGGGCAACTGCAGAAGCTGCAGCTGGTGCAAAATGTGGAGGCCAGGCTGTTGATGGGTCTCCCTATGCGGGAGCACATCCAGCCTGTGCTAAAGTCGTTGCACTGGCTGCCAATAGCGTACCGGATCCGCTTCAAGGTGCTGTTTTTGACCTTTAAAGCCCTATATGGTCAGGGACAGGCCTACCTGAGGGACCGCCTTCGTAATGTATTGAACGTGTTACATGAATCACTCCATTGACATCCTATGTTAAGCTTGAGCCGAACAAAGGCTCCTCTGAACTGAACTCCTATTGGTCGCTCTGCAACAGCGACCAATCAGAACTGCCACTATTCCCTGCGAGGGAAGTAAGCTCATTGGTCTTTATCCAAACAACCTCATTGGTTGATTATTGTAAATAGGTGTGGCTATGTTAGCCCGGGAATGTTTAAAAGGAGCCTAGCTCCCAATTGTTTCTTGTTCTGGTTATGAATGCATTCAAGTGCTTGTTTGTTACTTCAATAAAACTGAATCACTTGCTGAAATCACTCTCCGATCCTTTGTTAGTGGCGATCTAACAATTGGCGACGAAGGTGGGATGTTAGAGCGGGTAGGCAGCCCTGCTTAACAACCCAAACAGTGGAAGAAAGCGAGCAGAGCACTGTGGCCACTCCAGCTGGGGCACCACCAGCACTGGTGAACGAGCCTGCAAGGATGGCCAATAACCAGAAGTTCGAGGCATTCGAACCCACATCAGAGGACTGGGACGCATACCTTGCCCGGTTCGAATTTCATCTAGAAACCAACGACATAACCGAAGAAGCAAAAAAGCGGGCGACCCTGCTGAGTTCCTGTGGGAAGGGAACCTTCGACATCGCCAGGTCATTGGTGGCTCCAGCCGACATAAAGATGGTGTCGTTTGCAGACCTAACGAAGAAACTGAAGGCCATTTTTCGCCTCAGCCATCCGAGATTGCCTGCAGGCACGCCTTCTACAAACGGAGCCAGGCAGCCATTCAGCCAGGAGGAGGCAGGAGAAGAGGGAGGGTAAGTTGCTTCCTCCCCGCCTCGCCCCACCCCTGCCTGCCTGGGGCCAGGGAGGGCCTTTGCGGGGCTTCCTCGCACTCCCGCCGGCCTTGCTGGTCCACCACCGGGCCCCTGATGTCAGGGGGTGTGGCATATGCTAATGAGTTATGCTAATGAGTTCCCCTGGCTCTTTTTTTACGAAACGACCCCTGGTTTTACTGATGTTGTAAGCCACCCTGAGCCACCTAGGCAGGAGGCCGGGATAAAAGTCGAACAAATAAAAAAAAAATGCTTTCAGAGCTGTCCCTGTGGCCATCACTACATCCTCTGGCAACAGGTTTTAACCACGTTGTGTAAAGAAGTATTTCCTTTTGTCTGTCCTGCGTCAACTGCCCATCAACTTGGTTGGGTGTCACTGAGTTCTGGTATTTAAGAAGAGGGAGAAAAAGTTATCTCGGTCTACTCTCTATCCCGGTCATGATTGTATAAACCTCTGCCACGCGCCCCCCTCCCCTTAGTGGTCTCTTTTCTAAACTGAAAAGCCCCAACTTTCCCCAATGAAAGGTCCTCTCACACTTTAATTATCTTGGTTGCCCTCTCCTGTGCCTTTTCTGGCTCTGCAACGTTCATTTTGAGACACGGTGACCAGACTTGCACACTGGATTCCTAATGAGGCTGCACCTTAGATCTGCCCAGGAGCGTTAAAATCTTGGCCATTTTATTTTCAGTCCCTTTACTAATAATCCCCTGCAAATAGTCTGCCCTTTTTCACTGTTATGGCAAATTGGGCTGACACATTCACTGAGCTAACCCCTACGACCCCAAGGTCTCCTTCCCACACAGTCTCAGCAAGTTCAGACCCTATTAGCATATACTCAAGCTTGGTTTTTAAAAAATCCCAGTGTGCATCACTTTATACTTACCTACGTTGAACTTAATTTGTCACTTTTATTGCCTGCCCACCCAGTTTGTGGAGATTCTCCTGGAGCTCTTCATGATTGGCCTTGGTTTTCACCATCCTAAATAATTTTGTGTCATCTGCAGACTTGGCCCCAACACTGTTCAACGCCAGTTCCAGATAATTTATGGACAAATTAAATAGCACCAGTCCCAATACCGATTCCACTGTCCACCTCCCAGTCTGGTGTATTGGTTAAGTGTGCAGACTCTAATCTGGGAGAACCGGGTTTGATTCCCCATGCCTCCACATGCAGCTGATGGGTGACCTTGGGCAAGCCACAGTTCTGTCAGAGCTCTCAAGAACTGTTGTCAAAGAGCTCTCTCAGCACCACCCACCTCACAGGGTGTCTGTTGTGGGGATGGGAAGGGAAAAGAAATTGTAAGCCGCTTTGAGACTCCAAGTGAAGGGCGGGGTATAAATCCAGTCTCCTCCTCCTCCTCCTTCCCCCCCCCTCCTCCTCCTCCTCCTCTTCTTCCTTTGTCTGGCACCAGGGAAATGCCAGACCACTCTATTGTTTCACAATGGCCACC
>NW_015173858.1:35083-45743 GCF_001447785.1 Gekko japonicus | reverse complement strand
TCTCTCTCTCTCTCTTCTCTCTCTCTCTCTCTCTCTCTCTCTCTCTCTCTCTCTCTCTCACACACACACACACACAATTTTATGCTGCTCTGTCTCCAAGCAAATCAGGGTGGGATGCATGGTTCTCTCCTCCTCCTCTGTCTTCATAAAACCCCTTTGAGGTAGGCTGAACTGAGGCTATTATACATTGCCCTTCTGAGGAGGTGCTGTGGCCAGAAGCACGAGACATAACACAGTTTGAGTCCAAGACAGGCACGCTGTGAGCACATAAAAACCTATGAACCACTTTTACCATTATTATCCTCTCTCCCCTTGGCCATCCACTCCCTTTCCTCAGACACCGGTTCTGATCATCCCTTCCTATATGTAGTCTTAACAAGGGATGGGCATAAACCAGCTGATGAACTAAAGTGCATCACGAATTTTGGCTGGTTCACGAAGCGATGTTCGCAAACTGAAGAACCGCCATGAACTTCCACAAATTTTGATGCAGTTCGTGGCGGTTTGTGAAGAGCAGAGAGCAAGGGTTTACCCATCTTCACAAAAAACAAAAAAACAGCTGACTGGCAGGGAGCTCCCCACCACTCAGCTGATCTGTTTAAATGGCTGGGAGCCATTTAAACCCCTGCTTTCTGCTCCCTGCGGTTTTTCTCAGGGAGCTGAAAGCAACGTTTAAATGGCATGTCGCTTCATGGTTCAATTCGTGGTTCAGCCACAAACCACAAACCGAACTGCAAAAATGAGGTTTGTGCCTGTCCCTAGTTTTGACTAAGAAAGCTTATCACAATTTTCTCAGTGGCATCCCATAGCAACCAGACACTTCGAGCCTGGAATCTCAAAAGAGAAGCCATTGTCAGAACAAGATATGAAGGAAAGAAAATAAAATAACTCCAAACTGACAATGTTTTTCATAAGAGGGAATCATCAAAGCCAAAAGTCCAAATCAAAGGTCACCGGACTGGCATACAAAAATCACCCAGTGATCTTTGTGGCAGAGAAGGGTTTTTCCTTGATTCTTGTCCTACATCTCCCCAGGCATATTCACGAGGATGGGTAGAGATTTCTACAAAAGAACCCTCCGTGTTTTTATAAAACTGCAGTTCCCAGGATTCCTTGGGGGAGAGCTACACCCACCGCATACTGGCATAGCAATGCTAGTTTGCCCAAGAAAGTCCTCAAGCAGCTGTTTTCCTGCATCATCAGTCTAGCAGTTGAGCTAAATTACTCTGTTCCTTTCACCTGGCGAAGGTGTGTGCCGGAGGGAGAAGAGAGCCCAAGAGGGGTGTTCCTGCTTACTGGAAGAAACACCAACACAATCTTATAGCAGGACTTGAAAAAACAAAATAGATCATGGCAATCGAGGGCTGGGATGTTGGCTGCGTCCGTGTGCCATCTGGTCCCATCAATCCAGTGAGACCATCAGCCATGACCACACACACCGAGGGCTGCATTTCACCTGGCAGAGGGGGAGGGGGAGGATTGGGGAGCAGACGGCGTGCCAACTGGCAGGTGAAGGTTTGCTTGGCGAATGCTGTCGATTTTCAAGCTGTTCCTCCAATGCTCAGGTGTAAGGACAGGTCTTAATGTGTTTGTTGGCTTACTCCCAAGAAGCAAGCTGTCACATTTCACCTCCCTGGCAGATGGGATTCACCAGTTGGCTTTTCCTTTTCTCTCTCTGTTAGTGCGTGTATGTGCGTGTGTGTGCGTGCTTGCATGTGAGGACAACTTCACTTTTACAAAATGTAACATTTTTGATTGCCACAGCAATCCATTGAGCAGCAGAGGAACAACCAGGGCTATTTTGGGGCAGGAATACACAGGAACGGAGTTCCGGCTGGCTCCCAAGTTAGCAGGAACTCATTAGCATAATAGGCCACACCCAACACCAGAAACTCATTAGGATTGGCTACAGTAGGGGTGTGGGGCCTAACATGCAAAGGAGTTCCTGCTACAAAAAAGCCCTGGGTTTGGACAACAAACAAGGTAAACAGAATAAGAAGCAAAAGGTGGGTGTGGCTGGATGAGCACACGTCTGGTAACACGGGGGTGTGGCCTAATATGCCAACAAGCTCTGCTATCAGGGGTGTGCCCTAATGTGCTAATGAGTTTCTGCTGTTGGGTGTGGCCTATTATGCTAATGAGATCCTGCTGGGCTTTTTCTACAAAAAAAGCCCTGAGAACAACAGGATAAATCTCTCTACATGGGGCTGCCCTTGTTGCAAATTCGGAAGCGACAGCTAGTGCAGAATGCTGCAGCCAGGTCTTCTGATGGGCCTCCCTATGCGGGAGCTCATCCAGCCTGTGCTGAGGACACTGCACTGGCTGCCAATAGCATACTGAATTCGCTTCGAGGTGCTGGTTCTTACCTTTAAAGCCCTATATGGCCAGGGTCTGACATACACGAGGGACTGCCTTTCCCCATACATACCCCAGAGAACACTATGGTCGGGGTCTCAAAATGGACTGACCATCCCGGGCCCCAAGGATGTCAGGCTTGCTACCACCAGGGCCAGGGCTTTTTCAGTGGCGGCTCCATACTGGTGGAATGAGCTCCCGGAGGAGATCAGGGCCCTGTGGGATCTCTTACAGGTCCGCAGGGCCTGCAAGACAGAGCTCTTCCACCAGGCTTTCAACGCAGGAGCCGCCACCACTACAGAGTCCTGGCCCCTGGTTTTGACATCTAGCCTGTGCCGCCCTTGTATTAGAAAGACCAGGAGCAGAATGATTGTCAGACCTCCGTGTACATTCTTAACGTAATCCACCTTAAACAACTAATTAACCGTCACCAGCACTTTATGAATCTGAATTACTTATAACTTGAATTGTTTTTAGATGATTTTATGTGGATTTTAATTGTTATTTATGCATCGGCTAATGTGAGCCGCCCTGAGCCTGCTTTGTGGGGAAGGTGGGGTACAGAAGGAAGGAAGGAAGGAAGGAAGGAAGGAAGGAAGGAAGGAAGGAAGGAAGGAAGGAAGGAAGGAAGGAAGGAAGGAAGGAGTAAATGTACCTGCCTTGTACATTTTGATCCTGCTGTCTCTCAGAGCATGCATAGCTGGTTCCCCCGTCCCCATCATAGCCTCTGAAAAGTACTGAGACTGATGCAGTGATTTCAACTCATACTCTTATTTCCAGTTAAGAACAAGACAAAAACTACCAGCTCACAGGCCGGTTTATATTCCCAGTAAACCCCACACCCAAAACGCATTCCACACCAGTGATAGGTTATTTACATTAGCCAGGTGTTCCATAGGTCCCCGCTAGGATCCTAGCCCTTGGATAGGTGTGGGCCAGGATCCGTACGGGCCATTGTTCTCTGGTGCAAAGTTCGGTGGCTTCTCTTGACCGCATGGAGGCCCGGCCTCGCACGTGGTTGACTTCAATACACAACAGCTTCACAGCAACAGCCCTTTAAGGTAAGGGTAAAGGTTCCCTTGCTCGAAAGCCAGTCGAGTCCGACTCTAGGGTTGCGGTGCTCATCTCCGTTTCAAAGCCGAAGAGCCAGCGCTGTCCGAAGACGTTTCCGTGGTCATGTGGCCGGCATGACTAAACACCAAGGCACACGGAATGCTGTTACCTTCCCACCGAAGTGGTACCTATTTATCTACTTGCAATTTCTTGCTTTCAAACGGCTAGGTTGGCAGGAGCTGGAACGAGAGACGGGAGTTCACTCCGTCATGCGGCACACTCAGATCTCGAACTGCTGAATTAGTGACCTTCCACAGCCTGCAGTTCAGCGTCTTAACCACTTGAGCCACCGCAGCTCCTAACAGCCCTTTGGAGTAGGTTAAATTGAGAAAGGGACAGGCTCTAGGTAGGGTTGCTGGGGGGGCCAGGCCACCGATGGGGGGTAGGGTTACCAGCTCCAGGAGAAGAAATTTGAGGGTGAAGGGTGGTGAGGACAGGGACCTCAGCGGGTGTTCAGTGGCACAGAGTCCCCCCTCCAAAGCCTCCATTTTCCCCAGGGGAACTGAAGTCTGTCATCTGGGGATGAGCTGTCATTCCGGGGGATCCCCAGGCCCCACCTGGAGGATGGCATCCCGAGCCCAGCAGCTGTATTTATTAATTAATTTGTATTTATAGCCCGCCCACCCCGCTCTCCAAAACAGCCATTTTCTCCAGGGGAACTGATCTCTGGTGTCTGGAAATCCGTTGTCATTCCAGGAGATCTCCAGGCACCACAGGGGGGTTGGGCGGGTAACATGATTTATTTATTTATTTATTTATATCTTCGATTTCTATCCCGCTCCAACCCCGAAGGGTCTCTGAGCGGTTTACAAGTTCCGGATTTACAAGTTCCGAATTTATCCCTAACTAAGGCCACATGTCTACAGGGGTTGGGGCTGCCTACCGGCACCCAGGTGGCAGAGCTCACTGTTTCTTGGTTGTTCTTCCCGGGCGGTCTTTCGGGTGTCAGTGCTCGGTTCCTGGTGTCTGGTGTCTGGCGTGGTCGTTTTTGGTCCGGCGACTTCTTCTTTCTTTGTTTGGCGGGCCCATCTTAGTTTATGGGTTGTATCAACTTACAGCCCAGCTAACATCTGTTGCGGCTCCGCTGCGCTCGCGTCACGTCACCACATCCTTCTATGGCTCCGCCTCTGTCTCCGCCTCCATCACTCCGCTTGCCTTGCTCTGCCAGTCCGATGCTATGCCACTCCATCACCGCCACCGCCATTTCCACCGTCACCGCCACCGCTGCCGCTGTCGCTTCCAGTGCTCCTGCCACACACACCCGTACGGGGAGGGTGCCCCCTGCCACCTAAGGGCAGGCACCCATTAATCTACTCGCTTATATTTATTGCTTTCAAACCGCTGGGTGGGCGGGAGCTGGGATGGGCCAGGAGCTCACCCCAGCCGCGGTGGGTCTCGAACAGCTGTAACAGCTGTTCACTGATGTTACCAGCAGGTGTTTTACTGCCTGCGCCACCGCATATAATGACACAATAAATGCAGTTAAGATTTCAAAACATTTTAAACCATTTAAAACATTAAAGTACTGTTGCAATTCAGACAAGTCAGCTGGTTTTGGGAGGTTCCCTAGCATATTATTTGGGTTAGTAGAGTGGGGTAGAGTGAGGATTTGAACCTGGGTCCCCTGGTCTGACACTGCCCATGACACCACACACTGAGAGCACAGTTCTACACAGAATTACGCCACTCTAAGTCCATTGATTTCAATCGCCTTAGACTGGAGTAACTTTGCACCAGATTGCACTCATAGCAGTTGGGTTGCCGTAAGCCTCAGAACCCACAATCAGTTTATAGGAACATTAGCAGGGTAGAATGAGATGTGGCGACTGATGCCCCATGGGAAGTGATTTATGAGTTTCCCAATGCTTAGCCAGGGGATTCGCTTAAAACATATGCTACTGGGAATTCTGGTCTCTGTTACAGCATTCTTCAGCTGGTAATCTCAGTTAATACAGAAATGATGTCTTTGAACCTCTGAAATGGCTTAAGGCATATAAACATGGGATTCATCTGTCTTTCATCTTTCCTCCAAAAAGGATAGAGCAGTATCCCTGGAGCTTCTTCCATTGTTGGTCATTATTATTCTGAGCACTCTGAGACAGGGCTGGCAACATGGCATTCCCTGCCACAGGAGGTGGCAGTGGCTACAAGCATGGACGGCTTTCAAGAGGGGATTGGATAAACATATGGAGCAGAGGTCCATCAGTGGCTATTAGCCACGAAGGTATAGATAGAGACTCTCGGTCTGGGGCAAGGGATGCTCTGTATTCTTGGTGCTTGGTGGGGGGGGCAGCAGTGGGAGGGCTTCTAGTGTCCTGGCCCCACTGCTGGACCTCCTGATGGCACCTGGTATTTCTGGCCACTGTGTGACCCAGAGTGTTGGACAGGATGGGCCTTTGGCCTGATCCAACATTGGCTTCTCTTATGTTCTTATAAGTGCGAATTGGATAAATATATGGAGCAGAGGTCCATCAGTGGCTATTAGCCACAAGGTATAGATAGGAACTCTCAGTCTGGGGCAAGGGATGTTCTGTCTTCTTGGTGCTTGGGGGGGTCAATAGTGGGAGGGCTTCTAGTGTCCTGGCCCCACTGCTGGACCTCCTGATGGCCACTGTGTGACACAGAGTGTTGGACTGGATGGGCCATTGGCCTGATCCAACACTGGCTTCTCTTATGTTCTTATAAGAGCGAATTGGATAAATATATGGAGCAGAGGTCCATCGGTGGCTATTAGCCACAAGGTATAGATAGGAACTCTTGGTCTGGGGCAAGGGATGTTCTGTCGTCTTGGTGCTGGGGGGCAACAGTGGGAGGGCTTCTAGTGTCCTGGACCTGCTGATGGACCTCCTGACAGCACCTGGTACTTTTGGCCACTGTGTGACACAGAGTGTTAGACTGGATGGGCCACTGGCCTGACCCAACATTGGCTTCTCTTATGTTCTTATGTTAACTCTAGTTTGGGAAATTCCTGGAGACTTGGGAGTGAGAGCTTGAAATGCTGGGGTATGGGGAAGAGATAGTCTAATGCCACAGAGTCAGCTCTCCAAGACAGCCATTTTCTCCACGGGAACTGATCTCTGGTGTCTGGAAATCAGTTGTCATTCCGGGCAATCTCCAGCCACCACCTGGGGGTTGGCAGGCCTACGTCATGCCATCTTCCGTGGGAGCCTTGATGTAGTCCCATGATGTGATACGATCTGCCCAGAGAGCCGGCCCTCGCTGAGGTTCCCTGAGACGCACTACTGACCTTTAAACGCTGTTATTTAACAACTGCAAGGATAAGAATTTCTCCTGACTCCGGAGATGTTAACTCTAGTTTGGGAAATTCCTGGAGACTTAGGAGTAAGAGCCTGGGAGGCTGGGGTTTGGGGAAGAGAGGGGGCCCAGTAGGCCCTCCAGGGAGGTGAAGAAGGCACATGCCAGAGAGAGATGGTGTGGGAAGCCTTTCTTAGAGCAAACACCAGCACTTATGCATCACACGTCTTCCCAGAGAAATAACCGTAATATTCAGGAGGGAAGACGGGGAGAACGTAAGAAGAGCCCTGCTAGAGGAAGCCAGTGGTCCATCTGATCCCGCATCTTGTTTCATGCCGCAGCCGGCCAGATTCCCTGTAGGACCAAGGAACAGGGCAGAGGCTGAGGCCTTCCCCCAGGGTTGCCTGGCAAACAGCAGGTGGGTTGAGGGCGGAGACGCGGGAGTGCAATGTTGGTGATGCCACTGGCATTGCTATATCACTCCTGGGGAACCCCCAAAGTGATGCAGGGTAGTTCTAGGCAGGGCTCTTTTTGTAGAAAAAGCCCAGTAGGAACTCATTAGCATTGCCAGAGAGAGATGGTGTGGGAAGCCTTTCTTAGAACAAACACCGGCACTTATGCGTCACACGTCTTCCCGGAGAAATAACCATAATATTCAGGAGGGAAGATGGGGAGAACGTAAGAAGAGCCCTGCTAGAGGAAGCCAGTGGTCCATCTGATCCTGCATCCTGTTTCACGCAGTAGCCGGCCAGATTCCCTGTAGGACCAAAGAACAGGGCAGAGGCTGAGGCCTTACCCCAGGGTTGCCTGGCAAACAGCAGTTGGGTTGACAGCGGAGACGCGGGAGTGCACTGTTGGTGATGCTGCCACCGGCATTGCTATATCACTCCCGGGGAACCCCCAAAGTGACGCAGGGTAGTTCTAGGCAGGGCTCTTTTTGTAGAAAAAGCCCAGCAAAAACTCATTAGCATAATAGGCCACACCCAACAGCAGAAAACCCACACCCAACAGCAGAAACTCATTAGCATATTCAGCCACACCCCTGACAGCACAGCACATTAGCATATTAGGCCATACCCCTATGCCTTCCCTTGGGTTGCCCGAGTGCCCCGCGGCTGCAGGGAGCCCGGGCAAGCTGGCCCTTGGACAGGATGGGGAAGGCATGGGGAGGCATTTAAATGCCTCCCCGTTCCTTCCAGGCCTTCCCTCTGTAGCCACGCACACAGAGGTTTTGGCTGTAGTGGGCGTGCCCAACTCTGAAGCCACCCGGAACTCCGTTCCTGTGCGTTCCTGCCAAAAAATAGCCCTGCTCCCAGGGAACCCCCAAAGTGACGCAGGCTAGTTCTAGGAATTGTCAAAAAGTCTATGGTTCCCCCAGAAGAGATTTTGTGATCTCAGTGATGTCACTATTTTATTTTTCTCCTGTCGCGGCACCCCTGTGAATAACTACCTGGGTCCATGCTGAACTTGGAGCAGGATGGATCCAAGTGGAGAACACACTGCACTTCTTCCAAGCTTTTCTTTCCAGAGGCTCAGGTGTGAGAAGATAAAGCTCACTCATAAGGCACCTGGGTCTAGTTATCAGCTGGAAAGGACCTTTGTTGTCTGGGAGGAGACCCACCCCAGCCAAGTTTACATAAGAACATAAGAGACGCCAATGTTGGATCAGGCCAAAGGCCCATCCAGTCCAACACTCTGTGTCACACAGTGGCCAGAAATACCAGTGCCATCAGGAGGTCCAGCAGTGGGGCCAGGACATTAGAAGCCCTCCCACTGTTGACCCCCCCCCCAAGCACCAAGAAGACAGAGCATCACTTGCCCCAGAGCCCCTAGCTATACCTTGTGGCTAATAGCCACTGATGGACCTCTGCTCCATATGCTTATCTAATTCCCTTTTGAAGCTGTCCATGCTTGTAGCACCCACCACTTCCTGTGGCAGTGAATTCCATGTGTTAATCACTCTTTGGGTGAAGAAGTACTTCCTTTTATCCGTTCTAACCTGACCGCTCTGCAGTTTCATGGAGTGCCCACGAGTTCTTGTATTGTGAGAAAGGGAGAAAAGTACCTCTTTCTTTACCTGCTCTTTCCCATGCATAATCTTATAAACCTCGATCATGTCACCCCTCAGTCGTCTTTTCTCCAAGCTAAAGAGCCCTAAGCGCTTTAACCTTTCCTCATAGGGAAAGTGTTCCAACCCTTTTATCATTCGAGTTGCCCTTTTCTGCACTTTTTCCAAAGCTATAATATTCTTTTTAAGGTGTGGTGACCAGAACTGCACACAGTATTCCAAATGAGGTCTCACCATTGATTTATATAGGGGCATTATGATATTGGTTGATCTGTTTTCGATTCCCTTCCTAGTAATCCCCAGCATAGCATTGGCCTTTTTTATTGCAGTCACACATTGTCTCAACATTTTCAGTGAGTTATCTACTATAACTCCAAGATCTCTCTCTTGTTCAGTCTCTGCACACTTAAGCACTACACCAAACTGGAGGCTGCTCTGCTCTTAGCCCATGTGAAAGATCTGCTTTGTCTCTGGGAAAGAGGAGCCAACAGTTTCTGTTAGCAACTGGGAGCGTTCGTCGGAGAAACCTCTTGAGCGCCATTGGGGAGTTCAGCTGAACATTTATATGGTGGTTTCCAGAGTCCTGCCAATGGAGTTCAGGAGTCAACTGATGGAAAGTGCTCGCTTTTAGAAGACTGCAGATGTCCCAGTAGGCTGGCAAGCATTGCAAACATTTTTGGTTTGCTCTCTGCTGCTATATTTGTAAACTGGTCAGCCCTGCTTCCACCCTGCAGGAACTGCACTCATTTCAATACACTGCCTAGGAGGCGTGCATCTCTTTAGATCCCGGTTTTCCCAAATTATCAGGGGCTGTCAATTGAGACTCATTTTATTTCTGACCAAGGTGGGCATGTATTTTGCATGGAAGATTTTAAAAAGCTTTACTTTTACAAATGAGTTATGATATGAGGCACACATCCCCAGAAAGAACAGTATTTTTTTTCTGCTTGCCCATTGTTGGTGGGCAAGGTTTATTAGTTTTTTAAAGAGTTATATAAAACAACAAAAAAAGAGAGCCATACACTTCAAAGGTATCCCGCCATTGCCTCGTTCGTAACATCTTTAGATACATAATTCCCTTTTTCCCTTTGTTAATCTATAGTCCACAACAGATGTCATTAAGTAAAATTCTGTTCCCAATAAACAATTCATTTTTTCTATATCCTATCTGCTATTACTATTATTAATCAATTTTATAACAATAAAAATATAAAAGAAAAAACACACACAGGTATTTCACAGCAATTAGACAGTTCAAATTTCTTATACAATATCAATCTAGTCCCTTTAAGATATTGTTTCATATTTTTAGTATTGTTAGGTTTCAAAATCCCCTTTGTTTGCAAACCTAAACATAGTAATTTATATTTTCTCCATAAAATCAGCTCTCAACTTTACAATGCCAATATACTTTCACCTCACACTATATAGATCCCTATTTTCTCTCACAACACTTAGGTTCATTACACCTTCTCTAGGTAATTAGCCCATTACTTTTATTTTTTCCGTACAAGGCCCACTTTAAGAGTCAAAACTACCCTATAATTTTTTATCAACCATCAGTTAGAACATTACAAATATCCAAAACATATTGCTTCAAATAAACCAACCATTACTTCTAACTTTCACTAATCAGTTAAAACCATAAAGATAGTCAATATTTGTAACTACAGATTATATTTTTAATCAGTCATTTATCAAGTATCAGTAAAGGTTCAGAGAAAAGAAGGAAGAAAGAAATAATATATGAACAAAGGTGTGGTGTTGTTTTTCTTTTGCAGTTTGAGAGTTCACTTTAGGTAAATCTTCTCATTAGTCAGTTTCACCATGCTAACAATCAAGATATATTGCTACAAATTAGTTATACAG